>NW_026138185.1:600000-1082006 GCF_025592945.1 Manacus candei
GGGGCTGCTTTGTGCAGGGAACCCTTTGGGGGCCCCTTGCACATGGGTAGGGCTGCACTCTGGGGGTGTGGGGCTTTGGTTCTTTGGTTGCCAGGGGCCACTGTGAGTCACTGAGCCGGGGTGGGGACAATGGGCAGGGCTGGCTGGGACAGGCTGTGGCACCTGTGACATAAAAGGGAAGTGTCCCCGTGGGGCAGCTCTGCAGGGCCCATCAGGGGATGCTGCCCAGTGCAGCCTGTGCTGTAGGGAGCACGCACACAGGGAGAGGTTGGGCCGGACGAGGGTCAGGGTAGCAAGGCCGCCCCAGGGAGTGGGTTCTGCCCCTGCCTGCATGGCCCAGTCCCTGGCAGGAGCGCCTTGGGCAGGGCCCGGTGCTGCTGCTGGGGCAGGGGGTGAGGCCTTGCCGCCTGCCAGCTGCCTGGGCCCCTGTCCTTGCTGCGCCACATCCCCGAGGCTCCATCCCCGCTCCCCCAGCGCCAGCTCCCTCCTTCCCAGCCCCAACCAAGCCCTTCTCTATGTCCTCCTGCAGGCCATGGCTTTCACAACATTCCTTTTGGTGCTTGTGCAAAGCATCATCCAGTCCCTGCAGGCGGTCGGGGAGGGGCTGCACAAGACTCAGTGAGCTTGGAGGTCTTTTCCAAGCTGAAGGACTCTTGGATTCTGTGATTGTGTGCTGGATTCAGCTGGGTCCGTGTTAGCAGCATTAGTTTGCTCCCAAAGTTTCCTCACTGTCAGCTCTTGTGGCCTAAGGCTTGAGCTCCTTTAGCTCCTTGTGCTGAGCTACTGATGGGAAAGGAGAGGCCTCTGCGAGCAGATTCCTGGTGTTCCCTGTAGAACAGTGAGGGAGAAGGTGTAGTCAAGTGGGAAGAGGAGTACTGTTTGTGTGTGGCCTCCTATGTGGCCTTGGCGCCTTTGAGGGGCTTGAAGGAGAAAAGAGCTTTGTTAAAGTGAGAAGTGAAATAGTGTGTTGGCTGTTCTCTCTGCAGGGAGAAGCTGTCTGTGGGGGAGGGGTCACCGAGTGGGGGAGAGGCCGTAAAGTGGGGGAGGGGCCACCGAGTGGGAGAGGGGTCACAGAATGGGGGAGGGGTCACAGAGTGGGGGAGGAGCCACAGAGTGGGGGAGGGGCCATAAAGTGGATGAGGGGCCATAGAGTTGAGGAGGAGTCAGAGAGTGGGGGAGGGGCCATGAAGTGGGAGAGGGGTCACAGAGTGGGGTAGGGGCCACAGAATGGGGAAGGGGCCATAAAGTGTGGGAGGGGCCATGGGGTGGGGGAGGGTTCACAGCCTGGACTCGGGGGGTCAGGGCAGTGACCTCGGGGAGGGGGAGGGGTCAGGGCATGGGGTAGGGGTCTCACCTGATCCCGGGGCTATCGGGACCATGGCGGGGCCGAACCTGGTGGGGACACCCAAGTTTTTCCCAAATTTCCCCTCATTTTTCCCAGTTTTTCATCCATTTCTCCCAAATTTCCCACTCTTTCCCCAATTTTCCCCCCATTTCCCCCATTTTTCCCAAATTTCCCCATTTTTCTCAATTTTTCCCCATTTGTTTTCCAAATTTCTTCCATTGTTCCCAAATTTCCCCCATTTTTTCCCATTTTCCCCAAATTTCTCCCCATTTTTCCCAACTTTCCCCAATTTTTCATCCAATTTTACCCAAATTCCCCCATTTTTTTCTCAATTCACCCCATTTTTCCCAAATTTCCCCATTTTCCCCAAATTCCGCCATTTTTCCCCATTTTTTTCCTTAATTTCCCCTAATTTTTCCCAATTATCCCCCATTTTTCCTGATTTTTCACCAGTTTTCCCCAAATTTCTTACTTTTTTCCCAGTTTTCCCTCCATTTCCCCTCAAAATCCCCCATTTCCCCAAATTTCTGACTTTTTCCCCAAAATTTCCCCCGTTTTCCCACATTTTCCCGGATTTTCCCCCAGTTTTCCTAAATTTCCCCCCATTTTTCCCCATTTTTATCAATTTTCCCCAAATTTCCCACTTTTTTCCCCAATTTTTCCCCATTTTCCCCCAAATTCCTGGTTTTTTCCCCCCATTTTTTCCCACTGGGGAAATTTGGGAAATTTGGAAAACTGGGGACCCAAAAATCCAAGAAAATGTGGGGAAATGGGGGAAAAATGTGGGGGAAATCTGGAGAAAAATCTGTGAAAATGTGGGAAAAATGGGGGGAAAATCAGGAAAATGGTGAAAAATCTGGGAAAATGTGGGAAAATGGGGAAATTGCGGAAAATTCTGGGGAAAATGTGAGAAAAATCCAGGGAAATGGGGAAAAATGGGGGAAAATGTGGGAAATTCTGGGGAAAATGGGGAAAAATATGGGAAAATATGGAAAAATGAGGAAAAAAAGGGGGAAAATGGGGAAAAATGTGTGAAAATCTGGGAAAAATGGGGGGAAATGGAGAAAAAATCCGGGAAAATGGGGAAAAAATTGGGAAAAAACTGGGAAAATGGGGAAAAATTGGGAAAAAACCTGGGAAATTCTGGGGAAAATGGGAGAAAATCTGGGAAAAATGTGGAAAAAATGGGGGGGAAGGGGAAAAAATGGGAAAAATCTGGGAAAATAGGGAAAAAATGGGGAAAATGGGGAATATTCTGGGAAAATCTGGAAATATGGGGGAAAAAATGTGAGAAAAATGGGGAAAAATCTGGGAAAAATGGGGGAAAATGAGGAAAAATCTGGGAAAATGTGGAAAAAATGTGGGAAAAATCATGGAAACTGGGGGGAAATTGGGAAAAAATCCGGGGAAATGTGGGAAAAAAAGGGGGGAAATCTGGGAAAATGGGGAAAATAATTGGGAAAAAAATCTGGGAAAAAATGGGCAAAATGAGGAAAAATCTGGGGAAATAGGGAGAAAATGTGGGAAAAAATTTGGGAAAATGTGGGAAAATGGGGAAAAATCCGAGAAAATGGGGGCGAAATGGGGAAAAATCTGGGGAAAATGGGGAAAAATCTGGGCAAATGTGAAAAAATTGGGAAAAACTGTGGGAAAATGGGGGAAATGAGGAGAAATCCGTGAAAATGGGGGAAAATGAGGAAAAATGTGTGAAAATGGGAAAAAATGGGAAAAAAATCCGGAAAAATGGGGAAAATCGGGAAAAATCAAGAAAAATGGGGGAAAATGTGGGAAAAATCTGGGAAAATGTGGAAATTCTGGGAATAGTGGAGGAAAAATCTGGGAAAAATCCGGGAAAATGGGGAAAAAATAGGGAAAAATCTGGGAAAATCTGGGAGAAATCTGGGAAAATGGGGACAAACTGGGGGGGGAAATGCTGGAAATTCTGGGGAAAATGGGGGGAAATGGAGAAAAATGGGAAAAAATCCCAGAAAATGGGGAAAAATGGGGAAAGATTTAAAAAAATGGGAAAAAATCTTGGGAAAATCTGGGAAAAATGGGGAAAAATCTGGGAAAATCTGGGAAAAATGAGGAAAAATCTGGGGAGATGTGGAAAAAATGGGAGAAAATCCAGGAAATGGGGAAAAATGGGGAAAGATAAAAAAAAATTTGGAAAAATGGGGAAAATATGGGAAATTCTGGGAAAAATCCAGGAAAATGGGGGAAGAAATCTGGGCAAATCTGGGAAAAATGTGAGAAAAAATCGGGGAAAATGTGGAAAAAATGGGGAAAAAAATCTGGGAAAATCTGGAGAAAAATGTGTGAAAATCTGGGAAAATGTGGGAAAAATGTGGAAAAAATGGGGAAAAATCTGGGGAAATGGGGGGAAAATCTGGGAAAATCTGGACAAAATGGGGAAAAATCTGGGAAAATGGGGGAAAAATGGGAAAAAATCTGGGAAAATGGGGGGAAAATCTGGGAAAAATGGGGAAAATGGGGGGAAATGTGGAAAAATGGGGAAAATGTGGAAAAACTGGGTTAAACTGGGAGGAACTGGGAGAAACTGGGCCAGAGGGAAAGGGATGTTGCCATGGAAATGTGAGCCCGCCCCTCCCCCACCCGGCCCAGGGCCCACGGGGGGGGGGGGAACTGGGTTAAACTGGGACATACTGGGAGGCACTGGGGGGGACACTGGGAGTTACTGGGAGCTACTGGAAGCTACTGGGGGGGTCACTGGGGTTACTGGGATGGACACTGGAGTTACTGGGAGCTACTGGGGGGGTCACTGGGGTTACTGGGATGGACACTGGGGTTACTGGGAGCTACTGGGGGGGTCACTGGGGTTACTGGGAGTTACTGGGAGCTACTGGGGGGCTTACTGGGAGTTACTGGGAGCTACTGGGGTGGACACTGGGGTTACTGGGAGTTACTGGGATGGACACTAGGATTACTGGGAGTTACTGGGAGCTACTGGGATAGACACTGGGGTTACTGGGAGCTACTAGGAGCTACTGGGGGGGTCACTGGGGTTACTGGGGGGGTCGCTGGAGATACCGGAGGCATTACTGGGGTTACTGGGAGCTACTGGGAGCCACTGGGAGTGGTCCATCCCCCTCCCTCCCCAAGGTCACCCCAAGGACACGGAGGGGGGGGAGGGGGGGAAGCCCTGCCCCCTCCCAGTCCCTCCCAGTCCCTCCCAGTTCCCTCCCAGTCCCTCCCAGTACCTGAACGGGTCACACTGGGAGCGGCTCCAGGTCCCCCCTCCAGTTTGGGCCCCCGGGGCTATTTTTGGGACCCGGTGATGTCACTGGGGGGGAGGGGCCTCGAGGGGGCGGCCCCTCCCCTCTCCCTTCCCAGTACAGACCAGTAAGGGACCAGTAACGGCCCCAGTGGGGGGGGAGGGGAAGGAGGGAACACTGAGGGTGGGGATGGAGCAGGATGGTCCTTGAGCGTGGGGGAAGGGCAGGAGGTTCCCTGAGGGTGGGGGAAGGGCAGGACCGTCCCTGAGGGTGGGGGAGGGGTAGGCGGGTCCCTGAGGGTGGGGGAGGGGCAGGAGGGACCCCGAGGTGGGGGGAGGGGCAGGAGGGTCCTGAGGGTTGGGGAGGGGCAGGGAGGGACCCCGAAAGTGAAGGAGGGGCCCTGAGGGTCCCTGAGGGTGGGGGAAGGGTAGGAAGTTCCCCGAGGGCGGGGGAGGGGCAGGAGAGTCTCTGAGGTTGGGGGAGGGGTCCTGAGGGCCCCTGAAGGTGGGGGAGGGGCAGGGAGGGCTCCTGAGAGTGGGGGAGGGGTAGCAGGTTCACTGGGGGGAGGGGAAGGAAGGGACCCTGAGGGTGGGGGAGGGACAGGAGGGACCCTGAGGGTTGGGGAGGTGCAGGAAGGGGGGGAGGGGCTTTGGGGGGGCCCTTAAAGGTGGGGGGAGGGGCTGAAAGTGGGTCCATCATTGGGAGGGGACACGCCCACCCAAAACCCAGTAAGTCCCAGTTGAGCTCCCAGTTCAGGGAGGGGGAGAGGATGCAAAAGACACGCCCACTTACAGAGGCTATGGCCACCTTGGGATGGGACACGCCCACCAGGGAGAGACCACACCCACCTAAAGAAGGGACACGCCCACCCCCAAACCACTAAGTCCCAGCTGAGTTCTGCCTTAACTGGTCCTTACTGGTCCCACCACCCCATTCCGCGTTCCAGTGACCCGTACTGGTCCATACTGGCTTATACTGGTCTATCCTGGTTTATACTGGTCTGTACTGGTCTGACCTTGATGGAGATGCTGAAGTGCCCCAACCCCCTTAACTGGTCCTTCCTGGTCCCACCACCCCATTCCGTGTTCCAGTGACCCGTACTGGTTTATATTGGTCTATACTGGTCCATACTGGTTTATACTAATCTATACTGGTCTATACTGGTCTGTACTGGTCTGACGTTGACGGAGATGCTGAAGTGCCCCCAACCCCCTTAACTGGTCCTTACTGGTCCCACCGCCCCATTCCCCGTTCCAGTCACCTGTACTGGTCCATACTGGTTTATACCGGTTTATACTGGCCCATACTGGTCTATACGGGTCTATACTGCTTTATACTGACCTGACCTTGATGGAGATGCTGAAGTGCCCCCAACCCCCTTAACTGGTTCTTACTGGTCCCACCACCCCATTCCCCGTTCCAGGGACCCGTACTGGTTTATACTGGTTTATACTGCTCTACCCTGGTTTATACTGGTCTGTACTGGTCTGACCTTGATGGAGATGCTGAAGTGCCCCCAACCCCCTTAACTGGTCCTTACTGGTCCCACTGCCCCATTCCCCATTCCAATGACCCGTACCGGTCTGTACTGGTTTATACTGGTCTATACCGGTCTATACCAGTCCATACTGGTCTATACTGGTTTATACTGGTCTGTACTGGTCTGACCTTGACGGAGATGATGAAGCGCCCCCAACCCCCTTAACTGGTCCTTACTGATCCCACCACCCCATTCCCTGTTTCAGTGACCCGTACTGGTTTATATCGGTTTATACTGCTCTACCCTGGTTTATACTGGTCTATACTGGTCCATACTGGTTTGTACCGGTCTGTACTGGTCTGACCTTGATGGAGATGCTGAAGTGCCCCCAACCCCCTTAACTGGTCCTTACTGGTCCCACCACCCTGCTCGCTGTTCTAGTGACCTGTACTGGTCCATACTGGTCCGTACTGGTCCATACTGGTCCATACTGGTCCGTACTGGTTTTTTACTGGTCTATACTGGTCTATACTGGTCTATACTGGTCTATACTGGTCTACACTGGTCTATACTTGTCTATAATGGTCTGACCTTGATGGAGATGCTGAAGTGCCCCCAAGCCCCTTAACTGGTCCTTATCGGTCCCACTGCCCCATTCCCCATTCCAGTGACCCATATTGGTCTATACTGGTCCATACTGGTTTATACTGGTCTATACCGATCTATACTGGTCTATCCTGCTCTGTACTGGTCTGACCTTGCTGGAGATGCTGAAGTACCCCCAACCCCCTTAACTGGTCCTTACTGGTCCCACCACCCTGCTCCCCATTCCATTGACCCATACTGGGTCGTGGTGGCAAGAACCCCAGCAGGAGCCAGGTGGGGTCTTCCTGCCATTGGATGAGTGCTCTGGGAGGTCAGGGCTGCTCACAGATCCAGATCACACCAGCACATTTCCAAGAGCACTGTCAAATGGGAAGGACAAAGCACAATTATTAGGAAGGAATGGAGCTTTTCTCAGTCAGTGTTTTCAGTTTCCTGCTCCTGAGGAATCTGGGGGTTGAGAAATGGAAAAGAAACTCTCATGTTGGACAAGTCACTGAGACTCCTGAGCTGTAACTTGGAATGCACAAGTGCTTCTGGAAGCAACTTCCTAAAGTGCTTTTGGCCTCTGCTCTGCTTTTGACAGAAGCAGCATCACTTCTGCTTGACCCATCTGTTTTTTCTTTATCTGCCCCTTTCCACCTGCCTGAGGTTTCTCTCAGGTCAAAGTGAGAGCACAGACATTTGGATGGAGTGCTGACAGGGAAGTCATGAATGGATTTCTGATGTTGAATCTACTGTTTTGAAATCAGAAAATGTGGTGCTGAAGTCATCGTTAGCCTTTGAGAGGGAAACAGGAGAAAAATCGGATAAACTTGTTGCTAAAAATGAGCTGCTTCAAACTGAGGTTGACCACCTTCAAAGTCTTGTTGCGCCAGAGTGCAGAGAGAAAACTGTTGCTAAAAAAACAGGCTCCTGGTTTGGTCAGGCAACTTCATAAACCAGTGTCTTACCCTGGCATTGAGACTTGGGAAACCACAGAGAACCCTGATTCTAAGTCTCAGCAGAGAAAGAAACAAGGAGAATTTGAAGTTCAACTGATGTTTCTAGAGTCTCCCAGCTTTCCTCACATTAATGAAAATAGACTGAGTGATCCCTGTGATAATGAACAAAGGGAAGATTATTCTTTACCTCCCTCAATTTCCTTTGTGCCTGATACTGAATCCACTAAAAAACCTTGGACTCAAAAAGAGAACCCGACCCAGAAAACAACTCAATTCATTCTGATTCAAGTGGTTAAAGAGCAGAAGCATTATGGCGATAAACCTGGACAAATTAAAAGCCTACCAGTGAAATCCTATCAATATATCACATACCTTGGGATTCCACTTTGTTCTCATCAACAGTTAATACAATTTCCAATGGATATGGGGACAAAATGTTGGCAGCAAAATGCCAAAGATGGGATTAAAACCCAGACAAAAAAGAATTAAAATCACTGGAGAAAAAGAAGAAACCAGTCTTCAACCAAGAGCTTCACCCTGTTACTGTTTTGTTGATATTACCTTTTTGCTTTTTATTCTAATAATCATATTGTATGTTAAAATTTGGATGATTATGAAACAGTCAGCTCACTGATTACCCCCATCAATACTAGACGATGCCCGCAGTATACACCCGTCCCAGCCCCTCCAGGAGCCCTCAAATCCCATCCTGGTCCCACAGGACACTCCCAACTTCCCCTCAAACACTCCGAGGCCCCCAGATTGACTCCCAGATCCAGAAAACTCTTACTGCCTGCCCATGGAGTGCCCAGTGTGGCCCACCAACTGCACCACAAAGCCAAAGCTTCCAGGCTTTCTTTCCTGGGAATTAGGGCTGTTGTTTCCTATTTTCAGCCATGCCTCCCAACTGATAGCCCAACTCCCAAACTGCTAGCATGCCTGTTGATACAGAATTGTTAAAATAAACCTTGCCAGTATATGTTTTCAGACACCGATTATTTAGTGTCGTTTCACTTTAATCCACCCCAAGGGAATTATTAATAAAAACCTGAGTTACCCCCTCTCCCCTTTTCCTGGGGCAGGTTGTAACACCAATCAGCACTGACTCCGCCCAGTAGGCATAGCAAAGGAAGTTTCCTTTTGGTTTAGGGTTTAGTGTTAGGGTTAGGGTTAGGGTTTAAGGTTAGGGTTAGGGTTAGGGTTAGGGTTAGGTTTTGAGTTAGGGTTAGGGTTAGAAAGGGTTAGGGTTAGGGTTAGGAAATTTAGGGTTAGAGTTAGAGTTAGCAAAAGTTAGGGTTAGGGTTAGGGTTAGGTTTAGGGTTAGCAAAAGACAGGGTTACTGTAAGGGTTAGGGTTAGGGTTAGGGTTAGGGTTAGGTTAGGGTTAGGGGTATGGGTAAGGGTTAGGGTTAGGAAGAATTTGTCTCAGTGCGCGATCTAACAATCGCGGTTTTAGCCCATTCCGGACACGCAGCGGTGCCCAATAAGCCCCTCTCAGGCTATAAGCCCGATTCATTGCCCACCGCTGTCAGAATCTTTTGCTTTTTCTCTTGGGTCTCTGCTTTTGCTGTTGCTGTTCAGTTGCGTGTCTGGCAGAATACCCACCGCCGTCCAGTATGTACTCTACTTCTATAGAGCACTGTCCCCTAACCCCAACATTAAAAGAGAGACTGCAAGCTATGCGCAAACCCTGTTCCCTAACCCTAACCCTAACCAAGAGACTGCAAGCTATGCGCAAACCTTTTTCCCTAACCCTAACCTTAAAAGTGAGAATGCAAGCTATGCGCAAACCCTTTTCCCTAACCCTAACCCTAAAAAAGAGACTGCAAGTTATGCGCAAACCCTCTTCCCTAACCCTAACCTTAAAAAAGAGACTGCAAACTATGCGCAAACCCTGTTACCTAACCCTAACCTTAAAAAAGAGACTGCAAGCTATACGCAAACCCTTTTCTCTGAACCTAACCTTAAAAAAGAGACTGCAAGCTATGCGCAAACCCGATTCCCTGACCCTAATCCTAAAAAAGCGAATGCAAGCTATGTGCAAACCCGGTTCCCTAACCCTAACCTTAAAAAAGAGACTGCAAGCTATGCACAAAACCAGTTCCCTAACCCTAACTTTAAAAAAGAGACTGCAAGCTACTAGGGTTAGGGTTAGGGTTAGGGTAAGGGTTAGGGTTGGGGTTAGGGTTTAGGGTTAGGGTTAGGGTTAGGGTTAGGGTTAGGGTAAGGGTTAGGGGTTAGGGTTGGGGTTAGGGTTAGGGTTAGTCAGAATCTGTCTCAATGCACGATCTAACTATCGCGGGTTTACCCCATTCCAGGAACGCAGTGGTACCCAGTAAACCCCTCTCGGGCTATAAGCCCGATTCAGTGCCCACCGCTGTCAGAATCTTTTGCTTTTTCTCTTGGGTCTCTGCTTTTGCTGTTGCTGTTCTGTTGCGTGTCTGGCAGAATACCCACTGCCATCCGGTATGTACTCTGCTTCTATAGAGCACTGGCCCCGCCCACTGGTTGGAGTCAAGAGGTGGAGTCCGTGTTGATTGTTCTGCGTCACTGGCTCCGCCTCCTGGGCGGAGTCAGTGCTGATTGGTGTTACAACCCGCCCCAGGAAAAGGGGAGAGGGGGTAACTCAGGTTTTTATTCATAATTCCCTTGGGGTGGATTAAAGTGAAACGACACTAAATAATCGGTGTCTGAAAACATATACTGGCAAGGTTTATTTTAACAATTCTGTATCAACAGGCATGCTAGCAGTTTGGGTGCTGTCATACCACAATGTGACACAGAGATAACCTTTGGGGGGGGGAAAGAAAATGCATAGGGGAGAGAAAGGCAGGAGAAGAGCAAGGGAGAGTAAGAGAAAGAAAAGCTGAGAGTGGACAGATGTATATAGTCACCGCCCACGGGGTCCAGCAATGCTTCCATGTCTGTCAGTTGAAGTGGTGGCCTTGATCTGCCGGGGGTGAAGGAGGGAAGTCCCCATACTCCAAGAAGTTATGAGTTATAGCCATGATTAGTGTCACGGACCTTGCCTCGAGCCTCCAACATCTCGAGGGTTGCAGTCTCTCTTCTAAGGTTAGGGAACAGGCTTTGGGCATAGCTTGCAGTTACTGTGTGGACCAATTGTCAGAGACTGAAATGGTTAATGATTTATGCATTCTAGGAGACTTTTCAGGCTTTTGACTTGCATGATACCTCTGATGAGCAGTCGGGCCCCTCCCTCCCTCCAGTGCTGACGGTGTGAAGCCCTGCAAAGGCAAGAGCTGAGCTTACAGGCTTTTGACTGTTGATATATCTGATGAGGAATCAGGCCCCTCCCTCCCTCTGCTATGAGATGTTGGGGTTAGGGTTAGGGTTAAGGTTAGCAAGGGTTAGGGTTTAGGTTTTAGGGTTTACGGTTTGGGGTTTAAGGTAGAGTTAAACCATCATTTTCGGGGTATGGGCCCGATAGCTTAATTAGCTGACCTTACTAGAAAATAATATAGAGGGAGTATAGAGGATTTTGATTCCTTTAGTGTAGGTTCGATTCCTACTTTTCTAAAATTAGGAAATGAGAGGATTGGTATACCTCTATGTTTACTTTATCATAGTAACCCTTTTGGATTCAGGCACATTTCCTTGAGTGTCTTAGGTAGGGGGGTAGGCCTGCATAGGAGATAGGAAGGCTGGTATGCCATAGGCATATGTTAGGGGTAAGAAGTTTTTTCAAAGCAAATGTATGAGTTGATCATATCGGAATCGAGGGTAAGAGGCGCGGATTCATAAGAATCCTGCGGAAAGGAGGAGGGTTTTTGTAGCTAAAGTAGGGGGAATGAGTTCTTGAGGGAGATTAAGTGAGCTGGGGTTTAGGAATAGAATGGTTGTGAGTGCATTTATTAGTATATATTAGCATATTCGGCAGGAAAAAACAAGGCGAATGGCCCTGCAGCATATTCTACGTTGAACCCTGAGACTAGTTCAGATTCTCCTTCTGTCAGGTCAAATGGAGGGCGGTTTGTTTCGGCAAGAGTGGAGATATATCATATTATTGCTAAGGGCCAGGAGGAGAAAATGAGGTAGAGAGGTTCTTGAGTTGTAGCTAGGGTATTGAGGGTGTAGTTACCACTAAGGATAATTACGGATAGGAGAATAATGGCTAGGGTAACTTCGTAAGAGATAGTTTGTGCGACTGCTCGGAGGGCGCCGATTAAGGCATATTTTGAGTTAGAGGCTCACCCTGATCATAGAATTGAGTAGACTGCCAAGCTAGATAGAGCTAGAAGGAAGAGTATGCCAAGGTTTAGGTCAGTAAGGGGAAAGGGTAGGGGAAGTGGTGTTCAGATTGTAATTGCTAGGAGAAGGGCTAAGATAGGAGTAGATATAAATAAGTAAGGGGATGAAGTTGATGGACGAATTGGTTCTTTAATGAATAGCTTTACTCCATCTGCTATAGGTTGTAAGAGGCCAAATGGTCCTACAATATTAGACCCTTTTCGGGCTTGCATATAGCTTAGAGTCTTACTAAGTTAACTAGGGTAAGAAATGCTACGGCGATGAGGATGGAGAGAGCATAGGATATTGATATAATAAAGTAAGTGAGGGTTAAGTGAATTGTCATGTGGTTTGTGTTGGAGCTAGGGAGAGGATTTGAACCTCTGGGTAAAGGGCTTAAGCCTTCTGCATTTGCCAAGCTCTGCCACGCTAGCGGTCCTTTTCTAGGAGGGGGTTATGGTGGAGCTCTTAGTAATTTAGTTGGGTTCATTACTGGGTGCGAAGACGTGCTTGTGGCATAGGCCTTACTTCTTCGATCCTTTCGTACTAGAAGGAGTTGTAACATAGATAGAAACCGACCTGGATTACTCCGGTCTGAACTCAGATCACGTAGGACTGTTAATCGTTGAACAAACGAACCCTTGGTAGCGGTTGCACCACTAGGATGTCCTGATCCAACATCGAGGTCGTAAACCTCCTTGTCGATGTGGGCTCTTGAAGGAGATTGCGCTGTTATCCCTGGGGTAGCTAGGTTCATTAATCAATTATATTGGGTCTGGTTACTATTAGCACGTTGATGGGTAGTTCTTGGTTAAGATGGATTGTCTGATATTTGGAGGTTAAGTTTGTCTCCAAGGTCGCCCCAACCCAAAAATGCACACCAGCAAAATCCCGGGAGAGTAGGCCCTGTGGGTGAGTATTGTTTATGGGAGTGGTAGCAGATTTTAAAGTTCCACAGGGTCTTCTTGTCTTATGGGGTTATTCCTGCTTTTGCACGGGAAGATCAATTTCACTGATTATCTGTAGGAGACAGCTAAGACCTCGTTAAGCCATTCATACAAGTCCCGATTTATGGGACAATTGATTGTGCTACCTTTGCACGGTTAGGATACCGCGGCCGTTGAACGAATTGTCACTGGGCAGGCTTCACCTTTAATACTTGGTTTGCTAAAGGCTATGTTTTTGGTAAACAGTCGGGTCTTGGATTTACCTAGTTCCTTTTACAGATTTTAATCGTCTTTGGGGGTTCTCCATAGGTGGGTTAACAGAGTTTTGGGTATAAGGTCTTGTTAAGGTTAAAAACTATCCTGTGGATTGTTAATAATATTGTAATGTAAGCTTGCGCCATAGAGGGGATCCCTAGTTACTTATTTTAACATAAATTCTCTTATTTAATATAAGTTGGCCTATTGGGGAAGAGGGAGTCATGAGGAAGTTTAGATTTTTTTAGGTGAGGAGCTTTGACGCATTCTTTAATGGTGGCTGCTTGAAGGCCCACAATTAAGCTGTAATTAAATTTATCCGCTAGGGGAGAGTGTATTCTTTTTTAAAGGAGCTGTACCTCCTTTAAATAGCCCTTAATTCGCTTCATGTGGGTTGAGTGTAGTCCTGGGAGGTGAATTAAGAGGGAACTAAGATTCATTTCATAGGCAACCAGCTATCACCCAGCTCGATTGGCTTTTCACCACTACTAACGAGTCTTCCCACTCTTTTGCAACAGAGACGGGTTTGCTCAGTAGATAGCTGCTCATAAGTAGCTCGCTTGGGTTTCGGGGAAGCAAGCTTAAATTGGCGTTTTGCTTGGGTTGTTCTCGCTAAATCATGATGCAAAAGGTACAAGGGTTGGTCTTTGCTATTTATTGCTTGGTTTGTCATTACTATTTCATTCTTCCCTTACGGTACATGATCTCTATTGCGTCTTGAGTTTACTTTTCTATCGCCTATACTAGGTTGAGTGAGAGAATGTTTTGATTTAATGGGTAGTATTAACTTAGTTTCTATGTAATCTGGTAGAAGAGCTAGAGTTAGGCTTCAAGGCGATCTGATATGGAACAGATATCTTTCAGGTGTAAGCTGAATGCTTTAGTTATAGCTACGTCTTGGTAGACTAAGTGCACCTTCCGGTACACTTCCCTTGTTACGACTTGCCTCATCTCTAGCTTAGGGGTTTATTATAAATAAAATTAATCCTAGCTTGTGAGGAGGGTGACGGGCGGTATGTATGTGCTTCAGAGCCAGCTTAAAGGAGGCATTATTATCCTGCTTTACTGTTAAATCCGCCTTTTAGGAGTGATTTCACACTCCTTGTCGTGAGGTATTCTATGCTAGAAAATGTAGCCCATTTCTACCATCTCATGAGCTATACCTTGACCTGTCTTATTAGTGGGATGTTGCTGTTGTGCCCACTGTTAAACCCTCAGTTTAGGGGTGGGCTGACGACGGCGGTATATAGGCTGATTTGGTAAGGGATGGTTGGGTGTATCGTGGGTTATCGGTTATAGAACAGGCTCCTCTAGGTGGGTTTGGAGCACCGCCAAGTCCTTAGAGTTTTCAGTGTTTGTGCTCGTAGTTCTCAGGCGGATGCTTAAGTGGTGAAAGCATTGGGATTTAGGGCCAGGCATAGTGGGGTATCTAATTCCAGTTTGTGTCCTGGCTTTCGCGGAGTTTTGTTGATCATGAAGCTAAGATCATTTCTATGGGAGTATTGGATGCATCTTGTGCTTATAACAGCTTGGTTACATTTCAGTCTTAGTTGAAGTGATAATGAAAAACCACTCTTTACGCTGTATAAAGTTAATTTGGGTTTCTTGTGTGACCGTGGTGGCTGGCACAAGATTTACCAAGCCTGGTAAGTTGCTTTAACTAAGTCAAGTTTACACTTATTGCTTAATATTAATTACTGCTGAAAACCCGTGGGGGTGTGGCTAGGCAAGGCGTTTTGAGCTACAATTGGAGTGGTGTGCCTGATGCCTGCTCCTGCTGTCTTTTTAAGGTGCTGAGGGTATTTTCACTGGGATGCGGATACTTGCATGTATATATTTGGCAAGAACTAACTGTAAGGTTAGGACTAAGTCTTTTTTGTCCTTGGGTATGTGTAATAGCCGTCTTAACATCTTCAGTGTTATGCTTTATTGTAAGCTACAAGGACTAAGGCTGTTATAGGCATAGTGATTATTATTGGGGCTTGTTTTAGTTGTAGTAATAGTTGCTATTGATTTAGGATTTGTTTAGTGGTTGGAGAAGTAGTTCTAGTGGATAACAAAAATGTGTTGTTGAGAAGTTAGAAGAGTAGAAAGGGGCAGGATTGTAGTGTTGTGGGCGGGTTTGTTAAGGTTTTATGTTCTTGTAGTTGAAATTACAACGATGGTTTTTCAGGCCAAAGGTCTTGGATAGAGGCCAAGCAGGAATTGTTATGACGTACTTTATACTATTTTTAAGTGTTAGTTTTATTTTGGGAGGACTAGCAGTTGCTTCCAATCCTTCTCCATACTATGCAGTAGTGGGGTTAGTGTTGGCGTCTATTGTAGGGTGTGGATGGTTAATGAGTTTGGGGGTGTCTTTTGTATCACTAGTGTTATTTCTGGTATATTTAGGTGGGATGTTAGTGGTTTTTGTGTATTCGGTTTCACTGGCAGCAGATCCATTTCCTGAGACCTGAGGGGACTGGCAGGTTGTTGGGTATGGTGCTGGGTTAGTTTTAGTGTTGGGGGGTGGGGTGTTTATTATAGGGCTATCTGAGTTAGAGTGGTTAGGGATAAACACGGTGGATAGTGGGGGTGTTTTATCTATTCGGTTGGATTTTGAGGGAGCGGCTATGTTTTATTCTTGGGGGGTGGGACAATTTTTAATTGCGGGCTGGGGTCTGTTGCTGACGTTGTTTGTTGTGCTAGAACTTGTAGGAGGGTTGTCTCGTGGGGCAATTTGGGCGGTTTAAGGAGGTGTGGTTCAGAGACTAGTTTAATGAAAATGCCAGGTTTGGGAGTTGGTGATAAAGGTTTGATTCCTTTTTTTCTGAAGGGTTGGAAAAAAGTTTGGGAGCAACTGTTAAAGGTGTGTGTGGGTGGAATATTAGTTAGAGTAGTGAGGGCGATTAATTGGGGAGGTAAGAGGGTGAAAGGAAATGATGGGGTAGATTAAAGTGTAAACAAACAAATGAACAAATGAATGATGAAAGGAAATGATGGGGTAGATTAAAGTGTAAACAAACAAATGAACAAATGAATGATGAAAGGAAATGATGGGGTAGATTAAAGTGTAAACAAACAAATGAACAAATGAATGATGAAAGGAAATGATGGGGTAGATTAAAGTGTAAACAAACAAATGAACAAATGAATGATGAAAGGAAATGATGGGGTAGATTAAAGTGTGTTAAAAAAATTTAACAAATTGATGATGCAAATGTCTTAATTGGAAAATTAGGGGAATGGAAAGTTTGTAAAATTTGAAATTTTTGTTAAAAAATTTAAAAACAAAAATTAATGATGAATAGAGGGAAAGTCCCTAGATCATTGCAAAAAATGACAAAATTTTTGTAATTTTTTGTGAAATTGACGACAAAAAATATGTCTGGTGTGCATTAATTAAATTGCAACTTGATGAGAGACGTAATGGAAAAACCAAGCCAACAGCACATGACAGTGCATCAGTGCAACAGTATGCGACCGAATAACACTTGAAACCATATCATTAATTTTCACGCAAAAGTGAGAAAACCGCTCGTCGACCATAAGGGGTACATGTCAACCATATATGGGAGCCCCCTGGCGGAGCACTCTGAAGAGCTTATTGAGATCTACCCCAAAAAAATAAACCAAAAGTTTAGAAGAGAGAAAATGCCGCGATCACGAGGTCCAGGTTGGCCGAGCATCCCCAACCATTAGTAACGGAGCACAAGTTTAGGAAAATTAAGCAAGTTATGGCCCTGACCGAGGAACCAGAGGCGACAAAGAGCAAGTTATGAGAGTGGGTTATTGGTGGAAAGGGAAAGAATACACCTGAAGCTGGACATGATAAACATTACTAACGCCGGGTTGCTGGTTTCTCGTGAGGAGTATGACTAATAAATAACCCAGCACTTCTTGGTTGGTACATAGAGCAAGGTTAAGTGGTGAGTGGTCCATGGACCATGGATTTTAGGTTCTGTGACGTTCCTCGTATTGAGAAGGATTTTATGCGTAAATTAGCAGTTTTAGGTTTTAGTTCGTTTGGCGGGATTATTCCTAGAACATGACATGTTATGTCCTTGTGTGGGAATGTACCTAGATCTGTGAATGACAAGTTTTGGATTGTATGGGAGATAGTATGGAAATTTGGATGGTTTTTGCAATAATAGTATGTCAGATTTTCCTACATGCATGTTATGTCTAATGTGGTGGAGGATGCTATGCAAAGTAATACATACCGTAGGGTATGGGGGGAGGGGGCGGCCCCTCCCCTTGATGTACGTGTTGATTGGAAAGTTGGGGGGTGCTTGGATATTTTTTGGAAAACTCTAAGAAAGGGGCGGCCTTCAGTCTTTGGTTTACAAGACCAACGTTTTTTATAAACTATTAGAGTGATTAGAGGTTGAGTATCTTATTTTCTAGGAGACTAGTAATGGGGAATAAGATGAGAATGATTGTGAAGTAGGTAGTTGAGGCGAGTTGTCCGATGATAATAAATGGATGTTCGACTGGTTGGCTACCGATTCATGTAAGGATTAAAAGATTTGTTACTAGGATTCAGAATAGAAGTTGGGAGAGAGGTCGGAAGGTTATAGTTCGTTGCTTTGACATGTGGAGGAATGGGGCTAGAAATAGAATTAAGACGGAGGCGGCTAGGGCTAGGACTCCTCCTAATTTGTTGGGGATTGATGGTAGGATGGCATATGCAAATAGGAAGTACCACGCAGGTTTAATGTGGGGAGGTGTTACTAATGGGTTTGCAGGTGTAAAATTTTCTGGATCTCCTAAGAGGTTGGGTGAGAATATGGCAAGTGTTATTAGAGGAATGAGGAGGAACAAAAGGCCTAGAATATCTTTTATTGAGAAATAGGGGTGAAATGGGATTTTGTTGCAGTCTGAATAAATACCTAGGGGGTTGTTTGAGCCTGTTTTGTGTAAGAAAGTTAAGTGGATGAGGGTGAGACCTGCAATTAGAATGGGAGGAGGAAGTGGAGGGCAAAGAACCGGGTAAGTGTAGGGTTGTCAACTGAGAATCCTCCTCAAGCTCATTCTACAAGTGTTTGGCCAATGTAAGGAATTGCTGAGAATAGGTTAGTAATTACTGTAGTGCCTCAGAATGATATTTGGCCTCATGGGAGGACATATCCTACGAAGGCAGTTGCTATTAGAGTTAAGAGGAGAATAACTCCTGTGTTTCAGGTTTCTTTATATAGGTAGGAACCATAGTAGAATCCTCGTCCAATGTGTAGGTAAATGCATATGAAGAAGAAGGAGGCGCCGTTTGCATGGAGGTTTCGGATTAGTCAGCCGAATTGAACATTTCGGCATGTATGGGCGACGGACGTGAATGCCAGGGTGATATCCGCTGTATAATGTATTGCTAGTAGGAGGCCAGTGGTGATTTGGATTGTTAGACAGATGCCAAGAAGAGATCCAAAGTTTCATCAGGCGGAAATGTTTGGTGGTGTTGGGAGGTCAGTTAAAGAATTGTTGATTATTTTTAGAAGGGGGTGATGTTTTCGTAAGTTAGGGACCATTAATTCTTAGTTCTGTGTAAATAAGATTATAATTAAGATAGATAGAGCGAAGGATCCTAGATAGGTTTTGATTAGTCCGGAGTGTAGAGTAGTTGAGATTTTGGATACTTTGAGTTGAAGGGTCACTAGTCCTTCTGGGCCTATTTTTTTATATCAGGATAGGTCGATTAAATGGGATGCAATGTTCTGGCCGTTGTTTAGGAGTTTAGTAGAGCTGAGGCGGTGTATAAGGGGGTTAAAATATCCTAGAGTGCTGGAGAAGTTTATAGTGATATTTTGTTTGGGGGCAGAGAAGGTATGTGTGAGTTTTGATAGTTCTAATGCCAGAATGATGCCTAATGTTGTAATAATGATAGCAGTGGTTTCTGCGACCAGTGGTATGGTTATAGGAGGGGTTTTTGTAGGGGAGATATAAGAGGTAATTAATAGACCAGCTATAATACTGCGAATAAGTAGAAAGATTCCAGCAACTACTATTGTGCTGGAATGGAGTAGGGCAGATACAGGGGTTGGCCCTTCTATAGCTGCTGGGAGTCATGGATGCAGGCCAAATTGGGCGGATTTACCTGTGGCGGCTAGGATGAGCCCTAAGAGAGGGAGAAGGGATATTTGGTCTGGGGAGGATTGCTGTTGAATTTCTCAAGTGTTTATTGAGGATGCTAGTCATGCTATGCAGAGGATTAGTCCAATATCCCCAATACGGTTGTAAAGTACGGCTTGAAGTGCAGCGGTGTTGGCTTCTGCTCGACCGTGTCACCATCCAATCAGGAGGAAGGATGTAATTCCGACTCCCTCTCAGCCGATAAATAAGAGGAATATGTTATTAGCGATGATTAAGATGAGTATTGCAATGAGAAAGATTAGAAGGTAAAGAGAGAATTTTGTGGTGTGGGGTTCTGAGGCTATATATCATGTTGTAAATTGAAGAATAGATCATGTTACAAATAGTGCAATAGGAAAAAACGTTAAGGAGTACTGGTCTATTTTAAGGCTAAAAGGGATTTTGAAGTTCGCAATAAATTTTCATTCTCAATAGAAAGTGGTATTTTCCATATTTAAGTAGATGGAGAGGATTATGGGAATTAAACTAACTATGAAGGAAGTTTTAACAGTGTGTATGATGGTTGTTGGAGAGTTTAGATAGTTTTTGGATAGGAGGGGGAGTAGGATGGGTATAGAGAGGGTAGCCAGGGTCAAGAATATAGAGGTGTTGAGGATTAATGGGAAGTCCATTACTTTTACTTGGACTTGCACCAAGATGAATGGCTCCTAAGACCAGTGGATTGCTATTATCCTTTAAAAGTAAGGGGGCTGAGGTCTTAGGCTCAGATGCAAGAGTTAGCAGTTCTTGTTGGTTAAACCTCCCCTCGGCAGGCAAGAAGAGTTTAACTTCTATTTTTAGGATCACAGTCTAATGTTTGGTTTAAAACTATGTTTGCATGTGGGAATTCCTGAGATTAGCTCTGGTTTTAGGATGAGGAGGAGGGAGGGTAGGATATGAAGTGTTATAAGGAGATGTTCTCGTGTATTTGAATTTTGGGTGGTTGTAATATAGGTTGGAGTTGGACCTCGTTGGGTTATAAGGAGTATGTAGAGGGTATAGGCTGCAGTTAGTAGAGTTGCGGCTCCGGTTAGGATAATGGTGAAGGTGGATCAGTTGAAGAGTGCAATTATGATAGTTAATTCAGCTATCAGGTTAGTGGTAGGAGGAAGGGCTATGTTTGTTAGGTTGGCTAGGAGCCATCAGATTCCTGTTAGAGGTAAAAGGGGTTGTAGGCCTCGTGTTAGAAGGAGAGTACGACTATGTATGCGTTCATAGTTTGTATTAGCTAGGCAAAATAGTATGGAAGAGGTGAGTCCATGTGAAATCATTAGGATTATGGCCCCTGAAAAGGATCAGTGGGTTTGGATTATTGTTGCGGCAATGACTAGACCTATGTGGCTTACTGAGGAGTAGGCGATTAATGACTTAAGGTCGATTTGGCGTAGGCAGATGGAACTTGTCATTAGTGCCCCTCATAAGGCTAGGGTTAAAAATGGGTAGTAGAGGTAGTCTAATAGGGAGTTTGTAATTATTGAGGTACGCATAATGCCGTATCCCCCAAGTTTGAGGAGGAGTGCAGCTAGGAGTATGGATCCTGCGATTGGTGCCTCTACGTGGGCTTTTGGGAGTCATAGGTGTAGTCCGTAAAGGGGAGCTTTCACTATGAAAGCGAGCAATAGGGTTAGACTTGATATGAGGCCTGTTCAGGAGTTTGTAAGAGATGAGTGTGAAAGTTTTATTATAGTGATGTGTATAGTTCCTGTTTGAGTGTGAAGATAGAGGATCACTACTAATAGGGGAAAAGAACTAATTAGTGTATAAAATAAGAGGTAGATTCCAGCACTTAAACGTTCTGGTTGGCTACCCCATCAAGTGATTAGAATTAGGGTAGGGATTAGGGTAGCTTCGAATGCGATATAAAATAATATCAGTTCTAAGGCTGAGAAGGGCAAGATAATGAATGGTTGGGTGAGGATTATGGTTATGGTAAAAATATATTTTCGTGTGGGAGGTTCTTGTTGAAGGTGATTTTGGCTTGCCAGGATTATAAGAGGTAGAAGTCAACAAGATAGAACTAATAAGGGGGATGAAATTTGATCAGTTCCAAGTCATGGTGATAGGTTTTTGCTAGGGTAATAGGTTGAAGGAAGTCATTGTAAGCTAGCGGTTGCAATTAAGAGGCTGTGCGAGGTGACATTGAGTCATAGGAATTTTGGAGGAGATAGGAGGGTTATGGGGAGTAATATGATTGTAGGGAGAATAATTTTTAACATTGTAGAAGGTTTAGATTGTGTAAATGATCCTATCCGTGAGTTCGGGTGGAAGCTACTAGGACTGCTAGACTGGCGCCTGCTTCACAGGCTGAGAATGCTAACATAAGAATGGGCATTAAGGTGGGGGATGTTGTTTGGGTTTGAATAGGTCATATGGAGAGGGCAATGTATATTGATAGTATTATGCTTTCTAAGCATAGCAGGGCAGAAATTAGGTGTATTCGGTGAAAGGCTAGTCCTAGACTACTTAGGGTGAAGGCAGAGTAGAAGCTTAAATGCGGAAAGGTCATTGAGAAAGTCACGGAGTAGGACTGTGGTTTGTTGAGCCGAAATCAACTGTCTTTGCTAGACCAACTTTCTGAAGTTATTCTGCTCATTCTAAGCCCCCTTGAATTCATTCATAAATTAGCCCTAGTGCGAGGAGGAGAATGACTGTGGAGGTTCATGTTAAGGTAGTGAGGGGGGAGAGGAGTTGAGTAGCCCATGGGAGGGGCAGTAGGAGGGCAATTTCTAGGTCGAACAAGAGGAATAAGATTGCGACAAGGAAGAATCGGATTGAAAATGGGAAGAATGCTCAGAAGAATCCTAGGAAGAAGAATGCTTCGGATGTAATAAATAAAATTATTCCGTAACGTAAGCCCTTTTGGACTGTAGGGGTATGGTGGCCTTGGAATGTGCTTTCTCGTACGATGTCACGTCATCATTGGAGTATCCCTAGGATTATAGAGAGTAGGCCTAGGAGTAAGAGTTGGATAGAGTTGTGGTGAAATCATATGGCTAACCCAGAGGTAGTGAGGAGGGCGGCTGCTGCTCCAAAAATGGGTCAAGGGCTTGGGTCTACTATGTGAAATGAGTGGGCTTGGTGTGTCATTAAGGGTTAAATGTTTTCTTGTAAGTAAAGGCTTAGAAGAAGTACAAAGACATACGCTTGGATTATTGCCACGGCCACTTCTAGAATTGTTAAGAGGAGTAGAATTGTTCTAGTTAGAAGGGACACGGTAGGTATAATGGGAAGGAGGACGGTAGTGGCTGTTGAAATGAGTTGGATGAGCAGGTGTCCTGCTGTGAGGTTGGCTGTGAGGCAAACTCCTAAGGCTAAAGGGCGAATGAGAAGGCTTGTTGTTTCAATTCTGATGAGGGCAGGAATTAGAGGTGTTGGGGTGCCTTCTGGTAGGAGGTGTCCAAGGGAAGCTGAAGGTTGGTTTCGTAGGCCTGTTAGCAGGGTGGCAAGTCGTAGAGGGAAGGCGAGGGCTAGGTTTATTGATAGTTGGGTAGTAGGTGTGAATGTGTAAGGTAGGAGGCCTAACAGGTTAATTGTTAGAAGTATAATTATGAGTGATGATAGGATTAGGGCTCATTTATGGCCTTTTTTGTTTAATGGGGTTATTAGTTGTTTTGTGATTAAATGGAGAAATCAGAGTTGAAGAGTTGAAAGACGATTTGTAACTCATCGATTGCCAGGAGAAGGAAGTAATAGGGTTGGGAATAACAGTGAGATGAGGATAAGGGGGATTCCGAGGAGGGTTGGGTTTATGAATTGATCAAAGAAGCTTAGGTTCATGGTCAGTTTCAGGAATGGGTTTTTATAGTGGGTAGTGTTTTGTTGGAGGGTGAGTTAGTTGGGGTAAATAGTAAGAGTTTAGGTTAAAGGATAAGAGAAAAAGTGAATCATGAAGTTAGTATGATAAAAAGTCAAGGTGCGGGGTTTAGTTGGGGCATGTCATTAAGGAGGGTGAATAATCCTCTTTCTCTAGCTTAAAAGGTTAGTGCTGGTTCATAACTTCTTAATGATTAGGATGTTAGAAGTGAAGATCAGTTTTCGAAGTGTGTTAGAGGGGCTGATTCTACTACGATAGGTATGAAGCTGTGGTTGGCTCCACAGATTTCTGAGCACTGACCGTAGAAGATTCCAGGACAGGTTGTGATAAAGGAAGTTTGGTTCAGCCGTCTTGGAATTGCATCGGTTTTTACACCAAGGCTAGGAACAGCTCAGGAGTGGAGAACGTCATCAGCTGTAACAATAATTCGAATCGGGGATTCTATTGGAATGACGATGCGGTTATCAACTTCTAGGAGGCGGAAATGACCGAGTGGTAGATCCATAGTTGGTAGTATGTAAGAGTCAAAAGATAAATCTTTAAAGTCTGTATATTCATAGGATCAGTATCATTGGTGGCCAATAGCTTTGAGGGTGAGGTCAGGCTCATCGATTTCGTCTATCATGTAGAGGATTTGAAGGGATGGGAGGGCTAGTATAATTAGGACAATGGCAGGTAAGATTGTTCAGACTAGTTCTACTTCTTGTGCATCGACGGTGTTGGAGGATAGTTTTTCTATAAGTATAAGAGCTAGTAAATACAGGACTAGGCTACAAATGGCTAGTGCGACTATTAGGGCGTGGTCGTGAAATTCAATAAGTTCTTCTATAATAGGGGATGAAGCGTCTTGAAAACCAAATTGAGAGTGGTTGGCCATGGAGTTGGGATGGGATGTACTGGGTTTTCACCTGTGATTTAGTCTTGACAAGACTATGTAATGATTTTACTAACAACCCATAAGAAAGAAGCATGAGTGGTTTGATGCGGT
Source organism: Manacus candei (assembly GCF_025592945.1). Lineage (NCBI taxonomy): Eukaryota > Metazoa > Chordata > Aves > Passeriformes > Pipridae > Manacus > Manacus candei. The sequence goes on from NW_026138185.1 coordinate 623,962, forward strand.
TGGCTTGAAACCAGCTTATGAGGGTTCGATTCCTTCCTTTCTTGTACTTGGACAAAAGTTGGTTCTTCAAAGGTATGGTAGGGAGGAGGGCAGCTGTGAATTCATTCAATGTTTGTGGAGGTAAGTTCTGGTTGCACTACTTTCCGTTTGGATGCGAAGGCTTCTCAGATAATGAACATTAGTATAATTACAGCTACTATGGAGATGAGGGAGCCGATGGAGGATAGGGTGTTTCATAGGGTATAAGCATCTGGGTAGTCTGAGTATCGTCGTGGTATACCAGCTAGGCCTAGGAAATGTTGTGGGAAGAATGTTAGGTTGACCCCAAAGAATATTACTCCAAAGTGGGCTTTAGCTCATGTAGAGTGAAGGGTGTAGCCAGTGAACAGTGGGAATCAATGTGTGAAGCCAGCTAAAATGGCGAATACTGCCCCCATAGATAATACATAGTGGAAATGTGCAACTACGTAGTAGGTGTCGTGCAGGGCGATGTCTAGGGAGGAGTTGGCAAGAACGATGCCTGTTAGTCCACCAATGGTGAAGAGGAAAATAAAGCCTAGGGCTCATAGTATGGGCGGGTCTCATTTGATTGTTCCACCGTGTAGGGTTGCTAGTCAGCTGAAGACTTTAATGCCAGTGGGGATTGCAATAATTATGGTGGCGGATGTGAAGTAAGCTCAGGTATCTACGTCCATTCCAACTGTAAATATGTGGTGAGCTCATACGATAAAGCCCAAGAAACCAATGGATAATATGGCTCAGACTATGCCTATGTAGCCAAAGGGTTCTTTTTTACCGGCATAGTAGGCTACAACATGGGAAATAATTCCGAATCCTGGTAGGATAAGGATGTAGACTTCTGGATGGCCAAAAAATCAGAATAAGTGTTGATATAAAATTGGGTCTCCGCCTCCTGCGGGGTCAAAGAATGTAGTGTTTAGGTTTCAATCTGTTAGAAGCATTGTAATGCCAGCAGCGAGGACTGGTAGGGAGAGGAGAAGTAGAACTGCAGTAATTAGGACGGATCAAACGAATAGAGGGGTTTGGTATTGTGAGAGAGCAGGTGGTTTTATATTGATTGCTGTGGTGATAAAGTTGATTGCCCCAAGGATGGATGAGACACCTGCCAGGTGAAGGGAGAAGATGGCAAGGTCTACTGATGCACCGGCGTGGGCTAGATTTCCGGCTAGGGGTGGGTATACTGTTCATCCTGTTCTGGCCCTGGCTTCTACTGTAGAAGATGCTAGAAGAAGTAGGAAGGATGGAGGAAGTAGTCAGAAGCTCATGTTATTTATTCGTGGAAATGCTATGTCGGGGGCACCAATTATTAATGGTACTAATCAGTTACCAAACCCTCCGATTATAATAGGCATTACTATAAAGAAAATTATAACGAAGGCATGTGCGGTGACGATTACATTGTAAATTTGGTCATCGCCTAAAAGGGTGCCTGGCTGTCCTAGTTCTGCTCGAATGAGGAGACTAAGGGCTGTGCCGATTATACCAGCTCATGCGCCAAAAATAAGGTAAAGTGTGCCGATATCTTTGTGGTTAGTGGAAAATAGTCAACGGTTGATGAAAGCCATAGGTAAGATGGCTGAGTGTAGAAGTGTTAGGTTGTAGTCCTTTTTACAGAGGTTTGATTCCTCTTCTTATCGATTCTGTAGTGAAGTTCATGTTGAGTTGCAAGCTCATTGATGTGCATTAAACATGCGCCGGGATCTAGTAGACAGAAACCTGTTGGTTGGGGCATTTAGCTGTTAACTAAAATTTTATGGGATCAAAGCCCATCTGTCTAGGGGGAGGTTCTAGCTTAATTAAAGCATCTGAGTTGCATTCAGGAGATGCAGGTTAGTATCCTGTGTACCTTAACAGAAACTAAGAGGGATTAGCCCTTGTTTAAGGCTTTGAAGGCCTTCGGTTTAAATAACCTAAGTTTCTAAGGGATTGCGAGTACTATGGGAGATAGTGGTAGGAGTATAATTGATAAGGAGGTAAAGGTTGTGGTTAGGGTGTTAGTTGGTTTGTTAGTTTGTCATTGTTTTATGTAGTTAGTGAAGTTTGGGGGTAGTGTAATGGTTGCAAAGTAGGCCAGTCGTAGGTAGAAGAAAAGTCCAAGTAAAGAGAGTAGGGTAATAGCTGTGGCTACTACTGTTAGTTCTTGTTTTGTGAGCTCTTGAATAATTAACCATTTGGGTAGGAATCCCGTTAGGGGAGGAAGACCTGCAAGGGAGAGGAGAGTGAGCATAAGGATTGTGGTTAGTGATGGAATTTTGGTTCATGTGGATATAACAGTGGATAGTTTTAGGGTATTGGTTGTGTTAAGGATGAAGAAGATGGCAGAAGTTGTTACAGTATATAGATAGAACGTAATTAAAGTCAGATTGGGGTTATAGTTGAGAATAATAGTTATTCATCCTAGGTGTGCGATAGATGAGAAATAAAAAGATTTTCTCTCTACTTCCTGTCAGCAGCGATACCTGGCCACTTCATGGGAAGCAGGGCTTCACCACACAGAGAAGCCGCTCAGAAGGCATGTATTGTAAAAAAATGGATTTTCCCCCTTTCCTGTTCCTTTCCTGAGCTCTTGTCGCTGAGCTGACGCCATATATTCTGCAATGTCCCTTTGGTCCATTTGGCTCAACTGACCTGTCTGTATCGCCTCCCATGATCTTGCCCCCGATTCAGGGGACGAAGCCGACAATGCAGATGCTGCACCAGCCCTGCTCAGCAGTTGCCAAAGCACTGGTGCGATTAACCCCTTTGTAGCTCCCAATGCAAAGCACAGCACTGTGACGCCTGCAGTGAGAAAATGAACTCCAGCTCAGACAGACCCAACACATGTGGGATTCTGAAATGTCTCAGGGTTCCTTTGGTTCCACGATGCCCCTCTCAGACCTGGCAGTAGAAAAATAAATCAAAAAATTGAGAAGAAATCATCTTAAAGTCATGCTAAGCCTGTCTTCTACAGTCCAGAATCTATATATGTGTGACTGCAGATACTTGGGATGAGGGTAGATGCTCAGAGGAATTCATGGGTTTGATCTAGGAAACCTGTCCCAAAGTTTTCACTGCCTTTTCCTCCTTGGACATTTCCTGATGCCCGGAGGAAGCTCATGGCCAACAGCAGCAGGCGACCCTTGTATAACAAGGGTCATCCTTGTATAACAAGGCCTCATCCTCAGCGCCGTAGCCTGCCACCACCACCTGCACACCCCCCAGGGACTTCTTCCTGCTCCACCTCTCCCTCACACCCCCGGGCTGCCTCTGCACCACTCTCCCCAAAGCCATGGCCAATTCCCTCTGGAACACCAGGGGCATGTCCTACTCAGGATGAGCTGCACAGGTGTTTTTTGCTTTTCTTCTTGATCACAGCGGAGCTTGCCCTTCTCACCATCATGTCCTATGACCGCTACGTGGCCATCTGCAAAGCCCTGCACTACAGGACCCTCCTGGGCAGCAGAGCTTGTGCCCACGTGGCAGCAGCTGCCTGGGCCACTGGGAAGCGGGTCTGGCCCTGGGGCTGCAGGAGCTGCCGCCTGAGCTGATGATCTCCTGAGCAGTCCAGACATGCAGTCACTGTCCCTGTCCTCTATTGCCTCCCTTTCTTGCTGCAGGACCAGAAACGACTGTGCTGCTCTGCTGGGCTGGGGCGGGGCAGGGAGATGGGGGCACCAGGGAGGGGCTGGTCTGGGCAGTTCCAGTGACTAGAAAACCCCAATGTTCATCTGAAGTGTAGGAGTGGGCAGGGTGGGAGCATTACAGGGCTGAGGTGGCTCCAGGCTCTGGGAGTGGTAGCAGGAGCCCAGGGAGACACTGCCCCTGCTGCAATGAACTGCCTGGGTGTGTGCCAGGGAAGGACTCGTGTCTCTGAACACCCCCGTGTGTGCATCAGTCCAGCTCAGGGTTGGACACCTCTCAGAGCCCTGACACATTTCTCTGTGTGACTCCAGGAAAACCCCCGCTGTGCCAGGGAGTTACCAGATCCTTTGCTGTCACCCTCCTGGTGTCCTGTGTAATGATGAAACTAGAAAAGGTGATCATCATACCCTGGTAATTTTCTAAGAGGAGAAATGTCACTGTTGGAAAGAAGTGTCACTGCTGGAAAGAAGTGTCACTGAAGAGGGGAGAAGAGGGAACATCATTGTTTCCTTCAGTCTGTTCCACAGCAGGTTCCCCTGGAGCCCCAGGGACACCTGTGGGGAACCCAGAGGGGCAGAGAAAGGGTTGCCTTTGGTTCTTGCTGTGCTGCTCAGCTGGGCCGGGCTCCTGGCACACAGGGAAATCCTGGCAAGCGGGCAGCACTGCAGAGAGACAGCTCTGCCCAGGAGCAGCTCCTCTGCACAGCCCAGCAGGGCCGAGGGCACTGCCTGTAGGCACGAGAGAAGAGAAGAAAGGCAAAGGGAGGTTAAAGGCAGCAGAAAGATGGGAGGTGTTCAGCTGAGACACAACTTGGGGACACAACTTCACACTCTTCTGCAGAGTGAGTCTACAGGTGCAGGGCAATGTCGCTTGTGTTCCTGGAGGAATCTCCTAAAGCTACCACATCCCACAGCCTTGCACATCTGTCAGGACTCTCCCAGTTTCTCTGTTGCGCGGGAGGAGGATGTTCTCCAGGGCAGGCCTTCCCTGCAGCACCGTCAGAGGGACAGCGCAGGTGGGCTCCTTCTCCCAGGGATGGCTGTGGGGTGGGAAGGTGGGGGTGCAGCCAGGGATGCCCGGGGCTGTCCTGCAGAGCAGGGTCCCTGTGCTCCGGGGTTCTTTGTGCCAGGGCACGGACTTTGCTGCCTGCTGGGGTCAGGTCTCATCCTGCCTGGGTAGTTGCCCACCCCTCTGCAGGGAGAAGCTGTCGGTGGGTGGTGAGAACCCCAGCAGGAGCCAGGCAGGTTCTTCCTGCCGTTGGATGAGGTGTGTGTGGTCAGGGCTGTGGGAGGTCAGGGCTGCTCCCAGATCCAGATCACACCAGCACATTTCCAAGAGCACTGTCAAATGGGAAGGACAAAGCACAATTATTAGGAAGGAATGGAGCTTTTCTGAGTCAGTGTTTTCAGTTTCCTACTCCTGAGGAATCTGGGGGTTGAGAAATGGAAAAGGAGCTCCCATGTTGGACAAGTCACTGAGACTCCTGAGTTGTAACTTGGAATGCACAAGTGCTTCTGTAAGCAACTTCCTAAAGTGCTTTCAGCCTCTGCTCTGCTTTTGACAGAAGCAGCATCACTTCTGCTGGACCCATCTGTTTTTTCTTTATCTGCCCTTTTCCACCTGCAAAAAGAAAAGTTGCCCAGTCAGTGCGCTGCAAACAGGCAGGTTTCTCTCAGGTCACAGTGAGTGCACAGACATTCGGATGGAGTGGTGACAGGGAAGTCATGAATGGATTTCTGATGTTGAGTCTACTGTTTTGAAATCAGAAAATGTGGTGTTGAAGTCATCGTTAGCCTTTGAGAGGGAAACAGGAGAAAAATCGGATAAACTTGTTGCTAAAAATGAGCTGCTTCAAACTGAGGTTGACCACCTTCAAAGTCTTGTTAAAATTTGGATGATTATGAAACAGTCAACTCACGGATTACCCCCATCAATACTAGACGATGCCCGCAGTATAAAGGCATAAAACCCTCCCAGCCCCTCCAGGAACCCTCAAATCCCATCCCGGTCCCACAGGACACTCCCAACTTCCCCTTAAACCCTCCGAGGCCCCCAGACTGCCTCCCAGACCCACAAAAACCCACAAGATGCCCCCAAACCCCTCCCAGTTACCTCCAGCCCTCCCAGGGCCTTTCAAACCCTCTCCTAGTTGCCCCCTTCCCCTTGAGTATGCCCCCAAACTCTCTCCCAGTTCCTTCCCACATCCCCGACGATTCCCCAAAACCCCTCACAGCTGCCCCAATCTCCCCAACCTCCCTCCCAAACCCCCAAACTCCCCCAAACACCTTCCCACTTACCCCCACGACCTCCAACCCCTTCTCAGCCTCCCCATTCCTTCCCAAAGCCCCTCCCAGTTGCCGGCCCGTCCCCCAGGCTCGGGTGAGGAGGTGCCCCAGGCTGACGGGCCCGCCCAGGCAGGGGCGGTTCCAGCAGCATGTCAGGAGCCACCCCCTGCCCCGAAAGCTCCCGCCCGCCCTGGAGCCACCTCAGCTGCCCCTGCAGGGGAGAAATCCAGGGCGGAGCAGAGCAGGGGGCAGGGCCGGGCTGGGACCTCGATGGACGGGGGCACTGGGAGAGCAGGGGAGAGACCGGGATGGGCTGAGGGGGCACTGGGGGAGAGGGGAGACACTGGGATGGGCTGAGGGGGCACTGGGAGGGAGAGGGGAAAGTTTTTTGCCCCTTTCCTGGGCACTTGAACACCCTCTGCACCCCCGTTCCCGGCCGTGCCAACTGCCCTTCCCCCCCAAGCCATGAACAGGTTTTGGGGTTCCCTCGTGGGTCGCAGCCAATAGAACGGCTCTGCTGGAATGACGTCATTGCCAAATGTGCTGGGCCCCTGTCCTTGTGCCGGTGAGTCACCCAATAGAACGTCGAAACTTCCGCGGGGGATGCCGGGAGCGGGGCGGTGATGGCGGGGGAGGGGAGGATCGGGATTGAACCCGATTGGTCCCGATCGATCCCGGTCCCAGGGTCTCCCCCCGCCGCGCTGTTTTTCACGTGCGGCCCCAACGAGGCCATGGTGGTGTGGGGTGATTTCGGGGGGTCTGTGGGCTCCTGGTGACCCCTCCGAATCTCCCCCAAGACTCTCGGGAACCGCCCAGATCCCCCCCAAGACTCCTGGGGACCCTCCGCCTTTCCCCCTCGTCCCCCAAATCTCCTGTGCATCCCCTTAACCCTTGAAAATCTCCTGGGACCACCTCAGACCCCCAGACTCCCTCCTGGGGACCCCCAAACATACTTCAGGACTCCGGGGCCCTTCCCGACCCCCTCCTAGAGTCTTTTGGGTGTCACCAACCCTTTACGGCGGATTCCTCCGTCCATTTTTCCACCCCGGGCTGCTGGGGGTCCACCCCCCCCAAGAAACTACTGGGAACTCCCCAGTGTCCCACCACGAGATTCCTGGGTCCCTCCCCCCCCCCAACCCCCTGTGGTTGCCCCCATCCTTTCTTCCCCTCGAAAATATTCTTGGGGGTCCCCCAATGTCTCCTCCAGCCCCCATCCTGCCAGGAATAGATTTGGGGGGATCTCCTTCCCCTTCCCTCTGACCCGAAGGCAAATGCCCCCCCTGTCCTTCTTCCTTAGCCCCCAGGCAGAAAAGAGAAGAGAAACAGCCAGTTGGCCCTGGCAGCTGTGGGTGTGTGCAGGCTGTGGTTGAGTGGTTGAGAAGGGAGAGGAGGGGGCTGGTGTTTGGGCCAAGTCCAGCAGGTGATGTCTTTTGTATCTGGCAGTCCTTGGTCAGCTCCACGACCATCCAGCTGTCAGTGTTCATGACATACCCATCAGCCCTTCTCTTCTTGGCTCCTACACTTGCCAACCCTAAACTGCTCCTAAGTTCTCTTGCTGTCCGTTCATAAAGAGGTCTTGTCAAGTGTTACTGATTTAGAAACTAAAGCCTGACATCTTTGTCTTTGCCAAAGATGTGTGTGAAATGGCAGTGCTGTTGCAAAGCAGTGTTGAGCTTCACATTGGGTGACTTGGCAGCTTCCTCTGCATCACCCATGCACCCTGGGTTTCTTTGAAAAGTACTTTTCACTCCAAATGTGACACCACATTAGCCTGTAGGACATCCTGTCCCCAAATGGATAACTGTAAATATTAATAATAAAAAAGTGACCCCCTCCATTATTCAAGAAAAGCTTGTATCTCTGTACTAAAAGCATCCAAGGGTCACGTCCCCCAGTTTTCTATCTGACAAGGATTTGGAGGGGCTGCTTTGTGCAGGGAACCCTTTGGGGGCCCCTTGCACATGGGTAGGGCTGCACTCTGGGGGTGTGGGGCTTTGGTTCTTTGGTTGCCAGGGGCCACTGTGAGTCACTGAGCCGGGGTGGGGACAATGGGCAGGGCTGGCTGGGACAGGCTGTGGCACCTGTGACATAAAAGGGAAGTGTCCCCGTGGGGCAGCTCTGCAGGGCCCATCAGGGGATGCTGCCCAGTGCAACCTGTGCTGTAGGGAGCACGCACACAGGGAGAGGTTGGGCCGGTGTGCTGGTTTAAAAGTTAACCAGCAGGGGGAATGAACCCAACTCAAAGGAGAGATTATAAGTCAGAATAACAATTTATTAAAATAATACAGTAAGTACAATAATACAAACAAACAATTGGTCTCAACCCACAAAAACCCAAATGTATAACCCAGTACCCTGGGGCCTGAACAAAGTGGTGTTCCTTGGGCCCTGTTTGAGTCCAAAGTAAAGGGAGAGGGGAAGAACCTTCTGGTGGGAGAGCTGCTGCAGTCTGGGCAGAACTGGTGATCGCAGTCCAGTGGTGGTCTAAGTCTGGTTGAGAGCGATGAGATGCAGCCGTCCTCTGGATCCCACGAGTGGGTTGAAAAATGTTCCAAGACTCCAAGATTATATATCCTCCAGTTCAGGCAGGAATGTTCAGTGCTCCCCTCAGGGCGGGGAGATCCACAAAGGGTGTGAGGACAGAAACATCCTCCTATCTCACAGGCCTCTTAACACCTAGTTTATAGCCTGAGGAGTCAGGCTCTATGGGCAGAGGGTGCGAATAGTCTATTGACAACAATAGTCTAGTTTCTGGGAAATGACATGGAAGGCTATAGAATACAGTTTTGGGTTACACCCACCATGATGAACTGATCTCAGCTGTCCTAACTAGGACAGCAGGACGAGGGTCAGGGTAGCAAGGCCGCCCCAGGGAGTGGGTTCTGCCCCTGCCTGCATGGCCCAGCCCCTGGCAGGAGCGCCTTGGGCAGGGCCCGGTGCTGCTGCTGGGGCAGGGGGTGAGGCCTTGCCGCCTGCCAGCTGCCTGGGCCCCTGTCCTTGCTGCGCCACATCCCCGAGGCTCCATCCCCACTCCCCCAGCGCCAGCTCCCTCCTTTCCAGCCCCAACCAAGCCCTTCTCTGTGTCCTCCTGCAGGCCATGGCTTTCACAACATTCCTTTTGGTGCTTGTGCAAAGCATCATCCAGTCCCTGCAGGCGGTCGGGGAGGGGCTGCACAAGACTCAGTGAGCTTGGAGGTCTTTTCCAAGCTGAAGGACTCTTGGATTCTGTGATTGTGTGCTGGATTCAGCTGGGTTCGTGTTAGCAGCATTAGTTTGCTCCCAAAGTTTCCTCGCTGTCAGCTCTTGTGGCCTAAGGCTTGAGCTCCTTTAACTCCTTGTGCTGAGCTACTGATGGGAAACGAGAGGCCTCTGCGAGCAGATTCCTGGTGTTCCCTGTAGAACAGTGAGGGAGAAGGTGTAGTCAAGTGGGAAGAGGAGTACTGTTTGTGTGTGGCCTCCTATGTGGCCTTGGCACCTTTGAGGGGTCTGAAGGAGAAAAGAGCTTTGTTAAAGTGAGAAGTGAAATAGTGTGTTGGCTGTGGGAATGGGAAGGGAAGAGGAACGGAGAATGGGAAGGGAAAGAGGAATGGAAAGACATCTGCTGATGCTGTCGTTTGTTATGTTTGCATGTAGCAGGGTGTGGTGGAAGAAAAAACCAATTGGGAAAGATATGTGGCATGGAGAAGCATCTATGGGAACTAGATGGACTTTTATACACTGGACAATTTATCCACCGGACTGACAGTTGTTCCCCAGTTTTACCCCAGTTTATTGCTGTATTGTCATGGAGTTTTATGTACCCCAGTTTACTGTTGAATTTTTATGAAGTTTGTTATACCTCCATATTGTTCCCCTTTCTCCCTCAGATTTTCCTGCCCAAAGTTGTTTGTCACCCTGTCCTCCCCTGCTTTCCCGCTCCTCTGCCACTGATTGGCTACAGTTCGCTGCAGTGCAAAGAGAGCTCCCATTGGCCCTTTCTCCTGGAGACTCCGAAGTTCCACCCGCCTTTTCCCTGTCTCCCTATCACACTTTTCCCTGAGTTGTCAGTTCCATGCTCCTCCCCAGTTCAGAATCCTCCCCTCAGAGTTACCTTATTTAAAACCCTGTTGTCCCTGAATAAAGTGGCATTGCTGCACAAACCCTCGACTGTACCAAGAACCGTTATTGCAGTGCTCGGTCCCATTTCCCATCCCCCCGGACCATGGCAAGTGGCGCCCAATATGGGGCACAGTTGAGGACTCTCATATTGAGAGAACTCCTGTGTCCTCACCTGGGTTCAGGCGACGCCAGGAGAGGCGATCGTCCCCGCCGGTCCTCCTCAGCAGAACGGACAACTGTGGGCTCAGCGGTAGCTGCACGGGTCGACGCACCAGACAGGTGAACTGCTGAGGACATTCCTCACCCTACCCTAACACCCACAGCCCGGCAGAACACCAAAGGGAGGACTTTCCATCAAGAGACTGTTGTTGAGACCCGACTAACATCAACATGGGACTCACACTCTCAACCTCCCAAAAATTTGTATACAGGTGCCTAAAAGACTTTGTAATAGAACACGGTCACCCCTTAGATAAAAAATTGGCAAAATCACTCGCCAGATGGCTCGACCACAAGGGTCACCAGCTTGCCGAGGACACCAGCGTAGAGCAGTGGCAAGCCATAGGCTACAGCCTCTGGCAGGACAGCGATAAGGGGGACCGTATAGCTAAAGAGGCACTCATCACATGGAGGTTAGTTCTGATGGTGCTACAGCACCAGATGATGAACAAGAATATCAGCCTCCCCAAGACAGACACTGAGCGGACAGAGAGGGACACTGAGCAGACAGAGACGGACACTGAGCAGACAGACACACAAGATGGCGGGAGGGGGAAGAAACCATCGCGCCGAATTCAAAATGGCGTCGAGGAGGAGGGACCCAGGGACCACGCGGAGAAAAGGCGGGAAGGGACACCGTGGGAAAAATCAGCGCAGGAAAGGAGGAGGCGGGTTCCCTTAGCACCACCTTCCAGGCTGCCTCCGCCTCCACCTGATTGCATCAGAGATCCCTCCCCCAGCATGCCCACGAGCACACCCACTTCCTCCAGCCCCACCTCTTCCCCGGATACATCACCTTCAAGGGGCGGAAGGGTGGCAAAGGACAGGGTCAAGGCGAAGGTCAGGACCTCCTTCCGGCAAGATGGCTGCGCCCATAGGCCTCACACCACCGAGGCCTACCCCGCCTGCCACCACCCTGAACCGGACATAGACTTAATGCAGCACTCCCCTGAATGGCAGCTTAAGCTACCAGATATCTGGAGAGCCTTCAGGGAGGAGGCTGCTAGCGCTAAAGACACTGAATTCCTAAAAGCATTTCCCATCTATGTAGAGGAAGGAAGGGCCCCAGAGTGGCTGTAGGGAATTGGTTATAGAACACGGCTTGCCTAGGCAGTGGGAACATCTTAGATAGCGAGGTTACAGTGCCCTTGTACCCTGTTAGCTAGCTGGTAAACAGGACATTGTGATTAGCAAAACAAAAAGCAACTGAGTACCACCTGTGTCAACAAAGAAATGAGTAAGAGGTGAGATCAACATTTAAGCAGAACCAATAATGAGCTTAGCTTTTGCAATATGTATGAACTAATTATAAAGCATATATTAAGCTGTTAGCAATGATCAATAAACGAAGCTTGCTGATTCTCATATTGAGCGTCTCATTCTTCCCTCGTAACGACATGCTAAAAGATATGAAAAAGGTCATCGTCGAGTATGGGTTGGGGGTACCCTTCACCATCGAGTTGCTAGAATCCTTCTTCCTGGCCTATAAGCTGATACGTTACAACATAAGAGCAGTGATAGGAGGACTCTTTACAACAGTACAGTCCTCAGTATTTGAGGCAGAATGGAAAAAATTAATCACTGCATATGTCAATGACAAAATGGAAAGAAGGGGAATCCCAATTCAGCAGGCAATAGACATGCTCTATGGGGAGGGGAACTATTCGAGTAGGGGGGATCAAGCTCGAATTGACCCCAAATTTTTAGAAGCGACTAAAGAATTGGCATTAGAGGCCGCGAAAAGGGTGACAGATGCCTATGTGCGGACGTCTTCTTTCACACTTATTAACCAAGGCCCAAAAGAACCTTTTGTAGAATTCATAACCAGGCTAAAAGAGGCAATCAGCAGGCAGGTCCACCAAAAAGAGAACCAGGAAATTTTATTCAATAAATTGGTTATCAAAAAGGCAAATGAGGACTGTCAGAAAGCTTTGAAGATGTTAAAGGATCCCTCCCTACTCGAAATGATAGACGCTTGTAAAAATATAGGTTCCAATTCCCATAAAGCGCATCTATTGGCTGCCACTTTCATGGGTCCCCAATCATGTTTCAATTGTGGTGAAAAGGGACACTTCAAAAAACATTGTCCTAAGTTAGTCCCCGAACCAAATTTGCCTAAGACCCTATGTGGGAGGTGTGGGAAGGGCCGCCATTGGTCTTCTAGTTGTAGGTCAATGACCAATATCAATGGTGAGCCCCTTCCCCCCAGGAGGTCCCCAGAGCTGAGGAAAAGGGTAACCTTCCAATCTTTGCCCGATCTTCGCCCTTGCTCCTGTGAACATCAGGGAAACGGGGAGCAGAGCGCCCAGGGGGGCGCGACGACACAAATAACCCCTGCTCTCCGCTCCATCCTGCGCCCAACACCGCGCCCAGCTACCCCATTACCCAAGAGCCTCCGACAGACCTCATTCCCGTTCAGTGTGATCCTTTAAATTCAGCAGACCCTATCTCAGTTAAAAACCAGTGTGTTCCCCTAAATTGGATAATCCTTTCCGTTACTCACCCGTCTACTCACCTAAGCTCCTATGAGCAGGTCAGGGTTAGACCATCTGCCCCGGTCGATCCAGATAAGACTTACCTCATGATATCGCACTTTTCAGCAGTGGCTAAGGGAATAATTGTAGTGCCTACTCTCCTGACGGGACTAACAAACACAAATATAGCTATATGCCTAACTGTGCATCTCCCTCCCGTGCAGTTGGAGGACCGCTTCCCCGTGGCGAAGATGGTCTCCACCAACGAGCTGCTCTGCGTGGTGTCCCCAGATGAGGAGCGGAGGGAGGGATCACTGAGGGAAGTCCACTGGACAACCTCGGTGAAGACCTCTCGCCCTCTTCTAACATGTCTCATCTACTTTTCTCAACCTAGGCACCCTCAGAAAGTCAAGGTGGAAGGGTTACTCGACATGGGGGCGGATGTCACCATAATTGCCTCCAAGGACTGGTCGTACAGCTGGCCAGCCCAGACCACTGACATCAGAGTCAGCGGTGTAGGGGGATCGCAGTACCCCGTCAGGAGTAAAGAGGTAAAGAGGAACTCCGAAGTTCCACCCACCTTTTCCCTGTCTTCCTATCACACTTTTCCCTGAGTTGTCAGTCCCATGCTCCTCCCCAGTTCAGAATCCTCCCCTCAGACTTTAAACCCCTTATTTAAACCCCTGTTGTCCCTGAATAAAGTGGCATTGCTGCACGAACCCTCAACTGTGCCAAGAACCGTTATTGCAGTGCTCAGTCCTATTTCCCATCCCCCCGGACCGTGGCAGCAGGGAGATTGCCAAAACTGAAACCAGTACACAGTTGAAAGCTGAACAAAACAACATTTATTCCAAAGAAAGTAGCAAACAAAATGAGAAACCGAGAGACAGAAAAGAGAAGGGAAACAAGCCCCCAAGACAACCCCCCATTCACTCAAGTGTTACTTACCAGGTTGTCTTACCGACCCCAGAATGCTTAGAATTCCCCATAGCAGAAGCTGCATCCTCATTATCCTCAATGAGCCAATTTTCATTAATGTGAGGAAAGCTGAGAGACTGTAGAAACATCAGTTGAACTTCAAAGTTTCCTGGTTTCTGTCTCTCCTCAGAATCAGGGTTAGGGTTAGGGTTAGGGTTAGGGTTGGGGTTAGGGTTTAGGGTTAGGGTTAGAGTTAGGGTTAGGGTTAGGGTTAGGGGTTTTTTTAGGGTTAGGGAACGGGGTTTGCGCATAGCTTGCAGTCTCTTTTTTAGGGTTAGTGTTGCTATGCGCAAACCCGATTCCCTGACCCTAATCCTAAAAAAGTGAATGCAAGCTATGTGCAAACCCTGTTCCCTAACCTTAACCTTAAAAAAGAGACTGCAAGCTATGCACAAAACCAGTTCCCTAACCCTAACTTTAAAAAAGAGACTGCAAGCTACTAGGGTTAGGGTTAGGGTTAGGGTTAGGGTTAGGGTTAGGGTTCGGGTTAGGGTTAGGGTTCGGGTTAGGGTTAAGGTTAGGGTTAGGGTAAGGGTTAGGGGTTAGGGTTGGGGTTAGGGTTAGTCAGAATCTGTCTCAATGCGCGATATAACTATCGTGCGTTTACCCCATTCCAGGAACGCAAACCGTAAACCCTAAAACCTAAACCCTAACCCTTGCTAACCTTAACCCTAACCCTAACCCCAACATCTCATAGCAGAGGGAGGGAGGGGCCTGATTCCTCATCAGATATATCAACAGTCAAAAACCTGTAAGCTCAGCTCTTGCCTTTGCAGGGCTTCACACCCTCAGCACTGGAGGGAGGGAGGGGCCCGACTGCTCATCAGAAGTATCATGCAAGTCAAAAGCCTGAAAAGTCTCCTAGAATGCATAAATCATTAACCATTTCAGTCTCTGACAATTGGTCCACACAGTAACTGCAAGCTATGCCCAAAGCCTGTTCCCTAACCTTAGAAGAGAGACTGCAACCCTCGAGATGTTGGAGGCTCGAGGCATGGTCTGTGACACTAATCATGGCTATAACTCATAACTTCTTGGAGTATGGGGACTTCCCTCCTTCACCCCCGGCAGATCAAGGCCACCACTTCAACTGACAGACATGGAAGCATCGCTGGACCCCACGGGTGGTGACTATATACATCTGTCCACTCTCAGCTTTTCTTTCTCTTACTCTCCCTTGCTCTTCTCCTGCCTTTCTCTCCCCTATGCATTTTCTTTCCCCCCCCAAAGGTTATCTCTGTGTCACATTGTGGTATGACAGCACCCAAACTGCTAGCATGCCTGTTGATACAGAATTGTTAAAATAAACCTTGCCAGTATATGTTTTCAGACACCGATTATTTAGTGTCGTTTCACTTTAATCCACCCCAAGGGAATTATTAATAAAAACCTGAGTCACCCCCTCTCCCCTTTTCCTGGGGCGGGTTGTAACACCAATCAGCACTGACTCCGCCCAGGAGGCGGAGCCAGTGACGCAGAACAATCAACACGGACTCCACCTCTTGACTCCAACCAGTGGGCGGGGCCAGTGCTCTATAGAAGCAGAGTACATACCGGATGGCAGTGGGTATTCTGCCAGACACGCAACAGAACAGCAACAGCAAAAGCAGAGACCCAAGAGAAAAAGCAAAAGATTCTGACAGCGGTGGGCACTGAATTGGGCTTATAGCCCGGGAGGGGTTTACTGGGCACCACTGCGTTCCTGGAATGGGGTAAACCCACGATGGTTAGATCGCACATTGAGACAGATTCTGACTAACCCTTACCCTAATCCCAAACCTAACTCCTAACCCTTACCCTAACCCTAACCCTAACCCTAAACCCTAACCCCAACCCTAACCCTAACCCTAACCCTAATCCTAACCCTAGTAGCTTGCAGTCTCTTTTTTAAAGTTAGGGTTAGGGAACTGGTTTTGTGCATAGCTTGCAGTCTCTTTTTTAAGGTTAAGGTTAGGGAACCGGGTTTGCACATGGCTTGCATTTGCTTTTTTAGGATTAGGGTCAGGGAATCGGGTTTGCGCATAGCTTGCAGTCTCTTTTTTATGGTTAGGTTCAGAGAAAAGGGTTTGCGTATAGCTTGCAGTCTCTTTTTTAAGGTTAGGGTTAGGTAACAGGGTTTGCGCATAGCTTGCAGTCTCTTTTTTAAGGTCAGGGTTAGGGAAAAAGGTTTGCGCATAGCTTGCAGTCTCTTGGTTAGGGTTAGGGTTAGGGAACAGGGTTTGCGCATAGCTTGCAGTCTCTCTTTTAATGTTGGGGTTAGGGGACAGTGCTCTATAGAAGTAGAGTACATACCGGACGGCGGTGGGTATTCTGCCAGACGCAACTGAACAGCAACAGCAAAAGCAGAGACCCAAGAGAAAAAGCAAAAGATTCTGACAGCGGTGGGCAATGAATCGGGCTTATAGCCTGAGAGGGGTTTATTGGGCACCGCTGCGTGTCCGGAATGGACTAAAACCACGATTGTTAGATCGCGCACTGAGACAAATTCTTCCTAACCCTAACCCTTACCCATACCCCTAACCCTAACCCTAACAGTAACCCTGTCTTTTGCTAACCCTAAACCTAACCCTAACCCTAACTTTTGCTAACTCTAACCCTAAATTTCCTAACCCTAACCCTAACCCTTTCTAACCCTAACCCTAACTCAAAACCTAACCCTAACCCTAACCCTAACCCTAAACCCTAACCCTAACCCTAACCCTAACACTAAACCCTAAACCAAAAGGAAACTTCCTTTGCTATGCCTACTGGGCGGAGTCAGTGCTGATTGGTGTTACAACCTGCCCCAGGAAAAGGGGAGAGGGGGTAACTCAGGTTTTTATTAATAATTCCCTTGGGGTGGATTAAAGTGAAACGACACTAAATAATCAGTGTCTGAAAACATATACTGGCAAGGTTTATTTTAACAATTCTGTATCAACAGGCATGCTAGCAGTTTGGGAGTTGGGCTATCAGTTGGGAGGCATGGCTGAAAATAGGAAACAACAGCCCTAATTCCCAGGAAAGAAAGCCTGGAAGCTTTGGCTTTGTGGTGCAGTTGGTGGGCCACACTGGGCACTCCATGGGCAGGCAGCAAGAGTTTTCTGGATCTGGGAGTCAATCTGGGGGCCTCGGAGTGTTTGAGGGGAAGTTGGGAGTGTCCTGTGGGACCAGGATGGGATTTGAGGGCTCCTGGAGGGGCTGGGACGGGTGTATACTGCGGGCATCGTCTAGTATTGATGGGGGTAATCAGTGAGCTGACTGTTTCATAATCATCCAAATTTTAACATACAATATGATTATTAGAATAAAAAGCAAAAAGGTAATATCAACAAAACAGTAACAGGGTGAAGCTCTTGGTTGAAGACTGGTTTCTTCTTTTTCTCCAGTGATTTTAATTCTTTTTTGTCTGGGTTTTAATCCCATCTTTGGCATTTTGCTGCGAACATTTTGTCCCCATATCCATTGGAAATTGTATTAACTGTTGATGAGAACAAAGTGGAATCCCAAGGTATGTGATATATTGATAGGATTTCACTGGTTGGCTTTTAATTTGTCCAGGTTTATCGCCATAATGCTTCTGCTCTTTAACCACTTGAATCAGAATGAATTGAGTTGTTTTCTGGGTCGGGTTCTCTTTTTGAGTCCAAGGTTTTTTAGTGGATTCAGTATCAGGCACAAAGGAAATTGAGGGAGGTAAAGAATAATCTTCCCTTTGTTCATTATCACAGGGATCACTCAGTCTATTTTCATTAATGTGAGGAAAGCTGGGAGACTCTAGAAACATCAGTTGAACTTCAAATTCTCCTTGTTTCTTTCTCTCCTGAGACTTAGAATCAGGGTTCTCTGTGGTTTCCCAAGTCTCAATGCCAGGGTAAGACACTGGTTTATGAAGTTGCCTGACCAAACCAGGAGCCTGTTTTTTTAGCAACAGGTTTTTTTTCTGCACTCTGGCGCAACAAGACTTTGAAGGTGGTCAACCTCAGTTTGAAGCAGCTCATTTTTAGCAACAAGTTTATCCGATTTTTCTCCTGTTTCCCTCTCAAAGGCTAACGATGACTTCAGCACCACATTTTCTGATTTCAAAACAGTAGATTCAACATCAGAAATCCATTCATGACTTCCCTGTCAGCACTCCATCCAAATGTCTGTGCTCTCACTTTGACCTGAGAGAAACCTCAGGCAGGTGGAAAGGGGCAGATAAAGAAAAAAACAGATGGGTCAAGCAGAAGTGATGCTGCTTCTGTCAAAAGCAGAGCAGAGGCCAAAAGCACTTTAGGAAGTTGCTTCCAGAAGCACTTGTGCATTCCAAGTTACAGCTCAGGAGTCTCAGTGACTTATCCAACATGAGAGTTTCTTTTCCATTTCTCAACCCCCAGATTCCTCAGGAGCAGGAAACTGGAAACACTGACTGAGAAAAGCTCCATTCCTTCCTAATAATTGTGCTTTGTCCTTCCCATCTGACAGTGCTCTTGGAAATGTGCTGGTGTGATCTGGATCTGTGAGCAGCCCTGACCTCCCAGAGAACTCATCCAATGGCAGGAAGACCCCACCTGGCTCCTGCTGGGGTTCTTGCCACCACGACCCAGTATGGGTCAATGGAATGGGGAGCAGGGTGGTGGGACCAGTAAGGACCAGTTAAGGGGGTTGGGGGCACTTCAGCATCTCCATCAAGGTCAGACCAGTACAGAGCAGCATAGACCAGTATAGATCGGTATAGACCAGTATAAACCAGTATGGACCAGTATAGACCAATATGGGTCACTGGAATGGGGAATGGGGCAGTGGGACCGATAAGGACCAGTTAAGGGGTTTGGGGGCACTTCAGCATCTCCATCAAGGTCAGACCATTATAGACCAGTATAGACCAGTGTAGACCAGTACAGACCAGTATAGACCAGTATAGACCAGTATAGACCAGTAAAAAACCAGTACGGACCAGTATGGACCAGTACAGGTCACTAGAACAGCGAGCAGGGTGGTGGGACCAGTAAGGACCAGTTAAGGGGGTTGGGGGCACTTCAGCATCTCCATCAAGGTCAGACCAGTACAGACCAGTATAAACCAGGGTAGAGCAGTATAAGCCGATATAAACCAGAACGGGTCACTGAAACAGGGAATGGGGTGGTGGGATCAGTAAGGACCAGTTAAGGGGGTTGGGGGCGTTTCATCATCTCCGTCAAGGTCAGACCAGTACAGACCAGTATAAACCAGTATAGACCAGTATGGACTGGTATAGACCGGTATAGACCAGTATAAACCAGTACAGACCGGTACGGGTCATTGGAATGGGGAATGGGGCAGTGGGACCAGTAAGGACCAGTTAAGGGGGTTGGGGGCACTTCAGCATCTCCATCAAGGTCAGACCAGTACAGACCAGTATAAACCAGGGTAGAGCAGTATAAACCAGTATAAACCAGTACGGGTCCCTGGAACGGGGAATGGGGTGGTGGGACCAGTAAGAACCAGTTAAGGGGGTTGGGGGCACTTCAGCATCTCCATCAAGGTCAGGTCAGTATAAAGCAGTATAGACCCGTATAGACCAGTATGGGCCAGTATAAACCGGTATAAACCAGTATGGACCAGTACAGGTGACTGGAACGGGGAATGGGGCGGTGGGACCAGTAAGGACCAGTTAAGGGGGTTGGGGGCACTTCAGCATCTCCGTCAACGTCAGACCAGTACAGACCAGTATAGACCAGTATAGATTAGTATAAACCAGTATGGACCAGTATAGACCAATATAAACCAGTACGGGTCACTGGAACACGGAATGGGGTGGTGGGACCAGGAAGGACCAGTTAAGGGGGTTGGGGCACTTCAGCATCTCCATCAAGGTCAGACCAGTACAGACCAGTATAAACCAGGATAGACCAGTATAAACCAGTATGGACCAGTACGGGTCACTGGAACGCGGAATGGGGCGGTGGGACCAGTAAGGACCAGTTAAGGCAGAACTCAGCTGGGACTTAGTGGTTTGGGGGTGGGCGTGTCCCTTCTTTAGGTGGGCGTGGTCTCTCCCTGGTGGGCGTGTCCCATCCCAAGGTGGCCATAGCCTCTGCAAGTGGGCGTGTCTTTTGCATCCTCTCCCCCTCCCTGAACTGGGAGCTCAACTGGGACTTACTGGGTTTGGGGTGGGCGTGTCCCCTCCCAATGATGGACCCACTTTCAGCCCCTCCCCCCACCTTTAAGGGCCCCCCCAAAGCCCCTCCCCCCCCTTCCTGCACCTCCCCAACCCTCAGGGTCCCTCCTGTCCCTCCCCCACCCTCAGGGTCCCTTCCTTCCCCTCCCCCCAGTGAACCAGCTACCCCTCCCCCACTCTCAGGAGCCCTCCCTGCCCCTCCCCCACCTTCAGGGGCCCTCAGGACCCCTCCCCCAACCTCAGAGACTCTCCTGCCCCTCCCCCACCCTCGGGGAACTTCCTACCCTTCCCCCACCCTCAGGGACCCGCCTACCCCTCCCCCGCCCTCAGGGACGGTCCTGCCCTTCCCCCACCCTCAGGGAACCTCCTGCCCTTCCCCCACGCTCAAGGACCATCCTGCTCCATCCCCACCCTCAGTGTTCCCTCCTTCCCCTCCCCCCCCCACTGGGGCCCTTACTGGTCCCTTACTGGTCTGTACTGGGAAGGGAGAGGGGAGGGGCTGCCCCCTCGAGGCCCCTCCCCCCCAGTGACATCACCGGGTCCCAAAAATAGCCCCGGGGGCCCAAACTGGAGGGGGGACCTGGAGCCGCTCCCAGTGTGACAAGTTCAGGTACTGGGAGGGACTGGGAGGGAACTGGGAGGGACTGGGAGGGACTGGGAGGGGGCAGGGCTTCCCCCCCTCCCCCCCTCCGTGTCCTTGGGGTGACCTTGGGGAGGGAGGGGGATGGGCCGCTCCCAGTGGCTCCCAGTAGCTCACAGTAACCCCAGTAATGCCTCCGGTATCTCCAGCGACCCCCCCAGTAACCCCAGTGACCCCCCCAGTAGCTCCTAGTAGCTCCCAGTAACCCCAGTGTCTATCCCAGTAGCTCCCAGTAACTCCCAGTAATCCTAGTGTCCATCCCAGTAACTCCCAGTAACCCCAGTGTCCACCCCAGTAGCTCCCAGTAACTCCCAGTAAGCCCCCCAGTAGCTCCCAGTAACTCCCAGTAACCCCAGAGACCCCCCCAGTAGCTCCCAGTAACCCCAGTGTCCATCCCAGTAACCCCAGTGACCCCCCCAGTAGCTCCCAGTAACTCCAGTGTCCATCCCAGTAACCCCAGTGACCCCCCCAGTAGCTTCCAGTAGCTCCCAGTAACTCCCAGTGTCCCCCCCAGTGCTCCCAGTATGTCCCAGTTTAACCCAGTTCCCCCCCCCCGTGGGCCCTGGGCCGGGTGGGGGAGGGTGGCGGGCTCACATTTCCATGGCAACATCCCTTTCCCTCTGGCCCAGTTTCTCCCAGTTCCTCCCAGTTTAACCCAGTTTTTCCACATTTTCCCCCATTTTTCCACATTTCCCCCATTTTCCCCATTTTTCCCAGATTTTTCCCCCATTTTTCCACATTTTCCTGAATTTTTCCCCATTTCCCCCCCATTTTCCCAGATTTTTCCCATTTTCCCCCATTTTCCCAGATTTTTCCCCATTTTTTCCACATTTTTCCCACATTTTCCCAGATTTTCACACATTTTTCTCCAGATTTTCCCAGATTTTTTTTCCCATTTTTTCCACATTTTCCCCCATTTTTTCTCACATTTTTCCCAGATTTGCCCAGATTTCTTCCCCCATTTTCCTGGATTTTTCCCAGAATTTCCCATATTTTCCCCATTTTTCCAAAATTTTTTTGATCTTTCCCCATTTTTCCCCATTTCCTGGATTTTCTCCCATGTTTTCCACATCTTCTCAGATTTTTCCTCATTTTTCCCAGATTTTCCCAAGATTTTTTCCCATTTTTTTAAATCTTTCCCCATTTTTCCCCATTTTCTGGGATTTTTTCCCATTTTTCTCCATTTCCCCCCATTTTCCCCAGAATTTCCAGCATTTCCCCCCCAGTTTGTCGCCATTTTCCCAGATTTCTCCCACATTTTCCCAGATTTTTCCCTATTTTTTCCCCATTTTCCCGGATTTTTCCCAGATTTTTCCTCCACTTTTCCCAGAATCTCCCACATTTTCCCAGATTTTTCCCACATTTTTTCCCATTTTTCCCACATTTTCTCAGATTTTTCTCCAGATTTTCTTCCAGGTTTTCCCACATTTTCCCACATTTCCCCCCATTTTTTCATGATTTTTCCCGATTTTCCCCATTTTTCCAGATTTTTTTCAAATTTTTTCCCATTTTCACACATTTTTCCTCATTTTCCCCCATTTTTACAGATTTCTCCTCATTTCCCCCATTTTCCCACAGTTTTTCCCAATTTTTTCACATTTTCCCTTGATTTTTCCCCATTTTCCCCAGATTTTTCCCCATTTTGCCCCCATTTTCTCGGATTTTTCCCCATTTTCCCACATTTTCCCAAATTTTTTCCCCCATTTTCCCAGATTTTCTCCCTATTTCCCCAGATTTTTCCTCATTTTGCCCATTTTTTCCCAGATTTTTTCCCAATTATTTTCCCCATTTTCCCAGATTTCCCCCCTTTTTTTCCCACATTTCCCTGGATTTTTTCCCAATTTCCCCCCAGTTTCCATGATTTTTCCCACATTTTTTCCACATTTTCCCAGATTTTTCCTCATTTTCCCCCATTTTTCCCAGATTTTTCCCCATTTTTCTCACATTTTTTTCCCCATATTTCCAGATTTTCCCAGAATATTCCCCATTTTCGCCCCATTTTTTTCCTATTTTCCCAGATTTTTCCCATTTTTTCCCCTTCCTCCCCATTTTTTCCACATTTTTCCCAGATTTTCTCCCATTTTCCCCAGAATTTCCCAGGTTTTTTCCCAATTTTTCCCCATTTTCCCAGTTTTTTCCCAATTTTTTCCCCATTTTCCCGGATTTTTTCTCCATTTCCCCCCATTTTCCCAGATTTTCCCCCCATTTTTCCCAGATTTTCCCAGATTTTCACACATTTTTCCCCATTTTCCCCCTTTTTTTCCTCATTTTTCCATATTTTCCCATATTTTTCCCCATTTTCCCCAGAATTTCCCACATTTTCCCCCATTTTTCCCCATTTCCCCGGATTTTTCTCACATTTTTCCCAGAATTTTCTGCAATTTCCCCATTTTCCCACATTTTCCCACATTTTTCACCATTTTCCTGATTTTCCCCCCATTTTTCCCACATTTTCACAGATTTTTCTCCAGATTTCCCCCACATTTTTCCCCCATTTCCCCACATTTTCTTGGATTTTTGGGTCCCCAGTTTTCCAAATTTCCCAAATTTCCCCAGTGGGAAAAAATGGGGGGAAAAAACCAGGAATTTGGGGGAAAA
Source organism: Manacus candei (assembly GCF_025592945.1). Classification (NCBI taxonomy): domain Eukaryota; kingdom Metazoa; phylum Chordata; class Aves; order Passeriformes; family Pipridae; genus Manacus; species Manacus candei. The sequence goes on from NW_026138185.1 coordinate 647,017, forward strand.
TGGGGAAAAATTGGGGAAAAAAGTGGGAAATTTGGTGAACACGAATGAAAAATTGGGAAAAATGGGGGAAAATTTGAGAAAAAAGTGGGAAATTTGGGGAAAATTGATAAAAATGGGGGAAAATGGGGGGAAATTTAGGAAAACTGGGGGAAAATCCAGGAAAATGTGGAAAAACGGGGGAAATTTTGGGGAAAAAGTCAGAAATTTGGGGAGATGGGGGATTTTGAGGGGAAATGGAGGGAAAACTGGGAAAAAAGTAAGAAATTTGGGGAAAAGGGGTGAAAAATCAGGAAAAATGGGGGATAATTGGGAAAAATTAGGGGAAATTTAGGAAAAATTGGGGAAAAATGGCGGAATTTGGGGAAAATGGGGAAATTTGGGAAAAATGGGGTGAATTGAGAAAAAAATGGGGGAATTTGGGTAAAATTGGATGAAAAATTGGGGAAAGTTGGGAAAAATGGGGAGAAATTTGGGGAAAATGGGAAAAAATGGGGGAAATTTGGGAACAATGGAAGGAATTTGGAAAACAAATGGGGAAAAATTGAGAAAAATGGGGAAATTTGGGAAAAATGGGGGAAATGGGGGGAAAATTGGGGAAAGAGTGGGAAATTTGGGAGAAATGGATGAAAAACTGGGAAAAATGAGGGGAAATTTGGGAAAAACTTGGGTGTCCCCACCAGGTTCGGCCCCGCCATGGCCCCGATAGCCCCGGGATCAGGTGAGACCCCTACCCCATGCCCTGACCCCTCCCCCTCCCCGAGGTCACTGCCCTGACCCCCCGAGTCCAGGCTGTGACCCCTCCCCCACCCCGTGGCCGCTCCCACACTTTATGGCCCCTTCCCCATTCTGTGGCCTCTACCCCATTCTGTAGCCCCTACCCCACTCTGTGACCCCTCTCCCACTTCATGGCCCCTCCCCCACTCTCTGGCCCCTCCCCCACTCTATGGCCCCTCATCCACTTTATGGCCCCTCATCCACTTTATGGCCCCTCCCCCACTCTCAGACCCTTCCCCCATTCTGTGACCCCTCTCCCACTCGGTGGCCCCTCTCCCACTTGACAGCCTCTCCCCCACTCTGTGACCCCTCCCCCACCGACAGCTTCTCCCTGCAGAGAGAACAGCCAACACACTATTTCACTTCTCACTTTAACAAAGCTCTTTTCTCCTTCAAGCCCCTCAAAGGCGCCAAGGCCACATAGGAGGCCACACACAAACAGTACTCCTCTTCCCACTTGACTACACCTTCTCCCTCACTGTTCTACAGGGAACACCAGGAATCTCGTTTCCCATCAGTAGCTCAGCACAAGGAGTTAAAGGAGCTCAAGCCTTAGGCCACAAGAGCTGACAGCGAGGAAACTTTGGGAGCAAACTAATGCTGCTAACACGGACCCAGCTGAATCCAGTACACAATCACAGAATCCAAGAGTCCTTCAGCTTGGAAAAGACCTCCAAGCTCACTGAGTCTTGTGCAGCCCCTCCCCGACCGCCTGCAGGGACTGGATGATGCTTTGCACAAGCACCAAAAGGAATGTTGTGAAAGCCATGGCCTGCAGGAGGACACAGAGAAGGGCTTGGTTGGGGCTGGGAAGGAGCGAGCTGGCGCTGGGGGAGTGGGGATGGAGCCTCGGGGATGTGGCGCAGCAAGGACAGGGGCCCAGGCAGCTGGCAGGCGGCAAGGCCTCACCCCCTGCCCCAGCAGCAGCACCGGGCCCTGCCCAAGGGTCGGGAGGGGCCCCGGAGTCCTGAAGAGTGTTTGGGGGTCCCCAGGAGGGAGTCTGGGGGTCTGAGGTGGTCCCAGGAGATTTTCAAGGGTTAAGGGGATGCACAGGAGATTTGGGGGAGGAGGGGGAAAGGCGGAGGGTCCCCAGGATTCTTGGGGGGATCTGGGCAGTTCCCGAGAGTCGTGGGGGAGATTCGGAGGGGTCACCAGGAGCCCCCGGACCCCCTGAACTCACCCCACACCACCATGGCCTCGTTGGGGCCGCACGTGAAAAACAGCGCGGCGGGGGGAGACCCTGGGGCCGGGATCGATCGGGACCAATCGGGTTCAATCCCGATCCTCCCCTCCCCCGCCATCACCGCCCCGCTCCCGGCAGCCCCCGCGGAAGTTTCGACGTTCTATTGGGTGACTCACCGGCACAAGGACAGGGGCCCAGCAGATTTGGCAATGACGTCATTCCAGCAGAGCCGTTCTATTGGCTGCGACCCACGAGGGAGCCCCAAAACCTGTTCATGGCTTGGGGGGGAAGGACAGCCGGCACGGCCGGGAACGGGGGTGCAGAGGGTGTTCAAGTGCCCAGGAAAGGGGCAAAAAACTTTCCCCTCTCCCTCCCAGTGCCCACTCAGCCCATCCCAGTGTCTCCCCTCTCCCCCAGTGCCCCATCAACCCATCCCGGTCTCTCCCCTGCTCTCCCAGTGCCCCCTCAGCCCATCCCGGTCTCTCCCCTGCTCTCCCAGTGCCCCCTCAGCCCATCCCAGTGTCTCCCCCAGTGCCCTCTCAGCCCATCCCGGTCTCTCCCCTGCTCTCCCAGTGCCCCCTCAACCCATCCCAGTGTCTCCCCTCTCTCCCAGTGCCCTCTCAGCCCATCCCGGTCTCTCCCCTGCTCTCCCAGTGCCCCCGTCCATCGAGGTCCCAGCCCGGCCCTGCCCCCTGCTCTGCTCCGGCCTGGATTTCTCCCCTGCAGGGGCAGCTGAGGTGGCTCCAGGGCGGGCGGGAGCTTTCGGGGCAGGGGGTGGCTCCTGACATGCTGCTGGAACCGCCCCTGCCTGGGCGGGCCCGTCAGCCTGGGGCACCTCCTCACCCGAGCCTGGGGGACTGGCCGGCAACTGGGAGGGGCTTTGGGAAGGAATGGGGAGGCTGAGAAGGGGTTGGAGGTCGTGGGGGTAAGTGGGAAGGTGTTTGGGGGAGTTTGGGGGTTTGGGAGGGAGGTTGGGGAGATTGGGGCAGCTGTGAGGGGTTTTGGGGAATCGTCGGGGATGTGGGAAGGAACTGGGAGAGAGTTTGGGGGCATCCTCGAGGGGAAGGGGGCAACTAGGAGAGGGTTTGAAAGACCCTGGGAAGGCTGGAGGTAACTGGGAGGGGTTTGGGGGCATCTTGTGGGTTTTTGTGGGTCTGGGAGGCAGTCTGGGGGCCTCGGAGGGTTTAAGGGGAAGTTGGGAGTGTCCTGTGGGACCGGGATGGGATTTGAGGGTTCCTGGAGGGGCTGGGAGGGCTTTATGCCTTTATACTGCAGGCATTGTCAAGTATTGATGGGGTAATCCGTGAGCTGACTGTTTCATAATCATCCAAATTTTAACAAGACTTTGAAGGTGGTCAACCTCAGTTTGAAGCAGCTCATTTTTAGCAACAAATTTATCTGATTTTTCTCCTGTTTCCCTCTCAAAGGCTAACGATGACTTCAACACCACATTTTCTGATTTCAAAACAGTAGACTCAACATCAGAAATCCATTCATGACTTCCCTGTCACCACTCCATCCGAATGTCTGTGCACTCACTGTGACCTGAGAGAAACCTGCCTGTTTGCAGCGCACTGACTGGGCAACTTTTCTTTTTGCAGGTGGAAAAGGGCAGATAAAGAAAAAACAGATGGGTCCAGCAGAAGTGATGCTGCTTCGGTCAAAAGCAGAGCAGAGGCTGAAAGCACTTTAGGAAGTTGCTTCCAGAAGCACTTGTGCATTCCAAGTTACAGCTCAGGAGTCTCAGTGACTTGTCCAACATGGGAGCTCCTTTTCCATTTCTCAACCCCCAGATTCCTCAGGAGTAGGAAACTGAAAACACTGACTCAGAAAAGCTCCTTTCCTTCCTAATAATTGTGCTTTGCCCTTCCCATTTGACAGCGCTCCTGGAAATGTGCTGGTGTGATCTGGATCTGGGAGCAGCCCTGACCTCCCACAGCCCTGACCACACACACCTCATCCAACGGCAGGAAGAACCTGCCTGGCTCCTGCTGGGGTTCTCACCACCCACCGACAGCTTCTCCCTGCAGAGGGGTGGGCAACTACCCAGGCAGGATGAGACCTGACCCCAGCAGGCAGCAAAGTCCGTGCCCTGGCACAAAGAACCCCGGAGCACAGGGACCCTGCTCTGCAGGGCAGCCCCGGGCATCCTTGGCTGCACCCCCACCTTCCCACCCCGCAGCCATCCCTGGGAGAAGGAGCCCACCTGCGCTGTCCCTCTGACGGTGCTGCAGGGAAGGCCTGCCCTGGAGAACATCCTCCTCCCGCGCAACAGAGAAACTGGGAGAGTCCTGACAGATGTGCAAGGCTGTGGGATGTGGTAGCTTTAGGAGATTCCTCCAGGAACACAAGCGACATTGCCCTGCACCTGTAGACTCACTCTGCAGAGGAGTGTGAAGTTGTGTCCCCAAGTTGTGTCTCAGCTGAACACCTCCCATCTTTCTGCTGCCTTTAACCTCCCTTTGCCTTTCTTCTCTTCTCTCGTGCCTACAGGCAGTGCCCTCGGCCCTGCTGGGCTGTGCAGAGGAGCTGCTCCTGGGCAGAGCTGTCTCTCTGCAGTGCTGCCCACTTGCCAGGATTTCCCTGTGTGCCAGGAGCCCGGCCCAGCTGAGCAGCACAGCAAGAACCAAAGGCAACCCTTTCTCTGCCCCTCTGGGTTCCCCACAGGTGTCCCTGGGGCTCCAGGGGAACCTGCTGTGGGACAGACTGAAGGAAACAATGATGTTCCCTCTTCTCCCCTCTTCAGTGACACTTCTTTCCAGCAGTGACACTTCTTTCCAGCAGTGACATTTCTCCTCTTAGAAAATTACCAGGGTATGATGATCACCTTTTCTAGTTTCATCATTACACAGGACACCAGGAGGGTGACAGCAAAGGATCTGGTAACTCCCTGGCACAGCGGGGGTTTTCCTGGAGTCACACAGAGAAATGTGTCAGGGCTCTGAGAGGTGTCCAACCCTGAGCTGGACTGATGCACACACGGGGGTGTTCAGAGACACGAGTCCTTCCCTGGCACACACCCAGGCAGTTCATTGCAGCAGGGGCAGTGTCTCCCTGGGCTCCTGCTACCACTCCCAGAGCCTGGAGCCACCTCAGCCCTGTAATGCTCCCACCCTGCCCACTCCTACACTTCAGAAGAACATTGGGGTTTTCTAGTCACTGGAACTGCCCAGACCAGCCCCTCCCTGGTCCCCCCATCTCCCTGCCCCGCCCCAGCCCAGCAGAGCAGCACAGTCGTTTCTGGTCCTGCAGCAAGAAAGGGAGGCAATAGAGGACAGGGACAGTGACTGCATGTCTGGACTGCTCAGGAGATCATCAGCTCAGGCGGCAGCTCCTGCAGCCCCAGGGCCAGACCCGCTTCCCAGTGGCCCAGGCAGCTGCTGCCACGTGGGCACAAGCTCTGCTGCCCAGGAGGGTCCTGTAGTGCAGGGCTTTGCAGATGGCCACGTAGCGGTCATAGGACATGATGGTGAGAAGGGCAAGCTCCGCTGTGATCAAGAAGAAAAGCAAAAAACACCTGTGCAGCTCATCCTGAGTAGGACATGCCCCTGGTGTTCCAGAGGGAATTGGTCATGGCTTTGGGGAGAGTGGTGCAGAGGCAGCCCGGGGGTGTGAGGGAGAGGTGGAGCAGGAAGAAGTCCCTGGGGGGTGTGCAGGTGGTGGTGGCAGGCTACGGCGCTGAGGATGAGGCCGTTGCCCAGGAGGGCAGCCAGGGAGATGCCCAGGAAGAAGCAGAAGTGCAAGAGCTGCAGCCAGGAGGAGGAAGTGGGGGATGGAGCTGCTGTTGGCCATGAGCTTCCTCCGGGCATCAGGAAATGTCCAAGGAGGAAAAGGCAGTGAAAACTTTGGGACAGGTTTCCTAGATCAAACCCATGAATTCCTCTGAGCATCTACCCTCATCCCAAGTATCTGCAGTCACACATATATAGATTCTGGACTGTAGAAGACAGGCTTAGCATGACTTTAAGATGATTTCTTCTCAATTTTTTGATTTATTTTTCTACTGCCAGGTCTGAGAGGGGCATCATGGAACCAAAGGAACCCTGAGACATTTCAGAATCCCACATGTGTTGGGTCTGTCTGAGCTGGAGTTCATTTTCTCACTGCAGGCGTCACAGTGCTGTGCTTTGCATTGGGAGCTCCAAAGGGGTTAATCGCACCAGTGCTTTGGCAACTGCTGAGCAGGGCTGGTGCAGCATCTGCATTGTCGGCTTTGTCCCCTGAATCAGGGGCAAGATCATGGGAGGCGATACAGACAGGTCAGTTGAGCCAAATGGACCAAAGGGACATTGCAGAATATATGGCGTCAGCTCAGCGACAAGAGCTCAGGAAAGGAACAGGAAAGGGGGAAAATCCATTTTTTTACAATACATGCCTTCTGAGCGGCTTCTCTGTGTGGTGAAGCCCTGCTTCCCATGAAGTGGCCAGGTATCGCTGCTGACAGGAAGTAGAGAGAAAATCTTTTTATTTTCCTCTTCACTTATGCATGCACAAACTTTGGCTTTTGCTTTAGTAAAGTGCCTGATCTCAAGGTAGAAATAATTTTCCATCTTATTCTGTCTCTTCTGTCTGGCTGGGAAGGGCAGCAATAGAGCAGCTTGGTGGGCACCTGGCATCCAGGTAAGGTCAACCCACTGCAACATTGCAGGGTCTCATGGAACCAAAGGACTGCTGGGAGACTGGGGGAACTCACGGAATCAAGTGGCCATCGTGGTACTGCCCTGCCTCATAGAAGCAAATGTTCCCTGGGAAACTACAGAAACCAGGGACTTAAGGGACATCATTGGGATGTGCGGGACCTCATGGAATTAAACAAACCGTGGGATATCTTTGGAACTTCATGGAATCAAAGGGATAAAACAAAAGAATTAAACCCCATGACCAGACACCATTGGATCAAACATTTCTTTAATATGCCAGCTGGGGATTCATGGGGGTACTCTGCCATTCATGAATCAAAGAATCAGTATAAATTTCGGAGTATAAATACAGTGATACTTGAAAGACCCTCCCCTTCACAAGCAGTCCAAAATTCTCTTCTGATTTTTGGGCAAATAGCCTCTTGGATTTTATTCGTGGAGCAAGACTGCCATCTAGCGTCCATTTCTTCTGGGAGGGGCAGTCATTTTCACAGAGTGGTCTTTCTCCCTTAGCAGGCCTCGTAGCATCTCTGATTGATCTATCCGACCCCTAACCCCTAAACTAAATGCTTTAGGACCAGCTAAGACGTATCTTAGAACTTCCCATTTGCTTAAACAATGTAAGATTTTTATCTTAACAGAACAATTAAACAATTAAACAAGTTTTCTGAGGCCTGTAAGCTAATTTCTTGAAGATGGGCATATGATACACTCTCTATTAGTTTCCATGTATCATCTACATTCTCTCTCCTACAACTAATTGTAGTCTTAAAAGAAAAGAAAAGACTGCTACCATGCCAAGAAAGCAAACCCCTTTGTTGATTAGGATTTTTATCTAAGAAAAACTTCTGATTTATGAAGCCATTAAGGATGGAGATCCTCTCTCATTTCAGTGCCATTGTGACAATATGGGGTCTCATGGAACACATGGAACACAGAACACTGCACATTCCCAAGCAATCAAGGGGCCATTGTAACACTCCAGGGCCTCATGGAAGATGGAGGCCCCGCAGAGACACCTCAAATCAGAGGTTTGGGCAATCCTCAACCAGAGGAAGTTCAACAAGGGGAAGTGCCAGATTCTGTCCCTGTGATGGGGCAACCCCGAATGTCCGGACAGACTGGGAATGATATTCTGCATAGCAGCGCTGGAAAATGGCCTCTGGGGTCCTGGTGGATGGCCAGTTGGCCAAGAGTCAGTGGTGCTCTGGCGGGGGCTCACTGCTCGGTCACAGGAGGGTTTTCAGACACACGAGTCCTTCGCTTGCACACAGACACAGACAGTTCATGGCAACAGGGGCAGTATCTCCTGGGGTTCCTGCTGCCACGCCAGGAGCCTGGATGCACCTAAGCCCTTGAGGGGTGCCACCTGCTCTGCCACTATCTGAGATGCCCCACCGCCTGAGAGATGGAAACGCGGAGCTCTGTCCAAGAGAAGCACATCCCAGAGCTGCGCGCATGGGCTTTGCCGGGATTTAGAACCGTAAATGCAATGTGACACCGAGACACTCTTTGTCCCACATAACTTCACGGTCTCCCAGGCGGTTGATAGCAATTGTTCTTGCTCAGGGTCATCTCCCCACACCAACAGCAGGTGTGTGCTCAAAACTTGTCTGTGCAATGCAAACAGATACACGCTGTCTAGTTCTTCCGGTCTCTCCAAGGAAGGCAAAAGAATCTCTGTGTGCCGGGTGAGAAGCCAGTGCTGGAAGTTGTGGTTCTACTGTGAGTGCCAAGAGCGGATGGCAGGTCTGTGATGAATGCCCTGAGGAGATGACCTGGGTTTTCCAGTGCACATGGCAATAGATCACACCCTGCTTTGGTGGTCATTTATGTCCTACGGAGGTGACAGAGATGGGAAAGAGAATGAAATTTTTGAATGTGCCTCTGAGTGCCCCTCAACCTGCTGCAAATGTGCAGATTCCAGTTCATCCAGTTCAGGTGTGAGAGGTTGTTCCCTGGTCCTCTGAGCAAGAAGAGCTGGACACAGCAGAACTCGCTTACTGAGACTGCATCTCCATGAATCCCAAAGCAAGTGCGAGGGGTTATGCCACGTCCGAGTTTTCTCAGGGGAAGGTGTTTCTCCCATGCATTGCCTCCCCGTGGCACTGGTGCCACAGCCCCCGACAAAACCACAAGTGGTCTTTGTGCCTAGCAAAAGTGCTCCTACTGCTAGCAGGGATGTTCCACGGGAAAGGCCAGGAGAGGTTGAGCCCGGAGGGCACTGAGCCCGGAGGGATGTTCTGCCTCTCGTGCCCCTCGACCATTCTCGCAAACCCAACCCGGCCCCGCCGGTTCTACGGTGCAGAGCACAAACCGCTGCCGCACTGCCGCCGCTGTCACCTGACCTCCGCCTCCAACCAGCACCCGAGGAGAGCCCGAGAGGCGCCGGTGCCTGTCCCAGCCCCGGGGCGGATTTGTCGGAGGAGGACAGGGGAGGAGGCGGAGAGGAGGCGGCCCACCAGGAGCAGAGAGTCGGGGCTGGTGGGGGCAGCGAGGCGCCGGGAAGCGGATCGGCGGCTGCGGCGCTGTCGGGGAGCGGGGCTGGTGTCGCTGGTCGCGGTTTTGATCTGTGCGCAGGGCTGGTGGCCGGAGACCGTATCCATTCCTACCGGCAGCTCCAGGGTCACAGCCCCGAGCTCCTCGTACGCGCTGCTAAATTGTCCAGAGAGCTGCGGGTGCCAACGGGGTGCCTGTTGGTGACGGGAGACGGTCTTTCCACCGTCCTCTGGCTCTCCGGACCCCATCATGGGGCCTGGCAGACACGGACTCATTGACACTGTCGTCTTCAGAGATTTCAGGGGATTCTCTTAGAAACAAAACTCGGTTAATTGGTTCTACGGCAGAGCAAATTAGCACCCCTATAAAAACATGGCTTTTCATTATTACACAGAGCGCAGGCTTGCGACAGAATGCCTGAGTGCAAAGTGATTTATACAGCACAGGGCAGCGCAAATCTAGGCATCCTGCAGTCAGCTGCCATGTGTGTCCCTAGCTTCTCTTGAGGCATCGTCTCCTGGTTACTCTGATCCACTCCACTCCTGGCAGGAGCCGCGATTCTCTGGTTCATGAAGATCTTTCTCTTTGGATAGCAGGAGGGGTTCTTGCCTTGCCTAGAGTGTGGTAAAGACAGAGAGTAAGGGTCCGCAAGATTTGGAGTGTCACTCGTCAAGGATCTGAACACTACATCTCGGACGTGTTCTGAAGAAGCTGTGAAGGCAGACAGTGCGAAGGAGCGAGGTGCAACCAAGCCAGACCAAGTGTTAGAGGCGGTGAGAGAGGAAAGCAAAGCAGTAAGAAAGGAGAGACCTCCAGCCATGTGGCCCTGGCCTCAGGAAGGATGGTTGCAGGACCATCCTTCATTAGCCTCTCAGTAAAAATGCAGAATTCTCAGCTTCCTCTAAATGTGTTCTCTCTCCTCTGATACTTAAGATGGTAGAAAATTTTCAGGAGCACACAGGCATAAGGAGGGTGAACTCGATAATGCTCTTCCACCTGGGAAGCATGTGAAGACCTCTGTTTCCTGTGGTGTGATGGGTGCCTGGGATCCCTCTGGACTTGGTTTAGGGAAGGGACTGTGTGTAAGTGTCTCCATCTGCCAAGCCCCCAGACCTTCAACTGCCCTGGGTGGGCCAGGGCTCTCCTAGCCCCACCACTCGCAAGCAGCACTCTGGTAGTTGCCCCATGTGCTCCCTGCATGTGCGTCAGGGTCTTCATCCTGTTCCCTGCTCATCCCTCAGTACATTCCCTAGGGCATATGCTCTCCTTGCCATCACTGGAGCTGGGATATCCAGCAGCCCTGCTGGAGCCACGTTCCTCTCAGACTTTGCGTTTTCGCTGAAGAGAAAGGCAAATCTAGAGACACCGGGCTGCTGCCCAGTAGGGCTCATCTCCCTTTCCCGGGGAGCTGGGAGAGAGGTATTCTTCCCAGGCAGATGAAGAAGGACAGGGGAAAAGCCACAGAAGCAGAGGAGACACGTGTTGCCCGAGGGAGCTGCAAGCAACCCAGAGAGCTGAGGACAGCACGGGAAGATGTGAAAGGTGCAGAAGGGTAGAAGCCCGGAGCTCCCAAAAGCACATCAGTGGGTGTGCAGCAGAGCAGGCGATTGCAACTGGGGAGGGGAGGACTGCACTGCGAGCTGACCGGGAACAATCTCTGCCCATGAGTGAGACCCCAGAACCAGGCAATGCTCAGAATGCCATCGACTGGGGGAGTCAGACGGGTTGTTGCTTGGGGAGGGAGAAACCCAAAGAGACCATTTGAGGTACTGAAAGTACAGTTCATTTCTCGACCCTCCTGCTTCCTTTACTCCCCCTCTAAGAGATTCGTTTCTGGCAGCTCTCTTCTCTCGGCACAGGGTGGAGATTTCTGACACTCTCGGCAAACAGGCAGGTTCGTCTCAGCATGAATTTTGGCTACAGCGTCGTCACTTTCTGCCTGGTACACCTCCTCTCTATATCCCAGCTTTTCATAAATGCATTCTTTTTCCTCCCAGGAAATAGTCAACTGCCTTTTCAGGCCCCGTGGGGGGAATACAACTGAATAGAGAAACATCGCTGCAGATCATGTACTTGCTGTCTTTCATGTGTTCACTCCAGGTGATCTTACTTCTCTAAAGAAATAAAGAGGGAAAGAAGAGAAAGCTCAGGCCTCCTTCTCTCTCTGCTCGCAACTTCAACTTCGCTATCCCTCTCCGTCTGTCCTCTCCTCCACATGCTGCCACCAAAAGATATCTTGGCTCTCTCTGCAGTCACACATTTCTCCTTTTCTAAAGAAAATCAGGAGATCATTCCAAAGTTGCTCCAGGTCAATCAAACTCTTATCTCACTAACTTTATTAATGCATCCCTTTCAACCTGCAGGCTGCCTCTGGCACGACTTTCAGTTTTCCCCGGCTGGCAACATATTCAAATCTCTCTGTTTGCAGTGGGCCATGGCTTACGGGGGTTTCGATACACCGGGAGACCGATCGACGTCTGTGGGGAGCGGAGCTGTCAGCAGGAGCATTTCTGCTGGAGACAAATAGCACCTTAGTTTTAGACTTGGGCTGTGGCACCAGTTCTACGCCGAAGCAGTGCATGGGTGAAGCACCTGCCCATGAGAAATCACGGTATGGCATCTCCCACCCGCTTTGGACCAATGGAGATACAGTCTCCGTGAAGAGATCCCAGTTGTGTCACTTCTCCTGCTCAGAAGACTAGGGAACACCTGAAATACGTATGCTTGTCCCGAAAACAGAGAGTTCTAACTATTTGGGCAGCCTGGAGAAAACTGGAGGTCGTGCCAGAGGCAGCCTGGAAGCAGAATCTGACGCATTATTAAGTTTAGTGAGATGAGGATTTGATAGGCCAGGGGTAAATTCAGTGTTCTAGCACTGGTGCCTCTTGCGCTGCGCTGTGCTTTTTACGTCACTTGGCACCCAGGTACTCAAGCCTGTTCTCTTTGTATGGCTAAAACCCCTGTTTTAATAGAAGCGCTAATACCCAACTCGTCTCCATGACGGTGCCCGGAGAGCCAGAGGACGGTGGAAAGACTATCACCCGTCACCCACAGCCGCCCCGTTGGCGCCAGCAGCTCTCTGGACCATTTAGCAACGAGGAACTCGGGGCTGTGACCCGGGAGCTGCCAGTAGGAAATGATAAAATCACCGTTTCGTATGTTGGCGTGTGAGCATTTGGTGATTTCACTGCTCTCGCTGGTCTCTACCAATGGGTCCTGCTGCACCTGGGCTCTACCTGCAGACACTGGCAGGGAGATGAAGAAAAGCCGTCGGAAGTGTTTTTGCACTGGATGTTTTTTCCCAAAACAAAGGGCACAGCAGCAGTCAAGCCAATACGGAGAAGAATTTTAAGAGGATATAAAGGTGTGTAGTAGTTGAAATGTCCATTAATATTTGCTGGAGAGAGGTGAGCGGAAAAGAGAAGTGGATTGGTGAAGTCACTGAAGAATGAAAAGCTGCGGGATTAAGCCAAGCGAAGAGAGGAAGAAAAGTAGGAAAGCGGAAGGACGACTGCATGAATTCACTGAAGGACGGACAGTAAAGCAAGGAAAGAATAACGGCTCGACAAAGAAAAAAGCGATGATTGTTCCCAGGGAATACTTTATGGACCAGAGGGAGGGAGGGTTGGGAAGATAGTTCGGGAGAAGAACTTTGTGAAGAACCTACCAGACAGGAGGGCAACCTCGAGGAATATGCACGTCCACCCCAGGGGTTTGCCCCGGCCCCTACGGTCTCCGGCCGCCAGCCCTGCGCACAGATCAAAACCGCGGCCAGCGACACCGCAGCCGCCGATTCGCTTCCCGGTGCCTCGCTGCCCCCGCCAGCCCCGACTCTCTACTCCTGGCGGGTCGCCTCCTCTCCACCTCCTCTGCCTTCCTCTCCCTCCTCCCCTGGCCTCCTCCGACAAATCCACCCCGGGGCTGGGACAGGTGCCGGCGCCTCTCGGGCTCTCCTCGGGTGCTGGCTGGAGGCGGAGGCCAGGCGACAGCGGCGGCAGCGCGGCGGCGGTCCGTGCTCTGCACCGTAGAACCGGCGGGGCCGGGCTGGGTGGCAGGGGTGGTGTTTGGTATCGAGGATCTTCAGATTGACAGGCCATGTGCTTCTTACACCGCCATCGTCTCTTCCCTCACATCTCTCTTTGGCACGTGGAGACTCCTGAATTGTCCTCCAGGGCAAGCGCTTGTGAGAATGGTCGAGGGGCACGAGAGGCAGAACATCCCTCCGGGCTCAGTGCCCTCCGGACTCAACCTCTCCTGGCCTTTCCCGTGGAACATCCCTGCTAGCAGTAGGAGCACTTTTGCTAGGCACAAAGACCACTTGTGGTTTTGTCGGGGGCTGTGGCACCAGTGCCACGGGGAGGCAATGCATGGGAGAAACACCTTCCCCTGAGAAAACTCGGACGTGGCATAACCCCTCGCACTTGCTTTGGGATTCATGGAGATGCAGTCTCAGTAAGCGAGTTCTGCTGTGTCCAGCTCTTCTTGCTCAGAGGACCAGGGAACAACCTCTCACACCTGAACTGGATGAACTGGAATCTGCACATTTGCAGCAGGTTGAGGGGCACTCAGAGGCACATTCAAAAATTTCATTCTCTTTCCCATCTCTGTCACCTCCGTAGGACATAAATGACCACCAAAGCAGGGTGTGATCTATTGCCATGTGCACTGGAAAACCCAGGTCATCTCCTCAGGGCATTCATCACAGACCTGCCATCCACTCTTGGCACTCACAATAGAACCACAACTTCCAGCACTGGCTTCTCACCCGGCACACAGAGATTCTTTTGCCTTCCTTGGAGAGACCGGAAGAACTAGACAGCGTGTATCTGTTTGCATTGCACAGACAAGTTTTGAGCACACACCTGCTGTTGGTGTGGGGAGATTACCCTGAGCAAGAACAATTGCCATCAACCGCCTGGGGAGACCGTGAAGTTATGTGGGACAAAGAGTGTCTTGGTGTCACATTGCATTTACGGTTCTAAATCCCGGCAAAGCCCATGCGTGCAGCTCTGGGATGTGCTTCTCTTGGACAGAGCTCCGCGTTTCCATCTCTCAGGCGGTGGGGCATCTCAGATAGTGGCAGAGCAGGTGGCACCCCTCAAGGGCTTAGGTGCATCCAGGCTCCTGGCGTGGCAGCAGGAACCCCAGGAGATACTGCCCCTGTTGCCATGAACTGTCTGTGTCTGTGTGCAAGCGAAGGACTCGTGTGTCTGAAAACCCTCCTGTGACTGAGCAGTGAGCCCCCGCCAGAGCACCACTGACTCTTGGCCAACTGGCCATCCACCAGGACCCCAGAGGCCATTTTCCAGCGCTGCTATGCAGAATATCATTCCCAGTCTGTCCGGACATTCGGGGTTGCCCCATCACAGGGACAGAATCTGGTACTTCCCCTTGTTGAACTTCCTCTGGTTGAGGATTGCCCAAACCTCTGATTTGAGGTCTCTCTGCGGGGCCTCCGTCTTCCATGAGGCCCTGGAGTGTTACAATGGCCCCTTGATTGCTTGGGAATGTGCAGTGTTCTGTGTTCCATGTGTTCCATGAGGCCCCATATCGTCACAATGGCACTGAAATGAGAGAGGATCTCCATCCTTAATGGCTTCATAAATCAGAAGTTTTTCTTAGATAAAAATCCTAATCAACAAAGGGGTTTGCTTTCTTGGCATGGTAGCAGTCTTTTCTTTTCTTTTAAGACTACAATTAGTTGTAGGAGAGAGAATGTAGATGATACATGGAAACTAATAGAGAGTGTATCATATGCCCATCTTCAAGAAATTAGCTTACAGGCCTCAGAAAACTTGTTTAATTGTTTAATTGTTCTGTTAAGAAGAAAGTCTTACATTGTTTAAGCAAATGGGAAGTTCTAAGATACGTCTTAGCTGGTCCTAAAGCATTTAGTTTAGGGGTTAGGGGTCGGATAGATCAATCAGAGATGCTACGAGGCCTGCTAAGGGAGAAAGACCACTCTGTGAAAATGACTGCCCCTCCCAGAAGAAATGGACGCTAGATGGCAGTCTTGCTCCACGAATAAAATCCAAGAGGCTATTTGACCCTAAAATCAGAAGAGAATTTTGGACTGCTTGTGAAGGGGAGGGTCTTTCAAGTATCACTGTATTTATACTCCGAAATTTATACTGATTCTTTGATTCATGCATGGCAGAGTACCCCCATGAATCCCCAGCTGGCATATTAAAGAAATGTTTGATCCAATGGTTTCTGGTCATGGGGTTTAATTCTTTTGTTTTATCCCTTTGATTCCATGAAGTTCCAAAGATATCCCACGGTTTGTTTAATTCCATGAGGTCCCGCACATCCCAATGATGTCCCTTAAGTCCCTGGTTTCTGTAGTTTCCCAGGGAACATTTGCTTCTATGATGCACGGCAGTGCCACGACGGCCACTTGATTCCGTGAGTTCCCCCAGTCTCCCAGCAGTCCTTTGGTTCCATGAGACCCTGCAATGTTGCAGTGGGTTGACCTTACCTGGATGCCAGGTGCCCACCAAGCTGCTCTATTGCTGCCCTTCCCAGCCAGACAGAAGAGACAGAATAAGATGGAAAATTATTTCTACCTTGAGATCAGGCACTTTACTAAAGCAAAAGCCAAAGTTTGTGCATGCATAAGTGAAGAGGAAAATAAAAAGATTTTCTCTCTACTTCCTGTCAGCAGCGATACCTGGCCACTTCATGGGAAGCAGGGCTTCACCACACAGAGAAGCCGCTCAGAAGGCATGTATTGTAAAAAAATGGATTTTCCCCCTTTCCTGTTCCTTTCCTGAGCTCTTGTAGCTGAGCTGACACCATATATTCTGCAATGTCCCTTTGGTCCATTTGGCTCAACTGACCTGTCTGTATCGCCTCCCATGATCTTGCCCCCGATTCAGGGGACAAAGCCGACAATGCAGATGCTGCACCAGCCCTGCTCAGCAGTTGCCAAAGCACTGGTGTGATTAACCCCTTTGTAGCTCCCAATGCAAAGCACAGCACTGTGACGCCTGCAGTGAGAAAATGAACTCCAGCTCAGACAGACCCAACACATGTGGGATTCTGAAATGTCTCAGGGTTCCTTTGGTTCCACGATGCCCCTCTCAGACCTGGCAGTAGAAAAATAAATCAAAAAATTGAGAAGAAATCATCTTAAAGTCATGCTAAGCCTGTCTTCTACAGTCCAGAATCTACATATGTGTGACTGCAGATACTTGGGATGAGGGTAGATGCTCAGAGGAATTCATGGGTTTGATCTAGGAAACCTGTCCCAAAGTTTTCACTGCCTTTTCCTCCTTGGACATTTCCTGATGCTCGGAGGAAGCTCATGGCCAACAGCAGCTCCATCCCCCACTTCCTCCTCCGGGTTGCAGCTCTTGCACTTCTGCTTCTTCCTGGGCATCTCCCTGGTTGCCCTCCTGGGCAACGGCCTCATCCTCAGCGCCGTAGCCTGCCACCACCACCTGCACACCCCCCAGGGACTTCTTCCTGCTCCACCTCTCCCTCACACACCCGGGCTGCCTCTGCACCACTCTCCCCAAAGCCATGGCCAATTCCCTCTGGAACACCAGGGGCATGTCCTACTCAGGATGAGCTGCACAAGTGTTTTTTGCTTTTCTTCTTGATCACAGCAGAGCTTGCCCTTCTCACCATCATGTCCTCTGACCGCTACGTGGCCATCTGCAAAGTCCTTCACTACAGGACCCTCCTGGGCAGCAGAGCTTGTGCCCACGTGGCAGCAGCTGCCTGGGCCACTGGGAAGCGGGTCTGGCCCTGGGGCTGCAGGAGCTGCCGCCTGAGCTGATGATCTCCTGAGCAGTCCAGACATGCAGTCACTGTCCCTGTCCTCTATTGCCTCCCTTTCTTGCTGCAGGACCAGAAACGACTGTGCTGCTCTGCTGGGCTGGGGCGGGGCAGGGAGATGGGGGCACCAGGGAGGGGCTGGTCTGGGCAGTTCCAGTGACTAGAAAACCCCAATGTTCTTCTGAAGTGTAGGAGTGAGCAGGGTGGGAGCATTACAGGGCTGAGGTGGCTCCAGGCTCTGGGAGTGGTAGCAGGAGCCCAGGGAAACACTGCCCCTGCTGCAATGAACTGCCTGGGTGTGTGCCAGGGAAGGACTCGTGTCTCTGAACACCCCCGTGTGTGCATCAGTCCAGCTCAGGGTTGGACACCTCTCAGAGCCCTGACACATTTCTCTGTGTGACTCCAGGAAAACCCCCGCTGTGCCAGGGAGTTACCAGATCCTTTGCTGTCACCCTCCTGGTGTCCTGTGTAATGATGAAACTAGAAAAGGTGATCATCATACCCTGGTAATTTTCTAAGAGGAGAAATGTCACTGTTGGAAAGAAGTGTCACTGCTGGAAAGAAGTGTCACTGAAGAGGGGAGAAGAGGGAACATCATTGTTTCCTTCAGTCTGTCCCACAGCAGGTTCCCCTGGAGCGCCAGGGACACCTGTGGGGAACCCAGAGGGGCAGAGAAAGGGTTGCCTTTGGCTCTTGCTGTGCTGCTCAGCTGGGCCGGGCTCCTGGCACACAGGGAAATCCTGGCAAGCGGGCAGCACTGCAGAGAGACAGCTCTGCCCAGGAGCAGCTCCTCTGCACAGCCCAGCAGGGCCGAGGGCACTGCCTGTAGGCACGAGAGAAGAGAAGAAAGGCAAAGGGAGGTTAAAGGCAGCAGAAAGATGGGAGGTGTTCAGCTGAGACACAACTTGGGGACACAACTTCACACTCCTCTGCAGAGTGAGTCTACAGTGCAGGGCAATGTTGCTTGTGTTCCTGGAGGAATCTCCTAAAGCTACCACATCCCACAGCCTTGCACATCTGTCAGGACTCTCCCAGTTTCTCTGTTGCGCCGGAGGAGGATGTTCTCCAGGGCAGGCCTTCCCTGCAGCACCGTCAGAGGGACAGCGCAGGTGGGCTCCTTCTCCCAGGGATGGCTGCGGGCTGGGAAGGTGGGGGTACAGCCAGGGATGCCCGGGGCTGTCCTGCAGAGCAGGGTCCCTGTGCTCCGGGGTTCTTTGTGCCAGGGCAGGGACTTTGCTGCCTGCTGGGGTCAGGTCTCATCCTGCCTGGGTAGTTGCCCACCCCTCTGCAGGGAGAAGCTGTCGGTGGGTGGTGAGAACCCCAGCAGGAGCCAGGCAGGTTCTTCCTGCCGTTGGATGAGGTGTGTGTGGTCAGGGCTGTGGGAGGTCAGGGTTGCTCCCAGATCCAGATCACACCAGCACATTTCCAAGAGCACTGTCAAATGGGAAGGACAAAGCACAATTTTTAGGAAGGAATGGAGCTTTTCTGAGTCAGTGTTTTCAGTTTCCTACTCCTGAGGAATCTGGGGGTTGAGAAATGGAAAAGGAGCTCCCATGTTGGACAAGTCACTGAGACTCCTGAGCTGTAACTTGGAATGCACAAGTGCTTCTGTAAGCAACTTCCTAAAGTGCTTTCGGCCTCTGCTCTGCTTTTGACAGAAGCAGCATCACTTCTGCTGGACCCATCTGTTTTTTCTTTATCTGCCCTTTTCCACCTGCAAAAAGAAAAGTTGCCCAGTCAGTGCGCTGCAAACAGGCAGGTTTCTCTCAGGTCACAGTGAGTGCACAGACATTCAGATGGAGTGATGACAGGGAAGTCATGAATGGATTTCTGATGTTGAGTCTACTGTTTTGAAATCAGAAAATGTGGTGTTGAAGTCATCGTTAGCCTTTGAGAGGGAAACAGGAGAAAAATCGGATAAATTTGTTGCTAAAAATGAGCTGCTTCAAACTGAGGTTGACCACCTTCAAAGTCTTGTTAAAATTTGGATGATTATGAAACAGTCAACTCATGGATTACCCCATCAATACTAGACAATGCCCGCAGTATAAAGGCATAAAGCCCTCCCAGCCCCTCCAGGAACCCTCAAATCCCATCCCGGTCCCACAGGACACTCCCAACTTCCCCTTAAACCCTCCGAGGCCCCCAGACTGCCTCCCAGACCCACAAAAACCCACAAGATGCCCCCAAACCCCTCCCAGTTACCTCCAGCCCTCCCAGGGCCTTTCAAACCCTCTCCTAGTTGCCCCCTTCCCCTTGAGTATGCCCCCAAACTCTCTCCCAGTTCCTTCCCACATCCCCGACGATTCCCCAAAACCCCTCACAGCTGCCCCAATCTCCCCAACCTCCCTCCCAAACCCCCAAACTCCCCCAAACACCTTCCCACTTACCCCCACGACCTCCAACCCCTTCTCAGCCTCCCCATTCCTTCCCAAAGCCCCTCCCAGTTGCCGGCCCGTCCCCCAGGCTCGGGTGAGGAGGTGCCCCAGGCTGACGGGCCCGCCCAGGCAGGGGCGGTTCCAGCAGCATGTCAGGAGCCACCCCCTGCCCCGAAAGCTCCCGCCCGCCCTGGAGCCACCTCAGCTGCCCCTGCAGGGGAGAAATCCAGGGCGGAGCAGAGCAGGGGGCAGGGCCGGGCTGGGACCTCGATGGACGGGGGCACTGGGAGAGCAGGGGAGAGACTGCGATGGGCTGAGAGGGCACTGGGAGAGCAGGGGAGACACTGGGATGGGCTGAGGGGGCACTGGGAGGGAGAGGGGAAAGTTTTTTGCCCCTTTCCTGGGCACTTGAACACCCTCTGCACCCCCGTTCCCGGCCGTGCCGGCTGTCCTTCCCCCCCAAGCCATGAACAGGTTTTGGGGCTCCCTCGTGGGTCGCAGCCAATAGAACGGCTCTGCTGGAATGACGTCATTGCCAAATTCTGCTGGGCCCCTGTCCTTGTGCCGGTGAGTCACCCAATAGAACGTCGAAACTTCCGCAGGGGCTGCCGGGAGCGGGGCGGTGATGACGGGGGAGGGGAGGATCGGGATTGAACCCGATTGGTCCCGATCGATCCCGGCCCCAGGGTCTCCCCCCGCCGCGCTGTTTTTCACGTGCGGCCCCAACGAGGCCATGGTGGTGTGGGGTGAGTTCAGGGGGTCCGGGGGCTCCTGGTGACCCCTCCGAATCTCCCCCACGACTCTCGGGAACTGCCCAGATCCCCCCAAGAATCCTGGGGACCCTCCGCCTTTCCCCCTCCTCCCCCAAATCTCCTGTGCATCCCCTTAACCCTTGAAAATCTCCTGGGACCACCTCAGACCCCCAGACTCCCTCCTGGGGACCCCCAAACACTCTTCAGGACTCCGGGGCCCCTCCCGACCCTTGGGCAGGGCCCGGTGCTGCTGCTGGGGCAGGGGGTGAGGCCTTGCCGCCTGCCAGCTGCCTGGGCCCCTGTCCTTGCTGCGCCACATCCCCGAGGCTCCATCCCCACTCCCCCAGCGCCAGCTCGCTCCTTCCCAGCCCCAACCAAGCCCTTCTCTGTGTCCTCCTGCAGGCCATGGCTTTCACAACATTCCTTTTGGTGCTTGTGCAAAGCATCATCCAGTCCCTGCAGGCGGTCGGGGAGGGGCTGCACAAGACTCAGTGAGCTTGGAGGTCTTTTCCAAGCTGAAGGACTCTTGGATTCTGTGATTGTGTACTGGATTCAGCTGGGTCCGTGTTAGCAGCATTAGTTTGCTCCCAAAGTTTCCTCGCTGTCAGCTCTTGTGGCCTAAGGCTTGAGCTCCTTTAACTCCTTGTGCTGAGCTACTGATGGGAAACGAGATTCCTGGTGTTCCCTGTAGAACAGTGAGGGAGAAGGTGTAGTCAAGTGGGAAGAGGAGTACTGTTTGTGTGTGGCCTCCTATGTGGCCTTGGCGCCTTTGAGGGGCTTGAAGGAGAAAAGAGCTTTGTTAAAGTGAGAAGTGAAATAGTGTGTTGGCTGTTCTCTCTGCAGGGAGAAGCTGTCGGTGGGGGAGGGGTCACAGAGTGGGGGAGAGGCTGTAAAGTGGGAGAGGGGCCACCGTGTGGGAGAGGGGTCACAGAATGGGGGAAGGGTCTGAGAGTGGGGGAGGGGCCATAAAGTGGATGAGGGGCCATAAAGTGGATGAGGGGCCATAGAGTGGGGGAGGGGCCAGAGAGTGGGGGAGGGGCCATGAAGTGGGAGAGGGGTCACAGAGTGGGGTAGGGGCCACAGAATGGGGAAGGGGCCATAAAGTGTGGGAGCGGCCACGGGGTGGGGGAGGGGTCACAGCCTGGACTCGGGGGGTCAGGGCAGTGACCTCGGGGAGGGGGAGGGGTCAGGGCATGGGGTAGGGGTCTCACCTGATCCCGGGGCTATCGGGGCCATGGCGGGGCCGAACCTGGTGGGGACACCCAAGTTTTTCCCAAATTTCCCCTCATTTTTCCCAGTTTTTCATCCATTTCTCCCAAATTTCCCACTCTTTCCCCAATTTTCCCCCCATTTCCCCCATTTTTCCCAAATTTCCCCATTTTTCTCAATTTTTCCCCATTTGTTTTCCAAATTCCTTCCATTGTTCCCAAATTTCCCCCATTTTTTCCCATTTTCCCCAAATTTCTCCCCATTTTTCCCAACTTTCCCCAATTTTTCATCCAATTTTACCCAAATTCCCCCATTTTTTTCTCAATTCACCCCATTTTTCCCAAATTTCCCCATTTTCCCCAAATTCCGCCATTTTTTCCCAATTTTTTCCTAAATTTCCCCTAATTTTTCCCAATTATCCCCCATTTTTCCTGATTTTTCACCCCTTTTCCCCAAATTTCTTACTTTTTTCCCAGTTTTCCCTCCATTTCCCCTCAAAATCCCCCATCTCCCCAAATTTCTGACTTTTTCCCCAAAATTTCCCCCGTTTTTCCACATTTTCCCGGATTTTCCCCCAGTTTTCCTAAATTTCCCCCCATTTTTCCCCATTTTTATCAATTTTCCCCAAATTTCCCACTTTTTTCTCAAATTTTTCCCCATTTTTCCCAATTTTTCATTCGTGTTCACCAAATTTCCCACTTTTTTCCCCAATTTTTCGCCATTTTCCCCCAAATTCCTGGTTTTTTCCCCCCATTTTTTCCCACTGGGGAAATTTGGGAAATTTGGAAAACTGGGGACCCAAAAATCCAAGAAAATGTGGGGAAATGGGGGAAAAATGTGGGGGAAATCTGGAGAAAAATCTGTGAAAATGTGGGCAAAATGGGGGGAAAATCAGGAAAATGGTGAAAAATGTGGGAAAATGTGGGAAAATGGGGAAATTGCAGAAAATTCTGGGAAAAATGTGAGAAAAATCCGGGGAAATGGGGAAAAATGGGGGAAAATGGGGAAAAATATGGGAAAATATGGAAAAATGAGGAAAAAAAGGGGGAAAATGGGGAAAAATGTGTGAAAATCTGGGAAAATCTGGGAAAAATGGGGGGAAAATCTGGGAAAATGGGGGGAAATGGAGAAAAAATCCGGGAAAATGGGGAAAAAATTGGGAAAAAACTGGGAAAATGGGGAAAAATTGGGAAAAAACCTGGGAAATTCTGGGGAAAATGGGAGAAAATCTGGGAAAAATGTGGAAAAAATGGGGGGGAAAGGGGAAAAAATGGGAAAAATCTGGGAAAATAGGGAAAAAATGGGGGGAAACTGGGGAATATTCTGGGAAAATCTGGAAATATGGGGAAAAAAATGTGAGAAAAATGGGGAAAAATCTGGGAAAAATGGGGGAAAATGAGGAAAAATCTGGGAAAATGTGGAAAAAATGTGGGAAAAATCATGGAAACTGGGGGGAAATTGGGAAAAAATCCAGGGAAATGTGGGAAAAAAAGGGGGGAAATCTGGGAAAATGGGGAAAATAATTGGGAAAAAATCTGGGAAAAAATGGGCAAAATGAGGAAAAATCTGGGGAAATAGGGAGAAAATCTGGGAAAATGGGGGAAAAAATTTGGGAAAATGTGGGAAAATGGGGAAAAATCCGAGAAAATGGGGGCAAAATGGGGAAAAATCTGGGGAAAATGGGGAAAAATCTGGGAAAATGTGAAAAAATTGGGAAAAACTGTGGGAAAATGGGGGAAATGAGGAGAAATCTGTAAAAATGGGGGAAAATGAGGAAAAATGTGTGAAAATGGGAAAAAATTTGAAAAAAATCCGGAAAAATGGGGAAAATCGGGAAAAATCATGAAAAATGGGGGGAAATGTGGGAAAATGTGGGAAAACCTGGAAGAAAATCTGGAGAAAAATCTGAGAAAATGTGGGAAAAATGGGAAAAAATGTGGGAAAAATCTGGGAAAATGTGGGAAATTCTGGGAAAAGTGGAGGAAAAATCTGGGAAAAATCCGGGAAAATGGGGAAAAAATAGGGAAAAATCTGGGAAAATGTGGGAGAAATCTGGGAAAATGGCGACAAACTGGGGGGGAAATGCTGGAAATTCTGGGGAAAATGGGGGAAAATGGAGAAAAATGGGAAAAAATCTCAGAAAATGGGGAAAAATGGGGAAAGATTTAAAAAAATGGGAAAAAATCTTGGGAAAATCTGGGAAAAATGAGGAAAAATCTGGGAAGATGTGGAAAACATGGGAGAAAATCCAGGAAATGGGGAAAAATGGGGAAAGATCAAAAAAATTTTGGAAAAATGGGGAAAATATGGGAAATTCTGGGAAAAATCCAGGAAAATGGGGGAAGAAATCTGGGCAAATCTGGGAAAATGTGAGAAAAAATGGGGGAAAATGTGGAAAAAATGGGAAAAAAAATCTGGGAAAATCTGGAGAAAAATGTGTGAAAATCTGGGAAAATGTGGGAAAAATGTGGAAAAAATGGGGAAAAATCTGGGAAAATGGGGGAAAATGGGAAAAATCTGGAAAATGGGGGGGAAATGGGGAAAAATTCAGGAAAATGTGGAAAAATGGGGGAAAAATCTGGGAAAAATGGGGAAAATGGGGGGAAATGTGGAAAAATGGGGGAAAATGTGGAAAAACTGGGTTAAACTGGGAGGAACTGGGAGAAACTGGGCCAGAGGGAAAGGGATGTTGCCATGGAAATGTGAGCCCGCCACCCTCCCCCACCCGGCCCAGGGCCCACGGGGGGGGGGGGGGGGGAACTGGGTTAAACTGGGACATACTGGGAGCACTGGGGGGGACACTGGGAGTTACTGGGAACTACTGGAAGCTACTGGGGGGGTCACTGGGGTTACTGGGATGGACACTGGAGTTACTGGGAGCTACTGGGGGGGTCACTGGGGTTACTGGGATGGACACTGGGGTTACTGGGAGCTACTGGGGGGCTTACTGGGAGTTACTGGGAGCTACTGGGGTGGACACTGGGGTTACTGGGAGTTACTGGGATGGACACTAGGATTACTGGGAGTTACTGGGAGCTACTGGGATAGACACTGGGGTTACTGGGAGCTACTAGGGGCTACTGGGGGGGTCACTGGGGTTACTGGGGGGGTCGCTGGAGATACCGGAGGCATTACTGGGGTTACTGTGAGCTACTGGGAGCCACTGGGAGCGGCCCATCCCCCTCCCTCCCCAAGGTCACCCCAAGGACACGGAGAGGGGGGAGGGGAGGAAGCCCTGCCCCCTCTCAGTCCCTCCCAGTCCTTCCCAGTACCTGAACTGGTCACACTGGGAGCGGCTCCAGGTCCCCCCTCCAGTTTGGGCCCCCGGGGCTATTTTTGGGACCCGGTGACGTCACTGGGGGGAGGGGCCTCGAGGGGGCGGCCCCTCCCCTCTCCCTTCCCAGTACAGAGCAGTAAGGGACCAGTAACGGCCCCAGTGGGGGGGGGAGGGGAAGGAGGGAACACTGAGGGTGGGGATGGAGCAGGATGGTCCTTGAGCGTGGGGGAAGGGCAGGAGGTTCCCTGAGGGTGGGGGAAGGGCAGGACCGTCCCTGAGGGTGGGGGAGGGGTAGGCGGGTCCCTGAGGGTGGGGGAGGGGCAGGAGGGACCCCGAGGTGGGGGGAGGAGCAGGAGGGTCCTGAGGATTGGGGAGGGGCAGGGAGGGACCCCGAAAGTGAAGGAGGGACCCTGAGGGTCCCTGAGGGTGGGGGAAGGGTAGGAAGTTCCCCGAGGGCGGGGGAGGGGCAGGAGAGTCTCTGAGGTTGGGGGAGGGGTCCTGAGGACCCCTGAAGGTGGGGGAGGGGCAGGGAGGGCTCCTGAGAGTGGGGGAGGGGTAGCAGGTTCACTGGGGGGAGGGGAAGGAAGGGACCCTGAGGGTGGGGGAGGGACAGGAGGGACCCTGAGGGTTGGGGAGGTGCAGGAAGGGGGGGGAGGGTCTTTGGGGGGGCCCTTAAAGGTGGGGGGAGGGGTTGAAAGTGGGTCCATCATTGGGAGGGGACACGCCCACCCAAAACCCAGTAAGTCCCAGTTGAGCTCCCAGTTCAGGGAGGGGGAGAGGATGCAAAAGACACGCCCACTTGCAGAGGCTATGGCCACCTTGGGATGGGACACGCCCACCAGGGAGAGACCACGCCCACCTAAAGAAGGGACACACCCACCCCCAAACCACTAAGTCCCAGCTGAGTTCTGCCTTAACTGGTCCTTACTGGTCCCACCACCCCATTCCGCGTTCCAGTGACCCGTACTGGTCCATACTGGCTTATACTGGTCTATCCTGGTTTATACTGGTCTGTACTGGTCTGACCTTGATGGAGATGCTGAAGTGCCCCAACCCCCTTAACTGGTCCTTCCTGGTCCCACCACCCCATTCCGTGTTCCAGTGACCCGTACTGGTTTATATTGGTCTATACTGGTCCATACTGGTTTATACTAATCTATACTGGTCTATACTGGTCTGTACTGGTCTGACGTTGACGGAGATGCTGAAGTGCCCCCAACCCCCTTAACTGGTCCTTACTGGTCCCACCGCCCCATTCCCCGTTCCAGTCACCTGTACTGGTCCATACTGGTTTATACCGGTTTATACTGGCCCATACTGGTCTATACGGGTCTATACTGCTTTATACTGACCTGACCTTGATGGAGATGCTGAAGTGCCCCCAACCCCCTTAACTGGTTCTTACTGGTCCCACCACCCCATTCCCCGTTCCAGGGACCCGTACTGGTTTATACTGGTTTATACTGCTCTACCCTGGTTTATACTGGTCTGTACTGGTCTGACCTTGATGGAGATGCTGAAGTGCCCCCAACCCCCTTAACTGGTCCTTACTGGTCCCACTGCCCCATTCCCCATTCCAATGACCCGTACCGGTCTGTACTGGTTTATACTGGTCTATACCGGTCTATACCAGTCCATACTGGTCTATACTGGTTTATACTGGTCTGTACTGGTCTGACCTTGACGGAGATGATGAAACGCCCCCAACCCTCTTAACTGGTCCTTACTGATCCCACCACCCCATTCCCTGTTTCAGTGACCCGTACTGGTTTATATCGGTTTATACTGCTCTACCCTGGTTTATACTGGTCTGTACTGGTCTGACCTTGATGGAGATGCTGAAGTGCCCCCAACCCCCTTAACTGGTCCTTACTGGTCCCACCACCCTGCTCGCTGTTCTAGTGACCTGTACTGGTCCATACTGGTCCGTACTGGTTTTTTACTGGTCTATACTGGTCTATACTGGTCTATACTGGTCTGTACTGGTCTACACTGGTCTATACTGGTCTATAATGGTCTGACCTTGATGGAGATGCTGAAGTGCCCCCAAACCCCTTAACTGGTCCTTATCGGTCCCACTGCCCCATTCCCCATTCCAGTGACCCATATTGGTCTATACTGGTCCATACTGGTTTATACTGGTCTATACCGATCTATACTGGTCTATGCTGCTCTGTACTGGTCTGACCTTGATGGAGATGCTGAAGTGCCCCCAACCCCCTTAACTGGTCCTTACTGGTCCCACCACCCTGCTCCCCATTCCATTGACCCATACTGGGTCGTGGTGGCAAGAACCCCAGCAGGAGCCAGGTGGGGTCTTCCTGCCATTGGATGAGTGCTCTGGGAGGTCAGGGCTGCTCCCAGATCCAGATCACACCAGCACATTTCCAAGAGCACTGTCAAATGGGAAGGACAAAGCACAATTATTAGGAAGGAATGGAGCTTTTCTCAGTCAGTGTTTCCAGTTTCCTGCTCCTGAGGAATCTGGGGGTTGAGAAATGGAAAAGAAACTCTCATGTTGGATAAGTCACTGAGACTCCTGAGCTGTAACTTGGAATGCACAAGTGCTTCTGGAAGCAACTTCCTAAAGTGCTTTTGGCCTCTGCTCTGCTTTTGACAGAAGCAGCATCACTTCTGCTTGACCCATCTGTTTTTTCTTTATCTGCCCCTTTCCACCTGCCTGAGGTTTCTCTCAGGTCAAAGTGAGAGCACAGACATTTGGATGGAGTGCTGACAGGGAAGTCATGAATGGATTTCTGATGTTGAATCTACTGTTTTGAAATCAGAAAATGTGGTGCTGAAGTCATCGTTAGCCTTTGAGAGGGAAACAGGAGAAAAATCGGATAAACTTGTTGCTAAAAATGAGCTGCTTCAAACTGAGGTTGACCACCTTCAAAGTCTTGTTGCGCCAGAGTGCAGAAAAAAAACCTGTTGCTAAAAAAACAGGCTCCTGGTTTGGTCAGGCAACTTCATAAACCAGTGTCTTACCCTGGCATTGAGACTTGGGAAACCACAGAGAACCCTGATTCTAAGTCTCAGGAGAGAAAGAAACAAGGAGAATTTGAAGTTCAACTGATGTTTCTAGAGTCTCCCAGCTTTCCTCACATTAATGAAAATAGACTGAGTGATCCCTGTGATAATGAACAAAGGGAAGATTATTCTTTACCTCCCTCAATTTCCTTTGTGCCTGATACTGAATCCACTAAAAAACCTTGGACTCAAAAAGAGAACCCGACCCAGAAAACAACTCAATTCATTCTGATTCAAGTGGTTAAAGAGCAGAAGCATGATGGCGATAAACCTGGACAAATTAAAAGCCTACCAGTGAAATCCTATCAATATATCACATACCTTGGGATTCCACTTTGTTCTCATCAACAGTTAATACAATTTCCAATGGATATGGGGACAAAATGTTGGCAGCAAAATGCCAAAGATGGGATTAAAACCCAGACAAAAAAGAATTAAAATCACTGGAGAAAAAGAAGAAACCAGTCTTCAACCAAGAGCTTCACCCTGTTACTGTTTTGTTGATATTACCTTTTTGCTTTTTATTCTAATAATCATATTGTATGTTAAAATTTGGATGATTATGAAACAGTCAGCTCACTGATTACCCCCATCAATACTAGATGATGCCCGCAGTATACACCCGTCCCAGCCCCTCCAGGAGCCCTCAAATCCCATCCTGGTCCCACAGGACACTCCCAACTTCCCCTCAAACACTCCGAGGCCCCCAGATTGACTCCCAGATCCAGAAAACTCTTGCTGCCTGCCCATGGAGTGCCCAGTGTGGCCCACCAACTGCACCACAAAGCCAAAGCTTCCAGGCTTTCTTTCCTGGGAATTAGGGCTGTTGTTTCCTATTTTCAGCCATGCCTCCCAACTGATAGCCCAACTCCCAAACTGCTAGCATGCCTGTTGATACAGAATTGTTAAAATAAACCTTACCAGTATATGTTTTCAGACACCGATTATTTAGTGTCGTTTCACTTTAATCCACCCCAAGGGAATTATTAATAAAAACCTGAGTTACCCCCTCTCCCCTTTTCCTGGGGCAGGTTGTAACACCAATCAGCACTGACTCCGCCCAGTAGGCATAGCAAAGGAAGTTTCCTTTTGGTTTAGGGTTTAGTGTTAGGGTTAGGGTTAGGGTTAGGGTTTAGGGTTAGGGTTTAAGGTTAGGGTTAGGGTTAGGTTTTGAGTTAGGGTTAGGGTTAGAAAGGGTTAGGGTTAGGGTTAGGAAATTTAGGGTTAGAGTTAGCAAAAGTTAGGGTTAGGGTTAGGGTTAGGTTTAGGGTTAGCAAAAGACAGGGTTACTGTTAGGGTTAGGGTTAGGGTTAGGTTGGGGTTAGGGATATGGGTAAGGGTTAGGGTTAGGAAGAATTTGTCTCAGTGCGCGATCTAACAATCGCGGTTTTAGCCCATTCCGGACACGCAGCGGTGCCCAATAAGCCCCTCTCAGGCTATAAGCCCGATTCATTGCCCACCGCTGTCAGAATCTTTTGCTTTTTCTTTTGGGTCTCTGCTTTTGCTGTTGCTGTTCAGTTGCGTGTCTGGCAGAATACCCACCGCCGTCCGGTATGTACTCTGCTTCTATAGAGCACTGTCCCCTAACCCCAACATTAAAAGAGAGACTGCAAGCTATGCGCAAACCCTGTTCCCTAACCCTAACCCTAACCAAGAGACTGCAACCTATGCGCAAACCTTTTTCCCTAACCCTAACCTTAAAAGTGAGAAAGCAAGCTATGCGCAAACCCTTTTCCCTAACCCTAACCCTAAAAACGAGACTGCAAGTTATGCGCAAACCCTCTTCCCTAACCCTAACCTTAAAAAAGAGACTGCAAGCTATACGCAAACCCTTTTCTCTGAACCTAACCATAAAAAAGAGACTGCAAGCTATGCGCAAACCCGATTCCCTGACCTTAATCCTAAAAAAGCAAATGCAAGCCATGTGCAAACCCTGTTCCCTAACCTTAACCTTAAAAAAGAGACTGCAAGCTATGCACAAAACCAGTTCCCTAACCCTAACTTTAAAAAAGAGACTGCAAGCTACTAGGGTTAGGGTTAGGGTTAGGGTAAGGGTTAGTGTTGGGGTTAGGGTTTAGGGTTAGGGTTAGGGTTAGGGTTAGGGTAAGGGTTAGGGGTTAGGTTTGGGGTTAGGGTTAGGGTTAGTCAGAATCTGTCTCAATGCGCGATCTATCGCGGGTTTACCCCATTCCAGGAACGCAGTGGTGCCCAGTAAACCCCTCTCGGGCTATAAGCCCAATTCAGTGCCCACCGCTGTCAGAATCTTTTGCTTTTTCTCTTGGGTCTCTGCTTTTGCTGTTGCTGTTCTGTTGCGTGTCTGGCAGAATACCCACTGCCATCCGGTATGTACTCTGCTTCTATAGAGCACTGGCCCCGCCCACTGGGTGGAGTCAAGAGGTGGAGTCCGTGTTGATTGTTCTGCGTCACTGGCTCCGCCTCCTGGGCGGAGTCAGTGCTGATTGGTGTTACAACCCGCCCCAGGAAAAGGGGAGAGGGGGTGACTCAGGTTTTTATTAATAATTCCCTTGGGGTGGATTAAAGTGAAACGACACTAAATAATCGGTGTCTGAAAACATATACTGGCAAGGTTTATTTTAACAATTCTGTATCAACAGGCATGCTAGCAGTTTGGGTGCTGTCATACCACAATGTGACACAGAGATAACCTTTGGGGGGGGAAAGAAAATGCATAGGGGAGAGAAAGGCAGGAGAAGAGCAAGGGAGAGTAAGAGAAAGAAAAGCTGAGAGTGGACAGATGTATATAGTCACCGCCCACGGGGTCCAGCGATGCTTCCATGTCTGTCAGTTGAAGTGGTGGCCTTGATCTGCCGGGGGTGAAGGAGGGAAGTCCCCATACTCCAAGAAGTTATGAGTTATAGCCATGATTAGTGTCACAGACCATGCCTCGAGCCTCCAACATCTCGAGGGTTGCAGTCTCTCTTCTAAGGTTAGGGCATAGCTTGCAGTTACTGTGTGGACCAATTGTCAGAGACTGAAATGGTTAATGATTTATGCATTCTAGGAGACTTTTCAGGCTTTTGACTTGCATGATACCTCTGATGAGCAGTCGGGCCCCTCCCTCCCTCCAGTGCTGACGGTGTGAAGCCCTGCAAAGGCAAGAGCTGAGCTTACAGGTTTTTGACTGTTGATATATCTGATGAGGAATCAGGCCCCTCCCTCCCTCTGCTATGAGATGTTGGGGTTAGGGTTAGGGTTAAGGTTAGCAAGGGTTAGGGTTAAGGTTTTAGGGTTTACGGTTTGCGTTCCTGGAATGGGGTAAACCCATGATAGTTATATCGCGCATTGAGACAGATTCTGACTAACCCTAACCCTAACCCCAACCCTAATCCCTAACCCTTACCCTAACCCTAACCTTAACCCTAACCCGAACCCTAACCCTAACCCTAACCCTAACCCTAACCCTAACCCTAAACCCTAACCCCAACCCTAACCCTTATCCTAACCCTAACCCTAACCCTAACCCTAGTAGTTTGCAGTCTCTTTTTTAAAGTTAGGGTTAGGGAACTGGTTTTGTGCATAGCTTGCAGTCTCTTTTTTAAGGTTAAGGTTAGGGAACAGGGTTTGCACATAGCTTGCATTCACTTTTTTAGGATTAGGGTCAGGGAATCGGGTTTGCGCATAGCAACACTAACCCTAAAAAAGAGACTGCAAGCTATGCGCAAACCCCGTTCCCTAACCCTAAAAAAACCCCTAACCCTAACCCTAACCCTAACCCTAACTCTAACCCTAACCCTAAACCCTAACCCCAACCCTAACCCTAACCCTAACCCTGATTCTAAGTCTGAGGAGAGACAGAAACCAGGAGACTTTGAAGTTCAACTGATGTTTCTACAGTCTCTCAGCTTTCCTCACATTAATGAAAATTGGCTCATTGAGGATAATGAGGATGCAGCTTCTGCTATGGGGAATTCTAAGCATTCTGGGGTCGGTAAGACAACCTGGTAAGTAACACTTGAGTGAATGGGGGGTTGTCTTGGGGGCTTGTTTCCCTTCTCTTTTCTGTCTCTCGGTTTCTCATTTTGTTTGCTACTTTCTTTGGAATAAATGTTGTTTTGTTCAGCTTTCAACTGTGTACTGGTTTCAGTTTTGGCAATCTCCCTGCTGCCATGGTCCAGGGGGATGGGAAATAGGACTGAGCACTGCAATAACAGTTCTTGGCACAGTTGAGGGTTCGTGCAGCAATGCCACTTTATTCAGGGACAACAGGGGTTTAAATAAGGGGTTTAAAGTCTGAGAGGAGGATTCTGAACTGGGGAGGAGCATGGGACTGACAACTCAGGGAAAAGTGTGATAGGAAGACAGGGAAAAGGTGGGTGGAACTTCAGAGTTCCTCTTTACCTCTTTACTCCTGACGGGGTACTGCGATCCCCCTACACCGCTGACTCTGATGTCAGTGGTCTGGGCTGGCCAGCTGTACGACCAGTCCTTGGAGGCAATTATGGTGACATCCGCCCCCATGTCGAGTAACCCTTCCACCTTGACTTTCTGAGGGTACCTAGGTTGAGAAAAGTAGATGAGACATGTTAGAAGAGGGCGAGAGGTCTTCACCGAGGTTGTCCAGTGGACTTCCCTCAGTGATCCCTCCCTCCGCTCCTCATCTGGGGACACCACGCAGAGCAGCTCATTGGTGGAGACCATCTTCGCCACGGGGAAGCGGTCCTCCAACTGCACGGGAGGGAGATGCACAGTTAGGCATATAGCTATATTTGTGTTCGTCAGTCCCGCAGGAGAGTAGGCACTACAATTATTCCCTTAGCCACTGCTGAAAAGTGCGATATCATCAGGTAAGTCTTATCTGGATCGACCGGGGCAGATGGTCTAACCCTGACCTGCTCATAGGAGCTTAGGTGAGTAGACGGGTGAGTAACGGAAAGGATTATCCAATTTAGGGGAACACACTGGTTTTTAACTGAGATAGGGTCTGCTGAATTTAAAGGATCACACTGAACGGGAATGAGGTCTTTCGGAGGCTCTTGGGTAATGGGGTAGCTGGGCGCGGTGTTGGGCGCAGGATGGAGCGGAGAGCAGGGGTTATTTGTGTCGTCGCGCCCCCCTGGGCGCTCTGCTCCCCGTTTCCCTGATGTTCACAGGAGCAAGGGCGAAGATCGGGCAAAGATTGGAAGGTTACCCTTTTCCTCAGCTCTGGGGACCTCCTGGGGGGAAGGGGCTCACCATTGATATTGGTCATTGACCTACAACTAGAAGACCAATGGCGGCCCTTCCCACACCTCCCACATAGGGTCTTAGGCAAATTTGGTTCGGGGACTAACTTAGGACAATGTTTTTTGAAGTGTCCCTTTTCACCACAATTGAAACATGATTGGGGACCCATGAAAGTGGCAGCCAATAGACGCGCTTTATGGGAATTGGAACCTATATTTTTACAAGCGTCTATCATTTCGAGTAGGGAGGGATCCTTTAACATCTTCAAAGCTTTCTGACAGTCCTCATTCGCCTTTTTGATAACCAATTTATTGAATAAAATTTCCTGGCTCTCTTTTTGGTGGACCTGCCTGCTGATTGCCTCTTTTAGCCTGGTTATGAATCCTACAAAAGGTTCTTTTGGGCCTTGGTTAATAAGTGTGAAAGAAGGCGTCCGCACATAGGCATCTGTCACCCTTTTCGCGGCCTCTAATGCCAATTCTTTAGTCGCTTCTAAAAATTTGGGGTCAATTCGAGCTTGATCCCCCCTACTCGAATAGTTCCCCTCCCCATAGAGCATGTCTATTGCCTGCTGAATTGGGATTCCCCTTCTTTCCATTTTGTCATTGACATATGCAGTGATTAATTTTTTCCATTCTGCCTCAAATACTGAGGACTGTACTGTTGTAAAGAGTCCTCCTATCACTGCTCTTATGTTGTAACGTATCAGCTTATAGGCCAGGAAGAAGGGTTCTAGCAACTCGATGGTGAAGGGTGCCCCCAACCCATACTCGACGATGACCTTTTTCATATCTTTTAGCATGTCGTTACGAGGGAAGAATGAGACGCTCAATATGAGAATCAGCAAGCTTCGTTTATTGATCATTGCTAACAGCTTAATATATGCTTTATAATTAGTTCATACATATTGCAAAAGCTAAGCTCATTATTGGTTCTGCTTAAATGTTGATCTCACCTCTTACTCATTTCTTTGTTGACACAGGTGGTACTCAGTTGCTTTTTGTTTTGCTAATCACAATGTCCTGTTTACCAGCTAGCTAACAGGGTACAAGGGCACTGTAACCTCGCTATCTAAGATGTTCCCACTGCCTAGGCAAGCCGTGTTCTATAGCCAATTCCCTACAACCACTCTGGGGCCCTTCCTTCCTCTACATAGATGGGAAATGCTTTTAGGAATTCAGTGTCTTTAGCGCTAGCAGCCTCCTCCCTGAAGGCTCTCCAGATATCTGGTAGCTTAAGCTGCCATTCAGGGGAGTGCTGCATTAAGTCTATGTCCGGTTCAGGGTGGTGGCAGGCGGGGTAGGCCTCGGTGGTGTGAGGCCTATGGGCGCAGCCATCTTGCCGGAAGGAGGTCCTGACCTTCGCCTTGACCCTGTCCTTTGCCACCCTTCCGCCCCTTGAAGGTGATGTATCCGGGGAAGAGGTGGGGCTGGAGGAAGTGGGTGTGCTCGTGGGCATGCTGGGGGAGGGATCTCTGATGCAATCAGGTGGAGGCGGAGGCGGCCTGGAGGGTGGTGCTAAGGGAACCCGCCTCCTCCTTTCCTGCGCTGATTTTTCCCGCGGTGTCCCTTCCCGCCTTTTCTCCGCGTGGTCCCTCGGTCCCTCCTCCTCGACGCCATTTTGAATTCGGCGCGATGGTTTCTTCCCCCTCCCGCCATCTTGTGTGTCTGTCTGCTCAGTGTCCGTCTCTGTCTGCTCAGTGTCCCTCTCTGTCCGCTCAGTGTCTGTCTTGGGGAGGCTGATATTCTTGTTCATCATCTGGTGCTGTAGCACCATCAGAACTAACCTCCATGTGATGAGTGCCTCTTTAGCTATACGGTCCCCCTTATCGCTGTCCTGCCAGAGGCTGTAGCCTATGGCTTGCCACTGCTCTACGCTGGTGTCCTCGGCAAGCTGGTGACCCTTGTGGTCGAGCCATCTGGCGAGTGATTTTGCCAATTTTTTATCTAAGGGGTGACCGTGTTCTATTACAAAGTCTTTTAGGCGCCTGTATACAAATTTTTGGGAGGTTGAGAGTGTGAGTCCCATGTTGATGTTAGTCGGGTCTCAACAACAGTCTCTTGATGGAAAGTCCTCCCTTTGGTGTTCTGCCGGGCTGTGGGTGTTAGGGTAGGGTGAGGAATGCCCTCAGCAGTTCACCTGTCTGGTGCGTCGACCCGTGCAGCTACCGCTGAGCCCACAGCTGTCCGTTCTGCTGAGGAGGACCGGCGGGGACGATCGCCTCTCCTGGCGTCGCCTGAACCCAGGTGAGGACACAGGAGTTCTCTCAATATGAGAGTCCTCAACTGTGCCCCATATTGGGCGCCACTTGCCATGGTCCGGGGGGATGGGAAATGGGACCGAGCACTGCAATAACGGTTCTTGGTACAGTCGAGGGTTTGTGCAGCAATGCCACTTTATTCAGGGACAACAGGGTTTTAAATAAGGTAACTCTGAGGGGAGGATTCTGAACTGGGGAGGAGCATGGAACTGACAACTTAGGGAAAAGTGTGATAGGGAGACAGGGAAAAGGCGGGTGGAACTTCAGAGTCTCCAGGAGAAAGGGCCAATGGGAGCTCTCTTTGCACTGCAGTGAACTGTAGCCAATCAGTGGCAGAGGAGCAGGAAAGCAGGGGAGGACAGGGTGACAAACAACTTTGGGCAGGAAAATCTGAGGGAGAAAGGGGAACAATATGGAGGTATAACAAACTTCATAAAAATTCAACAGTAAACTGGGGTACATAAAACTCCATGACAATACAGTAATAAACTGGGGTAAAACTGGGGAACAACTGTCAGTCCGGTGGATAAATTGTCCAGTGTATAAAAGTCCATCTAGTTCCCATAGATGCTTCTCCATGCCACATATCTTTCCCAATTGGTTTTTTCTTCCACCACACCCTGCTACATGCAAACATAACAAACGACAGCATCAGCAGATGTCTTTCCATTCCTCTTTCCCTTCCCATTCTCCGTTCCTCTTCCCTTCCCATTCCCACAGCCAACACACTATTTCACTTCTCACTTTAACAAAGCTCTTTTCTCCTTCAAGCCCCTCAAAGGCGCCAAGGCCACATAGGAGGCCACACACAAACAGTACTCCTCTTCCCACTTGACTACACCTTCTCCCTCACTGTTCTACAGGGAACACCAGGAATCTGCTCGCAGAGGCCTCTCGTTTCCCATCAGTAGCTCAGCACAAGGAGTTAAAGGAGCTCAAGCCTTAGGCCACAAGAGCTGACAGCGAGGAAACTTTGGGAGCAAACTAATGCTGCTAACACGGACCCAGCTGAATCCAGCACACAATCACAGAATCCAAGAGTCCTTCAGCTTGGAAAAGACCTCCAAGCTCACTGAGTCTTGTGCAGTCCCTCCCCGACCGCCTGCAGGGACTGGATGATGCTTTGCACAAGCACCAAAAGGAATGTTGTGAAAGCCATGGCCTGCAGGAGGACACAGAGAAGGGCTTGGTTGGGGCTGGGAAGGAGGGAGCTGGCGCTGGGGGAGTGGGGATGCAGCAAGGACAGGGGCCCAGGCAGCTGGCAGGCGGCAAGGTCTCACCCCCTGCCCCAGCAGCAGCACCGGGCCCTGCCCAAGGCGCTCCTGCCAGGGGCTGGGCCATGCAGGCAGGGGCAGAACCCACTCCCTGGGGTGGCCTTGCTACCCTGACCCTCGTCCGGCCCAACCTCTCCCTGTGTGCGTGCTCCCTACAGCACAGGCTGCACTGGGCAGCATCCCCTGATGGGTCCTGCAGAGCTGCCCCACGGGGACACTTCCCTTTTATGTCACAGGTGCCGCAGCCTGTCCCAGTCAGCCCTGCCCATTGTCCCCACCCTGGCTCAGTGACTCACAGTGGCCCCTGGCAACCAAAGAACCAAAGCCCCACACCCCCAGAGTGCAGCCCTACCCATGTGCAAGGGGCCCCCAAAGGGTTCCCTGCACAAAGCAGCCCCTCCAAATCCTTGTCAGATAGAAAACTGGGGGACGTGACCCTTGGATGCTTTTAGTACAGAGATACAAGCTTTTCTTGAATAATGGAGGGGGTCACTTTTTTATTATTAATATTTACAGTTATCCATTTGGGGACAGGATGTCCTACAGGCTAATGTGCTGTCACATTTGGAGTGAAAAGTACTTTTCAAAGAAACCCAGGGTGCATGGGTGATGCAGAGGAAGCTGCCAAGTCACCCAATGTGAAGCTCAACACTGCTTTGCACCAGCACTGCCATTTCACACACATCTTTGGCAAAGACAAAGATGTCAGGCTTTAGTTTCTAAATCAGTAACACTTGACAAGACCTCTTTATGAACTGACAGCAAGAGAACTTAGGAGCAGTTTAGGGTTGGCAAGTGTAGGAGCCAAGAAGAGAAGGGCTGATGGGTATGTCATGAACACTGACAGCTGGATGGTCGTGGAGCTGACCAAGGACTGCCAGATACAAAAGACATCACCTGCTGGACTTGGCCCAAACACCAGCCCCCTCCTCTCCCTTCTCAACCACTCAACCACAGCCTGCACACACCCACAGCTACCAGGGCCAACTGGCTGTTTCTCTTCTCTTTTCTGCCTGGGGGCGAAGGAAGAAGGACGGGGGGGCATTTGCCTTCGGGCCAGAGGGAAGGGGAAGGAGATCCCCCCAAATCCATTCCTGGCAGGATGGGGGCTGGAGGAGACATTGGGGGACCCCCAAGAATATTTTCGAGGGGAAGAAAGGATGGGGGCACCCACAGGGGGTTGGGGGGGGGAAGGGACCCAGGAATCTCGTGGTGGGACACTGGGGAGTTCCCAGTAGTTTCTTGGGGGGGTGGACCCCCAGCAGCCCGGGGTGGAAAAATGGACGGAGGAATCCGCCGTAAAGGGTTGGTGACACCCAAAAGACTCTAGGAGGGGGTCGGGAAGGGCCCCGGAGTCCTGAAGTATGTTTGGGGGTCCCCAGGAGGGAGTCTGGGGGTCTGAGGTGGTCCCAGGAGATTTTCAAGGGTTAAGGGGATGCACAGGAGATTTGGGGGACGAGGGGGAAAGGCGGAGGGTCCCCAGGAGTCTTGGGGGGGATCTGGGCGGTTCCCGAGAGTCTTGGGGGAGATTCGGAGGGATCACCAGGAGCCCCCAGACCCCCTGAACTCACCCCACACCACCATGGCCTCGTTGGGGCCGCATGTGAAAAACAGCGTGACGGGGGGAGACCCTGGGACCGGGATCGATCGGGACCAATCGGGTTCAATCCCGATCCTCCCCTCCCCCGCCATCACCGCCCCGCTCCCGGCAGCCCCCGCGGAAGTTTCGACGTTCTATTGGGTGACTCACCGGCACAAGGACAGGGGTCCAGCAGATTTGGCAATGACGTCATTCCAGCAGAGCCGTTCTATTGGCTGCGACCCACGAGGGAGCCCCAAAACCTGTTCATGGCTTGGGGGGGAAGGACAACCGGTGCGACCGGGAACGGGGCTGCAGAGGGTCTTCAAGTGCCCAGGAAAGGGGCAAAAAACTTTCCCCTCTCCCTCCCAGTGCCCACTCAGCCCATCCCAGTGTCTCCCCTCTCCCCCAGGGCCCCCTCAGCCCATCCCGGTCTCTCCCCAGCTCTCCCAGTGCCCCCGTCCATCGAGGTCCCAGCCCGGCCCTGCCCCCTGCTCTGCTCCGGCCTGGATTTCTCCCCTGCAGGGGCAGCTGAGGTGGCTCCAGGGCGGGCGGGAGCTTTCGGGGCAGGGGGTGGCTCCTGACATGCTGCTGGAACCGCCCCTGCCTGGGCGGGCCCGTCAGCCTGGGGCACCTCCTCACCCGAGCCTGGGGGACGGGCCGGCAACTGGGAGGGGCTTTGGGAAGGAATGGGGAGGCTGAGAAGGGGTTGGAGGTCGTGGGGGTAAGTGGGAAGGTGTTTGGGGGAGTTTGGGGGTTTGGGAGGGAGGTTGGGGAGATTGGGGCAGCTGTGAGGGGTTTTGGGGAATCGTCGGGGATGTGGGAAGGAACTGGGAGAGAGTTTGGGGGCATACTCAAGGGGAAGGGGGCAACTAGGAGAGGGTTTGAAAGGCCCTGGGAGGGCTGGAGGTAACTGGGAGGGGTTTGGGGGCATCTTGTGGGTTTTTGTGGGTCTGGGAGGCAGTCTGGGGGCCTCGGAGGGTTTAAGGGGAAGTTGGGAGTGTCCTGTGGGACCGGGATGGGATTTGAGGGTTCCTGGAGGGGCTGAGAGGGTTTTATGCCTTTATACTGCGGGCATTGTCTAGTATTGATGGGGGTAATCCGTGAGTTGACTGTTTCATAATCATCCAAATTTTAACAAGACTTTGAAGGTGGTCAACCTCAGTTTGAAGCAGCTCATTTTTAGCAACAAATTTATCTGATTTTTCTCCTGTTTCCCTCTCAAAGGCTAACGATGACTTCAACACCACATTTTCTGATTTCAAAACAGTAGACTCAACATCAGAAATCCATTCATGACTTCCCTGTCATCACTCCATCCGAATGTCTGTGCACTCACTGTGGCCTGAGAGAAACCTGCCTGTTTGCAGCGCACTGACTGGGCAACTTTTCTTTTTGCAGGTGGAAAAGGGCAGATAAAGAATAAACAGATGGGTCCAGCAGAAGTGATGCTGCTTCTGTCAAAAGCAGAGCAGAGGCTGAAAGCACTTTAGGAAGTTGCTTACAGAAGCACTTGTGCATTCCAAGTTACAGCTCAGGAGTCTCAGTGACTTGTCCAACATGGGAGCTCCTTTTCCATTTCTCAACCCCCAGATTCCTCAGGAGTAGGAAACTGAAAACACTGACTCAGAAAAGCTCCATTCCTTCCTAATAATT
Source organism: Manacus candei (assembly GCF_025592945.1). Lineage (NCBI taxonomy): Eukaryota > Metazoa > Chordata > Aves > Passeriformes > Pipridae > Manacus > Manacus candei. The sequence continues at coordinate 686,494 of NW_026138185.1, forward strand.
GTGCTTTGTCCTTCCCATTTGACAGTGCTCTTGGAAATGTGCTGGTGTGATCTGGATCTGGGAGCAGCCCTGACCTCCCACAGCCCTGACCACACACACCTCATCCAACGGCAGGAAGAACCTGCCTGGCTCCTGCTGGGGTTCTCACCACCCACCAACAGCTTCTCCCTGCAGAGGGGTGGGCAACTACCCAGGCAGGATGAGACCTGACCCCAGCAGGCAGCAAAGTCCCTGCCCTGGCACAAAGAACCCCGGAGCACAGGGACCCTGCTCTGCAGGACAGCCCCGGGCATCCCTGGCTGCACCCCCACCTTCCCACCCCGCAGCCATCCCTGGGAGAAGGAGCCCACCTGCGCTGTCCCTCTGACGGTGCTGCAGGGAAGGCCTGCCCTGGAGAACATCCTCCTCCGGCGCAACAGAGAAACTGGGAGAGTCCTGACAGATGTGCAAGGCTGTGGGATGTGGTAGCTTTAGGAGATTCCTCCAGGAACACAAGCGACATTGCCCTGCACCTGTAGACTCACTCTGCAGAGGAGTGTGAAGTTGTGTCCCCAAGTTGTGTCTCAGCTGAACACCTCCCATCTTTCTGCTACCTTTAACCTCCCTTTGCCTTTCTTCTCTTCTCTCGTGCCTACAGGCAGTGGCCTCGGCCCTGCTGGGCTGTGCAGAGGAGCTGCTCCTGGGCAGAGCTGTCTCTCTGTAGTGCTGCCCACTTGCCAGGATTTCCCTGTGTGCCAGGAGCCCGGCCCAGCTGAGCAGCACAGCAAGAACCAAAGGCAGCCCTTTCTCTGCCCCTCTGGGTTCCCCACAGGTGTCCCTGGGGCTCCAGGGGAACCTGCTGTGGAACAGACTGAAGGAAACAATGATGTTCCCTCTTCTCCCCTCTTCAGTGACACTTCTTTCCAACAGTGACATTTCTCCTCTTAGAAAATTACCAGGGTATGATGATCACCTTTTCTAGTTTCATCATTACACAGGACACCAGGAGGGTGACAGCAAAGGATCTGGTAACTCCCTGGCACAGCGGGGGTTTTCCTGGAGTCACACAGAGAAATGTGTCAGGGCTCTGAGAGGTGTCCAACCCTGAGCTGGACTGATGCACACACGGGGGTGTTCAGAGACACGAGTCCTTCCCTGGCACACACACAGGCAGTTCATTGCAGCAGGGCAGTGTCTCCCTGGGCTCCTGCTACCACTCCCAGAGCCTGGAGCCACCTCAGCCCTGTAATGCTCCCACCCTGCCCACTCCTACACTTCAGATGAACATTGGGGTTTTCTAGTCACTGGAACTGGCCAGACCAGCCCCTCCCTGGTCCCCCCATCTCCCTGCCCCGCCCCAGCCCAGCAGAGCAGCACAGTCGTTTCTGGTCCTGCAGCAAGAAAGGGAGGCAATAGAGGACAGGGACAGTGACTGCATGTCTGGACTGCTCAGGAGATCATCAGTTCAGGCGGCAGCTCCTGCAGCCCCAGGGCCAGACCCGCTTCCCAGTGGCCCAGGCAGCTGCTGCCACGTGGGCACAAGCTCTGCTGCCCAGGAGGGTCCTGTAGTGAAGGACTTTGCAGATGGCCATGTAGCGGTCATAGGACATGATGGTGAGAAGGGCAAGCTCCGCTGTGATCAAGAAGAAAAGCAAAAAACACCTGTGCAGCTCATCCTGAGTAGGACATGCCCCTGGTGTTCCAGAGGGAATTGGCCATGGCTTTGGGGAGAGTGGTGCAGAGGCAGCCCGGGGGTGTGAGGGAGAGGTGGAGCAGGAAGAAGTCCCTGGGGGGTGTGCAGGTGGTGGTGGCAGGCTACGGCGCTGAGGATGAGGTCGTTGCCCAGAAGGGCAGCCAGTGAGATGCCCAGGAAGAAGCAGAAGTGCAAGAGCTGCAGCCAGGAGGAGGAAGTGGGGGATGGAGCTGTGTGGGAGGCGTGTCTGGATGCACAGGGGATTTGCCAGGGCCATGGGCCCGAGGGGACATGCGCAGTCACATATAACTCCATTGGCTGAAGAAGTCACATGGTACGCAGGGATTTAAGAGTGGGAATTTTGAATAAACTTCTCTTTGTCTCCCCACCGCACGAGGAGCATCATTCATTCCTTGTTATACAAGGGTCGCCTGCTGCTGTTGGACATGAGCTTCCTCCGGGCATCAGGAAATGTCCAAGGAGGAAAAGGCAGTGAAAACTTTGGGACAGGTTTCCTAGATCAAACCCATGAATTCCTCTGAGCATCTACCCTCATCCCAAGTATCTGCAGTCACACATATATAGATTCTGGACTGTAGAAGACAGGCTTAGCATGACTTTAAGATGATTTCTTCTCAATTTTTTGATTTATTTTTCTACTGCCAGGTCTGAGAGGGGCATCGTGGAACCAAAGGAACCCTGAGACATTTCAGAATCCCACATGTGTTGGGTGTGTCTGAGCTGGAGTTCATTTTCTCACTGCAGGCGTCACAGTGCTGTGCTTTGCATTGGGAGCTACAAAGGGGTTAATCACACCAGTGCTTTGGCAACTGCTGAGCAGGGCTGGTGCAGCATCTGCATTGTCGGCTTCGTCCCCTGAATCGGGGGCAAGATCATGGGAGGCGATACAGACAGGTCAGTTGAGCCAAATGGACCAAAGGGACATTGCAGAATATATGGCGTCAGCTCAGCGACAAGAGCTCAGGAAAGGAACAGGAAAGGGGGAAAATCCAGTTTTTTACAATACATGCCTTCTGAGCGGCTTCTCTGTGTGGTGAAGCCCTGCTTCCCATGAAGTGGCCAGGTATCGCTGCTGACAGGAAGTAGAGAGAAAATCTTTTTATTTCTCATCTATCGCACACCTAGGATGAATAACTATTATTCTCAACTATAACCCCAATCTGACTTTAATTACGTTCTATCTATATACTGTAACAACTTCTGCCATCTTCTTCATCCTTAACACAACCAATACCCTAAAACTATCCACTGTTATATCCACATGAACCAAAATTCCATCACTAACCACAATCCTTATGCTCACTCTCCTCTCCCTTGCAGGTCTTCCTCCCCTAACGGGATTCCTACCCAAATGGTTAATTATTCAAGAGCTCACAAAACAAGAACTAACAGTAGTAGCCACAGTTATTACCCTACTCTCTTTACTTGGACTTTTCTTCTACCTACGACTGGCCTACTGTGCAACCATCACACCACCCCCAAACTTCACTAACTACATAAAACAATGACAAACTAACAAACCAACTAACACCCTAACCACAACCTTTACCTCCTTATCAATTATACTCCTACCACTATCTCCCATAGTACTCGCAATCCCTTAGAAACTTAGGTTATTTAAACCGAAGGCCTTCAAAGCCTTAAACAAGGGCTAATCCCTCTTAGTTTCTGTTAAGGTACACAGGATACTAACCTGCATCTCCTGAATGCAACTCAGATGCTTTAATTAAGCTAGAACCTCCCCCTAGACAGATGGGCTTTGATCCCATAAAATTTTAGTTAACAGCTAAATGCCCCAACCAACAGGCTTCTGTCTACTAGATCCCGGCGCATGTTTAATGCACATCAATGAGCTTGCAACTCAACATGAACTTCACTACAGAATCGATAAGAAGAGGAATCAAACCTCTGTAAAAAGGACTACAACCTAACACTTCTACACTCAGCCATCTTACCTATGGCTTTCATCAACCGTTGACTATTTTCCACTAACCACAAAGATATTGGCACACTTTACCTTATTTTTGGCGCATGAGCTGGTATAATCGGCACAGCCCTTAGTCTCCTCATTCGAGCAGAACTAGGACAGCCAGGCACCCTTTTAGGCGATGACCAAATTTACAATGTAATCGTCACCGCACATGCCTTCGTTATAATTTTCTTTATAGTAATGCCTATTATAATCGGAGGGTTTGGTAACTGATTAGTACCATTAATAATTGGTGCCCCCGACATAGCATTTCCACGAATAAATAACATGAGCTTCTGACTACTTCCTCCATCCTTCCTACTTCTTCTAGCATCTTCTACAGTAGAAGCCGGGGCCGGAACAGGATGAACAGTATACCCACCCCTAGCCGGAAATCTAGCCCACGCCGGTGCATCAGTAGACCTTGCCATCTTCTCCCTTCACCTGGCAGGTGTCTCATCCATCCTTGGGGCAATCAACTTTATCACCACAGCAATCAATATAAAACCACCTGCTCTCTCACAATACCAAACCCCTCTATTCGTTTGATCCGTCCTAATTACTGCAGTTCTACTTCTCCTCTCCCTACCAGTCCTCGCTGCTGGCATTACAATGCTTCTAACAGATTGAAACCTAAACACTACATTCTTTGACCCCGCAGGAGGCGGAGACCCAATTTTATATCAACACTTATTCTGATTTTTTGGCCATCCAGAAGTCTACATCCTTATCCTACCAGGATTCGGAATTATTTCCCATGTTGTAGCCTACTACGCCGGTAAAAAAGAACCCTTTGGCTACATAGGCATAGTCTGAGCCATATTATCCATTGGTTTCTTGGGCTTTATCGTATGAGCTCACCACATATTTACAGTTGGAATGGACGTAGATACCTGAGCTTACTTCACATCCGCCACCATAATTATTGCAATCCCCACTGGCATTAAAGTCTTCAGCTGACTAGCAACCCTACACGGTGGAACAATCAAATGAGACCCGCCCATACTATGAGCCCTAGGCTTTATTTTCCTCTTCACCATTGGTGGACTAACAGGCATCATTCTTGCCAACTCCTCCCTAGACATCGCCCTGCACGACACCTACTACGTAGTTGCACATTTCCACTATGTATTATCTATGGGGGCAGTATTCGCCATTTTAGCTGGCTTCACACATTGATTCCCACTGTTCACTGGCTACACCCTTCACTCTACATGAGCTAAAGCCCACTTTGGAGTAATATTCTTTGGAGTCAACCTAACATTCTTCCCACAACATTTCCTAGGTCTAACTGGTATACCACGACGATACTCAGACTACCCAGATGCTTATACCCTATGAAACACCCTATCCTCCATCAGCTCCCTCATCTCCATAGTAGCTGTAATTATACTAATGTTCATTATCTGAGAAGCCTTCGCATCCAAACGGAAAGTAGTGCAACCAGAACTTACCTCCACAAACATTGAATGAATTCACAGCTGCCCTCCTCCCTACCATACCTTTGAAGAACCAGCTTTTGTCCAAGTACAAGAAAGGAAGGAATCGAACCCTCATAAGCTGGTTTCAAGCCAACCGCATCAAACCACTCATGCTTCTTTCTTATGGGTTGTTAGTAAAATCATTACATAGTCTTGTCAAGACTAAATCACAGGTGAAAACCCAGTACATCCCATCCCAACTCCATGGCCAACCACTCTCAATTTGGTTTTCAAGACGCTTCATCCCCTATTATAGAAGAACTTATTGAATTTCACGACCACGCCCTAACAGTCGCACTAGCCATTTGTAGCCTAGTCCTGTATTTACTAGTTCTTATACTTATAGAAAAACTATCCTCCAACACCGTCGATGCACAAGAAGTAGAACTAGTCTGAACAATCTTACCTGCCATTGTCCTAATTATACTAGCCCTCCCATCCCTTCAAATCCTCTACATGATAGACGAAATCGATGAGCCTGACCTCACCCTCAAAGCTATTGGCCACCAATGATACTGATCCTACGAATATACAGACTTTAAAGATTTATCTTTTGACTCTTACATACTACCAACTATGGATCTACCACTCGGTCATTTCCGCCTCCTAGAAGTTGATAACCGCATCGTCATTCCAATAGAATCCCCGATTCGAATTATTGTTACAGTTGATGACGTTCTCCACTCCTGAGCTGTTCCTAGCCTTGGTGTAAAAACCGATGCAATTCCAAGACGGCTGAACCAAACTTCCTTTATCACAACCCGTCCTGGAATCTTCTACGGTCAGTGCTCAGAAATCTGTGGAGCCAACCACAGCTTCATACCTATCGTAGTAGAATCAGCCCCTCTAACACACTTCGAAAACTGATCTTCACTTCTAACATCCTAATCATTAAGAAGTTATGAACCAGCACTAACCTTTTAAGCTAGAGAAAGAGGATTATTCACCCTCCTTAATGACATGCCCCAACTAAACCCCGCACCTTGACTTTTTATCATACTAACTTCATGATTCACTTTTTCTCTTATCCTTTAACCTAAACTCTTACTATTTACCCCAACTAACTCACCCTCCAACAAAACACTACCCACTATAAAAACCCATTCCTGAAACTGACCATGAACCTAAGCTTCTTTGATCAATTCATAAACCCAACCCTCCTCGGAATCCCCCTTATCCTCATCTCACTGTTATTCCCAACCCTATTACTTCCTTCTCCTGGCAATCGATGAGTTACAAATCGTCTTTCAACTCTTCAACTCTGATTTCTCCATTTAATCACAAAACAACTAATAACCCCATTAAACAAAAAAGGCCATAAATGAGCCCTAATCCTATCATCACTCATAATTATACTTCTAACAATTAACCTGTTAGGCCTCCTACCTTACACATTCACACCTACTACCCAACTATCAATAAACCTAGCCCTCGCCTTCCCTCTATGACTTGCCACCCTGCTAACAGGCCTACGAAACCAACCTTCAGCTTCCCTTGGACACCTCCTACCAGAAGGCACCCCAACACCTCTAATTCTTGCCCTCATCATAATTGAAACAACAAGCCTTCTCATTCGCCCTTTAGCCTTAGGAGTTCGCCTCACAGCCAACCTCACAGCAGGACACCTGCTCATCCAACTCATTTCAACAGCCACTACCGTCCTCCTTCCCATTATACCTACCGTGTCCCTTCTAACTATAACAATTCTACTCCTCTTAACAATTCTAGAAGTGGTCGTGGCAATAATCCAAGCGTATGTCTTTGTACTTCTTCTAAGCCTTTACTTACAAGAAAACATTTAACCCTTAATGACACACCAAGCCCACTCATTTCACATAGTAGACCCAAGCCTTTGACCCATTTTTGGAGCAGCAGCCGCCCTCCTCACTACCTCTGGGTTAGCCATATGATTTCACCACAACTCTATCCAACTCTTACTCCTAGGCCTACTCTCTATAATCCTAGGGATACTCCAATGATGATGTGACATCGTACGAGAAAGCACATTCCAAGGCCACCATACCCCTACAGTCCAAAAGGGCTTACGTTATGGAATAATTTTATTTATTACATCCGAAGCATTCTTCTTCCTAGGATTCTTCTGAGCATTCTTCCCATTTTCAATCCGATTCTTCCTTGTCGCAATCTTATTCCTCTTGTTCGACCTAGAAATTGCCCTCCTACTGCCCCTCCCATGGGCTACTCAACTCCTCTCCCCCCTCACTACCTTAACATGAACCTCCACAGTCATTCTCCTCCTCGCACTAGGGCTAATTTATGAATGAATTCAAGGGGGTTCAGAATGAGCAGAATAACTTCAGAAAGTTGGTCTAGCAAAGACAGTTGATTTCGGCTCAACAAACCACAGTCCTACTCCGTGACTTTCTCAATGACCTTTCTGCATTTAAGCTTCTACTCTGCCTTCACCCTAAGTAGTCTAGGACTAGCCTTTCACCGAATACACCTAATTTCTGCCCTGCTATGCTTAGAAAGCATAATACTATCAATATACATTGCCCTCTCCATATGACCTATTCAAACCCAAACAACATCCCCCACCTTAATGCCCATTCTTATGTTAGCATTCTCAGCCTGTGAAGCAGGCGCTGGTCTAGCAGTCCTAGTAGCTTCCACCCGAACTCACGGATAGGATCATTTACACAATCTAAACCTTCTACAATGTTAAAAATTATTCTCCCTACAATCATATTACTCCCCATAACCCTCCTATCTCCTCCAAAATTCCTATGACTCAATGTCACCTCGCACAGCCTCTTAATTGCAACCGCTAGCTTACAATGACTTCCTTCAACCTATTACCCTAGCAAAAACCTATCACCATGACTTGGAACTGATCAAATTTCATCCCCCTTATTAGTTCTATCTTGTTGACTTCTACCTCTTATAATCCTGGCAAGCCAAAATCACCTTCAACAAGAACCTCCCACACGAAAATATATTTTTACCATAACCATAATCCTCACCCAACCATTCATTATCTTGCCCTTCTCAGCCTTAGAACTGATATTATTTTATATCGCATTCGAAGCTACCCTAATCCCTACCCTAATTCTAATCACACGATGGGGTAGCCAACCAGAATGTTTAAGTGCTGGAATCTACCTCTTATTTTAGACACTAATTAGTTCTCTTCCCCTATTAGTAGTGATCCTCTATCTTCACACTCAAACAGGAACTATACACATCACTATAATAAAACTTTCACACTCATCTCTTACAAACTCCTGAACAGGCCTCATATCAAGTCTAACCCTATTGCTCGCTTTCATAGTGAAAGCTCCCCTTTACGGACTACACCTATGACTCCCAAAAGCCCACGTAGAGGCACCAATCGCAGGATCCATACTCCTAGCTGCGCTCCTCCTCAAACTTGGGGGATACGGCATTATGCGTACCTCAATAATTACAAACTCCCTATTAGACTACCTCTACTACCCATTTTTAACCCTAGCCTTATGAGGGGCACTAATGACAAGCTCCATCTGCCTATGCCAAATCGACCTTAAGTCATTAATCGCCTACTCCTCAGTAAGCCACATAGGTCTAGTCATTGCCGCAACAATAATCCAAACCCACTGATCCTTTTCAGGGGCCATAATCCTAATGATTTCACATGGACTCACCTCTTCCATACTATTTTGCCTAGCTAATACAAACTAGGAACGCATACATAGTCGTACTCCCCTTCTAATACGAGGCCTACAACCCCTTTTACCTCTAACAGGAATCTGATGGCTCCTAGCCAACCTAACAAACATAGCCCTTCCTCCTACCACTAACCTGATAGCTGAATTAACTATCATAATTGCACTCTTCAACTGATCCACCTTCACCATTATCCTAACCAGAGCCGCAACTCTACTAACTGCAGCCTATACCCTCTACATACTCCTTATAACCCAACGAGGTCCAACTCCAACCTATATTACAACCACCCAAAATTCAAATACACGAGAACATCTCCTTATAACACTTCATATCCTACCCTCCCTCCCCCTCATCCTAAAACCAGAGCTAATCTCAGGAATTCCCACATGCAAGCATAGTTTTAAACCAAACATTAGACTGTGATCCTAAAAATAGAAGTTAAACTCTTCTTGCCTGCCGAGGGGAGGTTTAACCAACAAGAACTGCTAACTCTTGCATCTGAGCCTAAGACCTCAGCCCCCTTACTTTTAAAGGATAATAGCAATCCACTGGTCTTAGGAGCCATTCATCTTGGTGCAAGTCCAAGTAAAAGTAATGGACTTCCCATTAATCCTCAACACCTCTATATTCTTGACCCTGGTTACCCTCTCTATACCCATCCTACTCCCCCTCCTATCCAAAAACTATCTAAACTCTCCAACAACCATCATACACACTGTTAAAACTTCCTTCATAGTTAGTTTAATTCCCATAATCCTCTCCATCTACTTAAATATGGAAAATACCACTTTCTATTGAGAATGAAAATTTATTGCGAACTTCAAAATCCCTTTTAGCCTTAAAATAGACCAGTACTCCTTAACGTTTTTTCCTATTGCACTATTCGTAACATGATCTATTCTTCAATTTACAACATGATATATAGCCTCAGAACCCCACACCACAAAATTCTCTCTTTACCTTCTAATCTTTCTCATTGCAATACTCATCTTAATCATCGCTAATAACATATTCCTCTTATTTATCGGCTGAGAGGGAGTCGGAATTATATCCTTCCTCCTGATTGGATGGTGACACGGTCGAGCAGAAGCCAACACCGCTGCACTTCAAGCCGTACTTTACAACCGTATTGGGGATATTGGACTAATCCTCTGCATAGCATGACTAGCATCCTCAATAAACACTTGAGAAATTCAACAGCAATCCTCCCCAGACCAAATATCCCTTCTCCCTCTCTTAGGGCTCATCCTAGCCGCCACAGGTAAATCTGCCCAATTTGGCCTGCATCCATGACTCCCAGCAGCTATAGAAGGGCCAACCCCTGTATCTGCCCTACTCCATTCCAGCACAATAGTAGTTGTTGGAATCTTTCTACTTATTTGCACTCACCACATATTATGTAACAACCAAATTGCCCTAACTATGTGCCTTTGTATAGGTGCCCTATCCACCCTATTTGCCGCTACATGCGCTCTTACCCAAAACAACATCAAAAAATTATTGCTTTCTCTACATCCAGCCAACTAGGACTAATAATAGTCACTATTGGCCTAAATCTACCTCAACTAGCCTTCCTACACATCTCTACGCATGCATTCTTTAAAGCCATACTCTTCCTTTGCTCTGGGTCTATCATTCACAGCCTTAACGGTGAACAAGACATTCGAAAAATAGGAGGATTGCAGAAACTACTCCCTACAACTACCTCATGCCTGACAATTGGAAATTTAGCTCTCATAGGAACACCATTTTTAGCAGGGTTTTACTCAAAAGATCTCATTATCCAAAGTCTTAACACCTCCTATCTAAACACCTGAGCACTCCTCCTAACCCTCGTAGCTACAGCTTTTACTGCAACTTACAGCCTACGTATAGCCCTACTAGTACAAACTGACTACACCCGGATTCCCTCCATTACTCCCATCAATGAAAACAACCCAGCAGTCACAAACCCAATTACTCGTCTCGCTCTCGGAAGTATTATAGCTGGTCTATTAATTACCTCTTATATCTCCCCTACAAAAACCCCTCCTATAACCATACCACTGGTCGCAGAAACCACTGCTATCATTATTACAACATTAGGCATCATTCTGGCATTAGAACTATCAAAACTCACACATACCTTCTCTGCCCCCAAACAAAATATCACTATAAACTTCTCCAGCACTCTAGGATATTTTAACCCCCTTATACACCGCCTCAGCTCTACTAAACTCCTAAACAACGGCCAGAACATTGCATCCCATTTAATCGACCTATCCTGATATAAAAAAATAGGCCCAGAAGGACTAGTGACCCTTCAACTCAAAGTATCCAAAATCTCAACTACTCTACACTCCGGACTAATCAAAACCTATCTAGGATCCTTCGCTCTATCTATCTTAATTATAATCTTATTTACACAGAACTAAGAATTAATGGTCCCTAACTTACGAAAACATCACCCCCTTCTAAAAATAATCAACAATTCTTTAACTGACCTCCCAACACCACCAAACATTTCCGCCTGATGAAACTTTGGATCTCTTCTTGGCATCTGTCTAACAATCCAAATCACCACTGGCCTCCTACTAGCAATACATTATACAGCGGATATCACCCTGGCATTCACGTCCGTCGCCCATACATGCCGAAATGTTCAATTCGGCTGACTAATCTGAAACCTCCATGCAAACGGCGCCTCCTTCTTCTTCATATGCATTTACCTACACATTGGACGAGGATTCTACTATGGTTCCTACCTATATAAAGAAACCTGAAACACAGGAGTTATTCTCCTCTTAACTCTAATAGCAACTGCCTTCGTAGGATATGTCCTCCCATGAGGCCAAATATCATTCTGAGGCACTACAGTAATTACTAACCTATTCTCAGCAATTCCTTACATTGGCCAAACACTTGTAGAATGAGCTTGAGGAGGATTCTCAGTTGACAACCCTACACTTACCCGGTTCTTTGCCCTCCACTTCCTCCTCCCATTCTAATTGCAGGTCTCACCCTCATCCACTTAACTTTCTTACACAAAACAGGCTCAAACAACCCCCTAGGTATTTATTCAGACTGCAACAAAATCCCATTTCACCCCTATTTCTCAATAAAAGATATTCTAGGCCTTTTGTTCCTCCTCATTCCTCTAATAACACTTGCCATATTCTCACCCAACCTCTTAGGAGATCCAGAAAATTTTACACCTGCAAACCCATTAGTAACACCTCCCCACATTAAACCTGAGTGGTACTTCCTATTTGCATATGCCATCCTACCATCAATCCCCAACAAATTAGGAGGAGTCCTAGCCCTAGCCGCCTCCGTCTTAATTCTGTTTCTAGCCCCATTCCTCCACATGTCAAAGCAACGAACTATAACCTTCCAACCTCTCTCCCAACTTCTATTCTGAATCCTAGTAACAAATCTTTTAATCCTTACATGAATCGGTAGCCAACCAGTCGAACATCCATTTATTATCATCGGACAACTCGCCTCAACTACCTACTTCACAATCATTCTCATCTTATTCCCCATTACTAGTCTCCTAGAAAATAAGATACTCAACCTCTAATCACTCTAATAGTTTATAAAAAACGTTGGTCTTGTAAACCAAAGACTGAAGGCCGCCCCTTTCTTAGAGTTTTCCAAAAAATATCCAAGCACCCCCCAACTTTCCAATCAACACGTACATCAAGGAGAGGGGCCGCCCCCTCCCCCCATACCCTACGGTATGTATTACTTTGCATAGCATCCTCCACCACATTAGACATAACATGCATGTAGGAAAATCTGACATACTATTATTGCAAAAACCATCCAAATTTCCATACTATCTCCCATACAAACCAAAACTTGTCATTCACAGATCTAGGTACATTCCCACACAAGGACATAACATGTCATGTTCTAGGAATAATCCCGCCAAACGAACTAAAACCTAAAACTGCTAATTTTCGCATAAAATCCTTCTCAATACGAGAACTTTCCATTCCCCTAATTTTCCAATTAAGACATTTGCATCATCAATTTGTTAAATTTTTTAACACACTTTAATCTACCCCATCATTTCCTTTCATCATTCATTTGTTCATTTGTTTGTTTACACTTTAATCTACCCCATCATTTCCTTTCATCATTCATTTGTTCATTTGTTTGTTTACACTTTAATCTACCCCATCATTTCCTTTCACCCTCTTACCTCCCCAATTAATTGCCCTCACTACTCTAACTAATATTCCACCCACACACACCTTTAACAGTTGCTCCCAAACTTTTTTCCAACCCTTCAGAAAAAAAGGAATCAAACCTTTATCACCAACTCCCAAACCTGGCATTTTCATTAAACTAGTCTCTGAACCACACCTCCTTAAACCGCCCAAATTGCCCCACGAAACAACCCTCGTACAAGTTCTAGTACAACAAACAACGTCAGCAACAGACCCCAGCCCGCAATTAAAAATTGTCCCACCCCCCAAGAATAAAACATAGCCGCTCCCTCAAAATCCAACCGAATAGATAAAACACCCCCACTATCCACTGTGTTTATCCCTAACCACTCTAACTCAGATAGCCCTATAATAAACACCCCACCCCCCAACACTAAAACTAACCCAGCACCATACCCAACAACCTGCCAGTCCCCTCAGGTCTCAGGAAATGGATCTGCTGCCAATGAAACCGAATACACAAAAACCACTAACATCCCACCTAAATATACCAGAAATAACACTAGTGATACAAAAGACACCCCCAAACTCATTAACCATCCACACCCTACAATAGATGCCAACACTAACCCCACTACTGCATAGTATGGAGAAGGATTGGAAGCAACTGCTAGTCCTCCCAAAATAAAACTAACACTTAAAAATAGTATAAAGTACGTCATAACAATTCCTGCTTGGCCTCTATCCAAGACCTTTGGCCTGAAAAACCATCGTTGTAATTTCAACTACAAGAACATAAAACCTTAACAAACCCGCCCACAACACTACAATCCTGCCCCTTTCTACTCTTCTAACTTCTCAACAACACATTTTTGTTATCCACTAGAACTACTTCTCCAACCACTAAACAAATCCTAAATCAATATCAACTATTACTACAACTAAAACAAACCCCAATAATAATCACTATGCCTATAACAGCCTTAGTCCTTGTAGCTTACAATAAAGCATAACACTGAAGATGTTAAGACGGCTATTACACATACCCAAGGACAAAAAAGACTTAGTCCTAACCTTACAGTTAGTTCTTGCCAAATATATACATGCAAGTATCCGCATCCCAGTGAAAATACCCTCAGCACCTTAAAAAGACAGCAGGAGCAGGCATCAGGCACACCACTCCAATTGTAGCCCAAAACGCCTTGCCTAGCCACACCCCCACGGGTTTTCAGCAGTAATTAATATTAAGCAATAAGTGTAAACTTGACTTAGTTAAAGCAACTTACCAGGGTTGGTAAATCTTGTGCCAGTCACCGCGGTCACACAAGAAACCCAAATTAACTTTATACGGCGTAAAGAGTGGTTTTTCATTATCACTTCAACTAAGACTGAAATGTAACCAAGCTGTTATAAGCACAAGATGCATCCAATACTCCCATAGAAATGATCTTAGTTTCATGATCAACAAAACTCCACGAAAGCCAGGACACAAACTGGGATTAGATACCCCACTATGCCTGGCCCTAAATCCCAATGCTTTCACCACTTAAGCATCCGCCTGAGAACTACGAGCACAAACACTGAAAACTCTAAGGACTTGGCGGTGCTCCAAACCCACCTAGAGGAGCCTGTTCTATAACCGATAACCCACGATACACCCAACCATCCCTTGCCAAATCAGCCTATATACCGCCGTCGTCAGCCCACCCCTAAACTGAGGGTTTAACAGTGGGCACAACAGCAACATCCCACTAATAAGACAGGTCAAGGTATAGCTCATGAGATGGTAGAAATGGGCTACATTTTCTAGCATAGAATACCTCACGACAAGGAGTGTGAAATCACTCCTAAAAGGCGGATTTAGCAGTAAAGCAGGATAATAATGCCTCCTTTAAGCTGGCTCTGAAGCACGTACATACCGCCCGTCACCCTCCTCACAAGCTAGGATTAATTTTATTTATAATAAACCCCTAAGCTAGAGATGAGGCAAGTCGTAACAAGGGAAGTGTACCGGAAGGTGCACTTAGTCTACCAAGACGTAGCTATAACTAAAACATTCAACTTACACCTGAAAGATATCTGTTCCATATCAGATCGCCTTGAAGCCTAACTCTAGCTCTTCTACCAGATTACATAGAAACTAAGTTAATACTACCCATTAAATCAAAACATTCTCTCACTCAACCTAGTATAGGCGATAGAAAAGTAAACTCAAGACGCAATAGAGATCATGTACCGTAAGGGAAGAATGAAATAGTAATGACAAACCAAGCAATAAATAGCAAAGACCAACCCTTGTACCTTTTGCATCATGATTTAGCGAGAACTACCCAAGCAAAACGCCAATTTAAGCTTGCTTCCCCGAAACCCAAGCGAGCTACTTACGAGCAGCTATCTACTGAGCAAACCCGTCTCTGTTGCAAAAGAGTGGGAAGACTCGTTAGTAGTGGTGAAAAGCCAATCGAGCTGGGTGATAGCTGGTTGCCTATGAAATGAATCTTAGTTCCCTCTTAATTCACCTCCCAGGACTACACTCAACCCACATGAAGCGAATTAAGGGCTATTTAAAGGAGGTACAGCTCCTTTAAAAAAGAATACACTCTCCCCTAGCGGATAAATTTAATTACAGCTTAATTGTGGGCCTTCAAGCAGCCACCATTAAAGAATGCCTCAAAGCTCCTCACCTAAAAAAATCCAAACTTCCTCATGACTCCCTCTTCCCCAATAGGCCAACTTATATTAAATAAGAGAATTTATGCTAAAATAAGTAACTAGGGATCCCCTCTATGGCACAAGCTTACATTACAACATTATTAACAATCCACAGGATATTTTTTAACCTTAACAAGACCTTATACCCAAAACTCTGTTAACCCACCTATGGAGCACCCCCAAAGACGATTAAAATCTGTAAAAGGAACTAGGTAAATCCAAGGCCTGACTGTTTACCAAAAACATAGCCTTTAGCAAACCAAGTATTAAAGGTGAAGCCTGCCCAGTGACAATTCGTTCAACGGCCACGGTATCCTAACCGTGCAAAGGTAGCGCAATCAATTGTCCCATAAATCGGGACTTGTATGAATGGCTTAACGAGGTCTTAGCTGTCTCCTACAGATAATCAGTGAAATTGATCTTCCCGTGCAAAAGCAGGAATAACCCCATAAGACAAGAAGACCCTGTGGAACTTTAAAATCTGCTACCACTCCCATAAACAATACTCACCCACAGGGCCTACTCCCCCGGGATTTTGCTGGTGTGCATTTTTTGGTTGGGGCGACCTTGGAGACAAACTTAACCTCCAAATATCAGACAATCCATCTTAACCAAGAACTACCCATCAACGTGCTAATAGTAACCAGACCCAATATAATTGATTAATGAACCTAGCTACCCCAGGGATAACAGCGCAATCTCCTTCAAGAGCCCACATCGACAAGGAGGTTTACGACCTCGATGTTGGATCAGGACATCCTAGTGGTGCAACCGCTACCAAGGGTTCGTTTGTTCAACGATTAACAGTCCTACGTGATCTGAGTTCAGACCGGAGTAATCCAGGTCGGTTTCTATCTATGTTACAACTCCTTCTAGTACGAAAGGATCGAAGAAGTAAGGCCTATGCCACAAGCACACCTTCGCACCCAGTAATGAACCCAACTAAATTACTAAGAGCTCCACCATAACCCCCTCCTAGAAAAGGACCGCTAGCGTGGCAGAGCTTGGCAAATGCAGAAGGCTTAAGCCCTTTACCCAGAGGTTCAAATCCTCTCCCTAGCTCCAACACAAACCACATGACAATTCACTTAACCCTCACTTACTTTATTATATCAATATCCTATGCTCTCTCCATCCTCATCGCCGTAGCATTTCTTACCCTAGTTGAACGTAAGATTCTAAGTTATATGCAAGCCCGAAAAGGGCCTAATATTGTAGGACCATTTGGCCTCTTACAACCTATAGCAGATGGAGTAAAGCTATTCATTAAAGAACCAATTCGTCCATCAACTTCATCCCCTTACTTATTTATATCTACTCCTATCTTAGCCCTTCTCCTAGCAATTACAATCTGAACACCACTTCCCCTACCCTTTCCCCTTACTGACCTAAACCTTGGCATACTCTTCCTTCTAGCTCTATCTAGCTTGGCAGTCTACTCAATTCTATGATCAGGGTGAGCCTCTAACTCAAAATATGCCTTAATCGGCGCCCTCCGAGCAGTCGCACAAACTATCTCTTACGAAGTTACCCTAGCCATTATTCTCCTATCCGTAATTAGCCTTAGTGGTAACTACACCCTCAATACCCTAACTACAACTCAAGAACCTCTCTACCTCATTTTCTCCTCCTGGCCCTTAGCAATAATATGATATATCTCCACTCTTGCCGAAACAAACCGAGCTCCATTTGACCTGACAGAAGGAGAATCTGAACTAGTCTCAGGGTTCAACGTAGAATATGCTGCAGGGCCATTCGCCTTGTTTTTTCTTGCCGAATATGCTAATATTATACTAATAAATGCACTCACAACCATTCTATTCCTAAACCCCAGCTCACTTAATCTCCCTCAAGAACTCATTCCCCCTACTTTAGCTACAAAAACCCTCCTCCTTTCCGCAGGATTCTTATGAATCCGCGCCTCTTACCCTCGATTCCGATATGATCAACTCATACATTTGCTTTGAAAAAACTTCTTACCCCTAACATATGCCTATGGCATACCAGCCTTCCTATCTCCTATGCAGGCCTACCCCCCTACCTAAGACACTCAAGGAGATGTGCCTGAATCCAAAAGGGTTACTATGATAAAGTAAACATAGAGGTATACCAATCCTCTCATTTCCTAATTTTAGAAAAGTAGGAATCGAACCTACACTAAAGGAATCAAAATCCTCTATACTCCCTCTATATTATTTTCTAGTAAGGCCCATACCCCGAAAATGATGGTTTAACTCTACCTTAAACCCCAAACCGTAAACCCTAAAACCTAAACCCTAACCCTTGCTAACCTTAACCCTAACCCTAACCCCAACATCTCATAGCAGAGGGAGGGAGGGGCCTGATTCCTCATCAGATATATCAACAGTCCAAAGCCTGTAAGCTCAGCTCTTGCCTTTGCAGGGCTTCACACCGTCAGCACTGGAGGGAGGGAGGGGCCCGACTGCTCATCAGAGGTATCATGCAAGTCAAAAGCCTGAAAAGTCTCCTAGAATGCATAAATCATTAACCATTTCAGTCTCTGACAATTGGTCCACACAGTAACTGCAAGCTATGCCCAAAGCCTGTTCCCTAACCATAGAAGAGAGACTGCAACCCTCGAGATGTTGGAGGCTCGAGGCAAGGTCCGTGACACTAATCATGGCTATAACTCATAACTTCTTGGAGTATGGGGACTTCCCTCCTTCACCCCCGGCAGATCAAGGCCACCACTTCAACTGACAGACATGGAAGCATTGCTGGACCCCGTGGGCGGTGACTATATACATCTGTCCACTCTCAGCTTTTCTTTCTCTTACTCTCCCTTGCTCTTCTCCTGCCTTTCTCTCCCCTATGCATTTTCTTTCCCCCCCCAAAGGTTATCTCTGTGTCACATTGTGGTATGACAGCACCCAAACTGCTAGCATGCCTGTTGATACAGAATTGTTAAAATAAACCTTGCCAGTATATGTTTTCAGACACCGATTATTTAGTGTCGTTTCACTTTAATCCACCCCAAGGGAATTATTAATAAAAACCTGAGTTACCCCCTCTCCCCTTTTCCTGGGGCGGGTTGTAACACCAATCAGCACTGACTCCGCCCAGGAGGAGGAGCCAGTGACGCAGAACAATCAACACGGACTCCACCTCTTGACTCCACCCAGTGGGCGGGGCCAGTGCTCTATAGAAGCAGAGTACATACCGGACGGGCGGTGGGTATTCTGCCAGACACGCAACAGAACAGCAACAGCAAAAGCAGAGACCCAAGAGAAAAAGCAAAAGATTCTGACAGCGGTGGGCACTGAATCGGGCTTATAGCCCGAGAGGGGTTTACTGGGTACCACTGCGTTCCTGGAATGGGGTAAACCCGCGATAGTTAGATCGCACATTGAGACAGATTCTGACTAACCCTAACCCTAACCCCAAACCTAACCCCTAACCCTTACCCTAATCCTAACCCTAACCCTAAACCCTAACCCCAACCCTAACCCTTACCCTAACCCTAACCCTAACCCTAGTAGCTTGCAGTCTCTTTTTTAAAGTTAGGGTTAGGGAACTGGTTTTGTGCATAGCTTGCAGTCTCATTTTTAAGGTTAAGGTTAGGGAACCGGGTTTGCACATAGCTTGCATTTGCTTTTTTAGGATTAGGGTCAGGGAATCGGGTTTGCGCATAGCTTGCAGTCTCTTTTTTAAGG
The DNA here is from genome assembly GCF_025592945.1 of Manacus candei. Taxonomy (NCBI): domain Eukaryota; kingdom Metazoa; phylum Chordata; class Aves; order Passeriformes; family Pipridae; genus Manacus; species Manacus candei. The sequence continues at coordinate 705,849 of NW_026138185.1, forward strand.
TTAGGTTCAGAGAAAAGGATTTGCGTATAGCTTGCAGTCTCTTTTTTAAGGTTAGGGTTAGGTAACAGGATTTGCGCATAGTTTGCAGTCTCTTTTTTAAGGTTAGGGTTAGGGAAGAGGGTTTGCGCATAACTTGCAGTCTCGTTTTTAGGGTTAGGGTTAGGGAAAAGGGTTTGCGCATAGCTTGCATTCTCACTTTTAAGGTTAGGGTTAGGGAAAAAGGTTTGCGCATAGCTTGCAGTCTCTTGGTTAGGGTTAGGGTTAGGGAACAGGGTTTGCGCATAGCTTCCAGTCTCTCTTTTAATGTTGGGGTTAGGGGACAGTGCTCTATAGAAGTAGAGTACATACTGGACGGCGGTGGGTATTCTGCCAGACACGCAACTGAACAGCAACAGCAAAAGCAGAGACCCAAGAGAAAAAGCAAAAGATTCTGACAGTGGTGGGTAGTGAATCGGGCTTATAGCCTGAGAGGGGCTTATTGGGCACTGCTGCGTGTCCGGAATGGGCTAAAACCGCGATTATTAGATCGCGCACTGAGACAAATTCTTCCTAACCCTAACCCTTACCCATACCCCTAACCCTAACCTAACCCTAACCCTTACAGTAACCCTGTCTTTTGCTAACCCTAAACCAAACCCTAACCCTAACCCTAACTTTTGCTAACTCTAACTCTAACCCTAAATTTCCTAACCCTAACCCTAACCCTTTCTAACCCTAACCCTAACTCAAAACCTAACCCTAACCCTAACCCTAACCCTAACCCTAACCTTAAACCCTAACCCTAACCCTAAACCTAACACTAAACCCTAAACCAAAAGGAAACTTCCTTTGCTATGCCTACTGGGCGGAGTCAGTGCTGATTGGTGTTACAACCCGCCCCAGGAAAAGGGGAGAGGGGGTAACTCAGGTTTTTATTAATAATTCCCTTGGGGTGGATTAAAGTGAAACGACACTAAATAATCGGTGTCTGAAAACATACTGGCAAGGTTTATTTTAACAATTCTGTATCAACAGGCATGCTAGCAGTTTGGGAGTTGGGCTATCAGTTGGGAGGCATGGCTGAAAATAGGAAACAACAGCCCTAATTCCCAGGAAAGAAAGCCTGGAAGCTTTGGCTTTGTGGTGCAGTTGGTGGGCCACACTGGGCACTCCATGGGCAGGCAGTAAGAGTTTTCTGGATCTGGGAGTCAATCTGGGGGCCTCGGAGTGTTTGAGGAGAAGTTGGGAGTGTCCTGTGGGACCAGGATGGGATTTGAGGGCTCCTGGAGGGGCTGGGACGGGTGTATACTGCGGGCATCATCTAGTATTGATGGGGGTAATCAGTGAGCTGACTGTTTCATAATCATCCAAATTTTAACATACAATATGATTATTAGAATAAAAAGCAAAAAGGTAATATCAACAAAACAGTAACAGGGTGAAGCTCTTGGTTGAAGACTGGTTTCTTCTTTTTCTCCAGTGATTTTAATTCTTTTTTGTCTGGGTTTTAATCCCATCTTTGGCATTTTGCTGCCAACATTTTGTCCCCATATCCATTGGAAATTGTATTAACTGTTGATGAGAACAAAGTGGAATCCCAAGGTATGTGATATATTGATAGGATTTCACTGGTAGGCTTTTAATTTGTCCAGGTTTATCGCCATAATGCTTCTGCTCTTTAACCACTTGAATCAGAATGAACTGAGTTGTTTTCTGGGTTGGGTTCTCTTTTTGAGTCCAAGGTTTTTTAGTGGATTCAGTATCAGGCACAAAGGAAATTGAGGGAGGTAAAGAATAATCTTCCCTTTGTTCATTATCACAGGGATCACTCAGTCTATTTTCATTAATGTGAGGAAAGCTGGGAGACTCTAGAAACATCAGTTGAACTTCAAATTCTCCTTGTTTCTTTCTCTCCTGAGACTTAGAATCAGGGTTCTCTGTGGTTTCCCAAGTCTCAATGCCAGGGTAAGACACTGGTTTATGAAGTTGCCTGACCAAACCAGGAGCCTGTTTTTTTAGCAACAGTTTTCTCTCTGCACTCTGGCGCAACAAGACTTTGAAGGTGGTCAACCTCAGTTTGAAGCAGCTCATTTTTAGCAACAAGTTTATCCGATTTTTCTCCTGTTTCCCTCTCAAAGGCTAACGATGACTTCAGCACCACATTTTCTGATTTCAAAACAGTAGATTCAACATCAGAAATCCATTCATGACTTCCCTGTCAGCACTCCATCCAAATGTCTGTGCTCTCACTTTGACCTGAGAGAAACCTCAGGCAGGTGGAAAAGGGCAGATAAAGAAAAAACAGATGGGTCAAGCAGAAGTGATGCTGCTTCTGTCAAAAGCAGAGCAGAGACCGAAAGCACTTTAGGAAGTTGCTTACAGAAGCACTTGTGCATTCCAAGTTACAGCTCAGGAGTCTCAGTGACTTGTCCAACATGAGAGCTCCTTTTCCATTTCTCAACCCCCAGATTCCTCAGGAGCAGGAAACTGGAAACACTGACTGAGAAAAGCTCCATTCCTTCCTAATAATTGTGCTTTGTCCTTCCCATCTGACAGTGCTCTTGGAAATGTGCTGGTGTGATCTGGATCTGTGAGCAGCCCTGACCTCCCAGAGCACTCATCCAATGGCAGGAAGACCCCACCTGGCTCCTGCTGGGGTTCTTGCCACCACGACCCAGTATGGGTCAATGGAATGGGGAGCAGGGTGGTGGGACCAGTAAGGACCAGTTAAGGGGGTTGGGGGCACTTCAGCATCTCCATCAAGGTCAGACCAGTACAGAGCAGCATAGACCAGTATAGATCGGTATAGACCAGTATAAACCAGTATGGACCAGTATAGACCAATATGGGTCACTGGAATGGGGAATGGGGCAGTGGGACCGATAAGGACCAGTTAAGGGGCTTGGGGGCACTTCAGCATCTCCATCAAGGTCAGACCATTATAGACCAGTATAGACCAGTGTAGACCAGTATAGACCAGTATAGACCAGTATAGACCAGTATAGACCAGTAAAAAACCAGTACGGACCAGTATGGACCAGTATGGACCAGTACAGGTCACTAGAACAGCGAGCAGAGTGGTGGGACCAGTAAGGACCAGTTAAGGGGATTGGGGGCACTTCAGCATCTCCATCAAGGTCAGACCAGTACAGACCGGTACAAACCAGTATGGACCAGTATAGACCAGTATAAACCAGGGTAGAGCAGTATAAACCGATATAAACCAGTATGGGTCACTGAAACAGGGAATGGGGTGGTGGGATCAGTAAGGACCAGTTAAGGGGGTTGGGGGTGTTTCATCATCTCCGTCAAGGTCAGACCAGTACAGACCAGTATAAACCAGTATAGACCAGTATGGACTGGTATAGACCGGTATAGACCAGTATAAACCAGTACAGACCGGTACGGGTCATTGGAATGGGGAATGGGGCAGTGGGACCAGTAAGGACCAGTTAAGGGGGTTGGGGGCACTTCAGCATCTCCATCAAGGTCAGACCAGTACAGACCAGTATAAACCAGGGTAGAGCAGTATAAACCAGTATGGACCAGTACAGGTGACTGGAACGGGGAATGGGGCGGTGGGACCAGTAAGGACCAGTTAAGGGGATTGGGGGCACTTCAGCATCTCCGTCAACGTCAAATCAGTACAGACCAGTATAGACCAGTATAGATTAGTATAAACCAGTATGGACCAGTATAGACCAATATAAACCAGTACGGGTCACTGGAACACGGAATGGGGTGGTGGGACCAGGAAGGACCAGTTAAGGGGGTTGGGGCACTTCAGCATCTCCATCAAGGTCAGACCAGTACAGACCAGTATAAACCAGGATAGACCAGTATAAACCAGTATGGACCAGTACGGGTCACTGGAACGCGGAATGGGGTGGTGGGACCAGTAAGGACCAGTTAAGGCAGAACTCAGTTGGGACTTAGTGGTTTGGGGGTGGGCGTGTCCCTTCTTTAGGTGGGCGTGGTCTCTCCCTGGTGGGCGTGTCCCATCCCAAGGTGGCCATAGCCTCTGCAAGTGGGCGTGTCTTTTGCATCCTCTCCCCCTCCCTGAACTGGGAGCTCAACTGGGACTTACTGGGGTTTGGGTGGGCGTGTCCCCTCCCAATGATGGACCCACTTTCAGCCCCTCCCCCCACCTTTAAGGACCCCCCCAAAGACCCTCCCCCCCCTTCCTGCACCTCCCCAACCCTCAGGGTCCCTCCTGTCCCTCCCCCACCCTCAGGGTCCCTTCCTTCCCCTCCCCCCAGTGAACCTGCTACCCCTCCCCCACTCTCAGGAGCCCTCCCTGCCCCTCCCCCACCTTCAGGGGCCCTCAGGATCCCTCCCCCAACCTCAGAGACTCTCCTGCCCCTCCCCCACCCTCGGGGAACTTCCTACCCTTCCCCCACCCTCAGGGACCCTCAGGGCCCCTCCTTCACTTTCGGGGTCCTTCCCTGCCCCTCCCCAACCCTCAGGACCCTCCTGCCCCTCCCCCCACCTCGGGGTCCCTCCTGCCCCTCCCCCACCCTCAGGGACCCGCCTACCCCTCCCCCACCCTCAGGGACGGTCCTGCCCTTCCCCCACCCTCAGGGAACCTCCTGCCCTTCCCCCACGCTCAAGGACCATCCTGCTCCATCCCCACCCTCAGTGTTCCCTCCTTCCCCTCCCCCCCCCACTGGGGTCGTTACTGGTCCCTTACTGCTCTGTACTGGGAAGGGAGAGGGGAGGGACCGCCCCCTCGAGGCCCCTCCCCCCCAGTGACGTCACCGGGTCCCAAAAATAGCCCCGGGGGCCCAAACTGGAGGGGGGACCTGGAGCCGCTCCCAGTGTGACCAGTTCAGGTACTGGGAGGGACTGGGAGGGAACTGGGAGGGACTGGGAGGGACTGGGAGGGGGCAGGGCTTCCCCCCCTCCCCCCCCTCCGTGTCCTTGGGGTGACCTTGGGGAGGGAGGGGGATGGGTCGCTCCCAGTGGCTCCCAGTAGCTCACAGTAACCCCAGTAATGCCTCCGGTATCTCCAGCGACCCCCCCAGTAACCCCAGTGACCCCCCCCAGTAGCTCCTAGTAGCTCCCAGTAACCCCAGTGTCTATCCCAGTAGCTCCCAGTAACTCCCAGTAATCCTAGTGTCCATCAGAGTAACTCCCAGTAACCCCAGTGTCCACCCCAGTAGCTCCCAGTAACTCCCAGTAAGCCCCCCAGTAGCTCCCAGTAACTCCCAGTAACCCCAGTGACCCCCCCAGTAGCTCACAGTAACCCCAGTGTCCATCCCAGTAACCCCAGTGACCCCCCCAGTAGCTCCCAGTAACCCCAGTGTCCATCCCAGTAACCCCAGTGACCCCCCCAGTAGCTTCCAGTAGCTCCCAGTAACTCCCAGTGTCCCCCCCAGTACTCCCAGTATGTCCCAGTTTAACCCAGTTCCCCCCCCCCCGTGGGCCCTGGGCCGGGTGGGGGAGGGGCGGGCTCACATTTCCATGGCAACATCCCTTTCCCTCTGGCCCAGTTTCCCCCAGTTTCTCCCAGTTTAACCCAGTTTTTCCACATTTTTCCCCATTTTTCCACATTTCCCCCCATTTTCCCCATTTTTCCCAGATTTTCCCCCATTTTTCCACATTTTCCTGAATTTTTCCCCATTTCCCCCCCATTTTCCAGATTTTTCCCAGTTTTCCTACATTTTCCCAGATTTTTTCCCATTTTTTCCCCCATTTTCCCAGATTTTTCCCCATTTTGTCCAGATTTTCCCAGATTTTCCCCCATTTTCCCAGATTTTTCCCCATTTTTTCCACATTTTCCCAGATTTTCACACATTTTTCTCCAGATTTTCCCAGATTTTTTTTCCCATTTTTTCCACATTTTCCCCGATTTTTTCTCACATTTTTCCCAGATTTGCCCAGATTTCTTCCCCCATTTTCCTGGATTTTTCCCAGAATTTCCCATATTTTCCCCATTTTTCCAAAATTTTTTTTATCTTTCCCCATTTTTCCCCATTTCCTGGATTTTCTCCCATTTTGTCCACATTTTCCCAGATCTTTCCTCATTTTTCCCAGATTTTCCCAGATTTTTCCCCATTTTTCCCAGATTTTCCCAAGATTTTTTCCCATTTTTTTAAATCTTTCCCCATTTTTCCCCATTTTCTGGGATTTTTCCCCATTTTTCTCCATTTCCCCCCATTTTCCCCAGAATTTCCAGCATTTCCCCCCCAGTTTGTCCCCATTTTCCCAGATTTCTCCCAGATTTTCCCAGATTTTTCCCTATTTTTTCCCCATTTTCCCAGATTTTTCCTCCACTTTCCCCAGAATTTCCCACATTTTCCCAGATTTTTCCCACATTTTTTCCCATTTTCCCCAGATTTTCCCACATTTTTCTCCAGATTTTCTTCCAGATTTTCCCACATTTTCCCCCATTTTTCTTGATTTTTCCTGATTTTCCCCATTTTTCCAGATTTTTTCCCATTTTTTCCCATTTTCACCCATTTTTCCTCATTTTCCCCCATTTTCACGGATTTCTCCTCATTTCCCCCATTTTCCCACAGTTTTTCCCAATTTTTTCACATTTTTCCCCATTTTCCCCATTTTCCCCAGATTTTTCCCCATTTCGTCCCCATTTTCTCAGATTTTTCCCCATTTTCCCACATTTTCCCAAATTTTTTCCCACATTTTCCCAGATTTTCTCCCTATTTCCCCAGATTTTTCCTCATTTTTCCCCAGATTTTTTCCCGATTATTGTCCCTATTTTCCCAGATTTCCCCCTTTTTTTTCCCACATTTCCCTGGATTTTTTCCCAATTTCCCCCCATTTTCCATGATTTTTCCCACATTTTTTCCACATTTTCCCAAATTTTTTCCCCCATTTTCCCAGATTTTCTCCCTATTTCCCCAGATTTTTCCTCATTTTGCCCATTTTTTCCCAGATTTTTTCCCAATTATTTTCCCCATTTTCCCAGATTTCCCAGGTTTTTTTCCCACATTTTCCCGGATTTTTTCCCAATTTCCCCCCAGTTTCCATGATTTTTCCCACATTTTTCCTCATTTTCCCCCATTTTTCCCAGATTTTTCCCCATTTTTCTCACATTTTTTTCCCCATATTTCCAGATTTTCCCAGAATATTCCCCATTTTCCCCATTTTTTCCCTATTTTCCCAGATTTTTCCCATTTTTTCCCCTTCCCCCCCCATTTTTTCCACATTTTTCCCAGATTTTCTCCCATTTTCCCCAGAATTTCCCAGGTTTTTTCCCAATTTTTCCCCATTTTCCCAGTTTTTTCCCAAATTTTTCCCCATTTTCCCAGATTTTTTTATCATTTCCCCCCATTTTCCCAGATTTTCCCCCCATTTTTCCCACATTTTCACACATTTTCACACATTTTTCCCCATTTTCCCCCTTTTTTTCCTCATTTTTCCATATTTTCCCATATTTTTCCCCATTTTCCCCAGAATTTCCCCCATTTTTCCCCATTTCCCCGGATTTTTCTCACATTTTCCCCAGAATTTTCCGCAATTTCCCCATTTTCCCATATTTTCCCAGATTTTTCACCATTTTCCTGATTTTCCCCCCATTTTTCCCACATTTTCACAGATTTTTCTCCAGATTTCCCCCACATTTTTCCCCCATTTCCCCACATTTTCTTGGATTTTTGGGTCCCCAGTTTTCCAAATTTCCCAAATTTCCCCAGTGGGAAAAAATGGGGGGAAAAAACCAGGAATTTTGGGGAAAATGGGGAAAAATTGGGGAAAAAAAGTGGGAAATTTGGGGAAAATTGATAAAAATGGGGAAAAATGGGGAGAAATTTAGGAAAACTGGGGGAAAATCCGGGAAAATGTGGAAAAACGGGGTAAATTTTGGGGAAAAAGTCAGAAATTTGGGGAAATGGGGGATTTTGAGGGGAAATGGAGGGAAAACTGGGAAAAAAGTAAGAAATTTGGGGAAAACGGGTGAAAAATCAGGAAAAATGGGGGATAATTGGGAAAAATTAGGGGAAATTTAGGAAAAAATTGGGGAAAAATGGCGGAATTTGGGGAAAATGGGGAAATTTGGGAAAAATGGGGTGAATTGAGAAAAAAATGGGGGAATTTGGGTAAAATTGGATGAAAAATTGGGGAAAGTTGGGAAAAATGGGGAGAAATTTGGGGAAAATGGGAAAAAATGGGGGAAATTTGGGAACAATGGAAGGAATTTGGAAAACAAATGGGGAAAAATTGAGAAAAATGGGGAAATTTGGGAAAAATGGGGGAAATGGGGGGAAAATTGGGGAAAGAGTGGGAAATTTGGGAGAAATGGATGAAAAACTGGGAAAAATGAGGGGAAATTTGGGAAAAACTTGGGTGTCCCCACCAGGTTCGGCCCCGCCATGGCCCCGATAGCCCCGGGATCAGGTGAGACCCCTACCCCATGCCCTGACCCCTCCCCCTCCCCGAGGTCACTGCCCTGACCCCCCAAGTCCAGGCTGTGACCCCTCCCCCACCCCATGGCCCCTCCCACACTTTATGGCCCCTTCCCCATTCTGTGGCCCCTACCCCATTCTGTAGCCCCTACCCCACTCTGTGACCCCTCTCCCACTTCATGGCCCCTCCCCCACTCTCTGACTCCTCCCCCACTCTATGGCCCCTCATCCACTTTATGGCCCCTCCCCCACTCTCAGACCCTTCCCCCATTCTGTGACCCCTCTCCCACTCGGTGGCCCCTCCCCCACTTTACAGCCTCTCCCCCACTCTGTGACCCCTCCCCCACCGACAGCTTCTCCCTGCAGAGAGAACAGCCAACACACTATTTCACTTCTCACTTTAACAAAGCTCTTTTCTCCTTCAAGCCCCTCAAAGGCGCCAAGGCCACATAGGAGGCCACACACAAACAGTACTCCTCTTCCCACTTGACTACACCTTCTCCCTCACTGTTCTACAGGGAACACCAGGAATCTGCTCGCAGAGGCCTCTCCTTTCCCATCAGTAGCTCAGCACAAGGAGCTAAAGGAGCTCAAGCCTTAGGCCACAAGAGCTGACAGCGAGGAAACTTTGGGAGCAAACTAATGCTGCTAACACGGACCCAGCTGAATCCAGCACACAATCACAGAATCCAAGAGTCCTTCAGCTTGGAAAAGACCTCCAAGCTCACTGAGTCTTGTGCAGCCCCTCCCCGACCGCCTGCAGGGACTGGATGATGCTTTGCACAAGCACCAAAAGGAATGTTGTGAAAGCCATGGCCTGCAGGAGGACACAGAGAAGGGCTTGGTTGGGGCTGGGAAGGAGCGAGCTGGCGCTGGGGGAGCGGGGATGGAGCCTCGGGGATGTGGCGCAGCAAGGACAGGGGCCCAGGCAGCTGGCAGGCGGCAAGGCCTCACCCCCTGCCCCAGCAGCAGCACCGGGCCCTGCCCAAGGGTCGGGAGGGGCCCTGGAGTCCTGAAGAGTGTTTGGGGGTCCCCAGGAGGGAGTCTGGGGGTCTGAGGTGGTCCCAGGAGATTTTCAAGGCTTAAGGGGATGCACAGGAGATTTGGGGGAGGAGGGGGAAAGGCGGAGGGTCCCCAGGATTCTTGGGGGGATCTGGGCAGTTCCCGAGAGTCTTGGGGGAGATTCGGAGGGGTCACCAGGAGCCCCCGGACCCCCTGAACTCACCCCACACCACCATGGCCTCGTTGGGGCCGCACGTGAAAAACAGCGCGGCGGGGGGAGACCCTGGGGCCGGGATCGATCGGGACCAATCGGGTTCAATCCCGATCCTCCCCTCCCCCGCCATCACCGCCCCGCTCCCGGCAGCCCCCGCGGAAGTTTCGACGTTCTATTGGGTGACTCACCGGCACAAGGACAGGGGCCCAGCAGAATTTGGCAATGACGTCATTCCAGCAGAGCCGTTCTATTGGCTGCGACCCACGAGGGAGCCCCAAAACCTGTTCATGGCTTGGGGGGGAAGGACAGCCGGCACGGCCGGGAACGGGGGTGCAGAGGGTGTTCAAGTGCCCAGGAAAGGGGCAAAAAACTTTCCCCTCTCCCTCCCAGTGCCCCCTCAGCCCATCCCAGTGTCTCCCCTCTCCCCCAGTGCCCCCTCAGCCCATCCCGGTCTCTCCCCTGCTCTCCCAGTGCCCCCGTCCATCGAGGTCCCAGCCCGGCCCTGCCCCCTGCTCTGCTCCGGCCTGGATTTCTCCCCTGCAGGGGCAGCTGAGGCGGCTCCAGGGCGGGCGGGAGCTTTCGGGGCAGGGGGTGGCTCCTGACATGCTGCTGGAACCGCCCCTGCCTGGGCGGGCCCGTCGGCCTGGGGCACCTCCTCACCCGAGCCTGGGGGACGGGCCGGCAACTGGGAGGGGCTTTGGGAAGGAATGGGGAGGCTGAGAAGGGGTTGGAGGTCGTGGGGGTAAGTGGGAAGGTGTTTGGGGGAGTTTGGGGGTTTGGGAGGGAGGTTGGGGAGATTGGGGCAGCTGTGAGGGGTTTTGGGGAATCGTCGGGGATGTGGGAAGGAACTGGGAGAGAGTTTGGGGGCATACTCAAGGGGAAGGGGGCAACTAGGAGAGGGTTTGAAAGGCCCTGGGAGGGCTGGAGGTAACTGGGAGGGGTTTGGGGGCATCTTGTGGGTTTTTGTGGGTCTGGGAGGCAGTCTGGGGGCCTCGGAGGGTTTAAGGGGAAGTTGGGAGTGTCCTGTGGGACCGGGATGGGATTTGAGGGTTCCTGGAGGGGCTGGTAGGGCTTTATGCCTTTATACTGCGGGCATTGTCTAGTATTGATGGGGGTAATCCGTGAGTTGACTGTTTCATAATCATCCAAATTTTAACAAGACTTTGAAGGTGGTCAACCTCAGTTTGAAGCAGCTCATTTTTAGCAACAAATTTATCTGATTTTTCTCCTGTTTCCCTCTCAAAGGCTAACGATGACTTCAACACCACATTTTCTGATTTCAAAACAGTAGACTCAACATCAGAAATCCATTCATGACTTCCCTGTCACCACTCCATCCGAATGTCTGTGCACTCACTGTGACCTGAGAGAAACCTGCCTGTTTGCAGCGCACTGACTGGGCAACTTTTCTTTTTGCAGGTGGAAAAGGGCAGATCAAGAAAAAACAGATGGGTCCAGCAGAAGTGATGCTGCTTCTGTCAAAAGCAGAGCAGAGGCTGAAAGCACTTTAGGAAGTTGCTTACAGAAGCACTTGTGCATTCCAAGTTACAGCTCAGGAGTCTCAGTGACTTGTCCAACATGGGAGCTCCTTTTCCATTTCTCAACCCCCAGATTCCTCAGGAGTAGGAAACTGAAAACACTGACTCAGAAAAGCTCCTTTCCTTCCTAATAATTGTGCTTTGCCCTTCCCATTTGACAGCGCTCCTGGAAATGTGCTGGTGTGATCTGGATCTGTGAGCAGCCCTGACCTCCCACAGCCCTGACCACACACACCTCATCCAACGGCAGGAAGAACCTGCCTGGCTCCTGCTGGGGTTCTCACCACCCACCAACAGCTTCTCCCTGCAGAGGGGTGGGCAACTACCCAGGCAGGATGAGACCTGACCCCAGCAGGCAGCAAAGTCCGTGCCCTGGCACAAAGAACCCCGGAGCACAGGGACCCTGCTCTGCAGGACAGCCCCGGGCATCCCTGGCTGCACCCCCACCTTCCCACCCCGCAGCCATCCCTGGGAGAAGGAGCCCACCTGCGCTGTCCCTCTGACGGTGCTGCAGGGAAGGCCTGCCCTGGAGAACATCCTCCTCCGGCGCAACAGAGAAACTGGGAGAGTCCTGACAGATGTGCAAGGCTGTGGGATGTGGTAGCTTTAGGAGATTCCTCCAGGAACACAAGCGACATTGCCCTGCACCTGTAGACTCACTCTGCAGAGGAGTGTGAAGTTGTGTCCCCAAGTTGTGTCTCAGCTGAACACCTCCCATCTTTCTGCTGCCTTTAACCTCCCTTTGCCTTTCTTCTCTTCTCTCGTGCCTACAGGCAGTGCCCTCGGCCCTGCTGGGCTGTGCAGAGGAGCTGCTCCTGGGCAGAGCTGTCTCTCTGCAGTGCTGCCCACTTGCCAGGATTTCCCTGTGTGCCAGGAGCCTGGCCCAGCTGAGCAGCACAGCAAGAACCAAAGGCAGCCCTTTCTCTGCCCCTCTGGGTTCCCCACAGGTGTCCCTGGCGCTCCAGGGGAACCTGCTGTGGGACAGACTGAAGGAAACAATGATGTTCCCTCTTCTCCCCTCTTCAGTGACACTTCTTTCCAGCAGTGACACTTCTTTCCAACAGTGACATTTCTCCTCTTAGAAAATTACCAGGGTATGATGATCACCTTTTCTAGTTTCATCATTACACAGGACACCAGGAGGGTGACAGCAAAGGATCTGGTAACTCCCTGGCACAGCGGGGGTTTTCCTGGAGTCACACAGAGAAATGTGTCAGGGCTCTGAGAGGTGTCCAACCCTGAGCTAGACTGATGCACACACGGGGGTGTTCAGAGACACGAGTCCTTCCCTGGCACACACCCAGGCAGTTCATTGCAGCAGGGGCAGTGTCTCCCTGGGCTCCTGCTACCACTCCCAGAGCCTGGAGCCACCTCAGCCCTGTAATGCTCCCACCCTGCCCACTCCTACACTTCAGATGAACATTGGGGTTTTCTAGTCACTGGAACTGGCCAGACCAGCCCCTCCCTGGTCCCCCCATCTCCCTGCCCCGCCCCAGCCCAGCAGAGCAGCACAGTCGTTTCTGGTCCTGCAGCAAGAAAGGGAGGCAATAGAGGACAGGGACAGTGACTGCATGTCTGGACTGCTCAGGAGATCATCAGCTCAGGCGGCAGCTCCTGCAGCCCCAGGGCCAGACCCGCTTCCCAGTGGCCCAGGCAGCTGCTGCCACGTGGGCACAAGCTCTGCTGCCCAGGAGGGTCCTGTAGTGCAGGGCTTTGCAGATGGCCACGTAGCGGTCATAGGACATGATGGTGAGAAGGGCAAGCTCCGCTGTGATCAAGAAGAAAAGCAAAAAACACCTGTGCAGCTCATCCTGAGTAGGACATGCCCCTGGTGTTCCAGAGGGAATTGGTCATGGCTTTGGGGAGAGTGGTGCAGATGCAGCCCAGGTGTGTAAGGGAGAGGTGGAGCAGGAAGAAGTCCCTGGGGGGTGTGCAGGTGGTGGTGGCAGGCTACGGCGCTGAGGATGAGGCCGTTGCCCAGGAGGGCAGCCAGGGAGATGCCCAGGAAGAAGCAGAAGTGCAAGAGCTGCAGCCAGGAGGAGGAAGTGGGGGATGGAGCTGCTGTTGGCCATGAGCTTCCTCTGGGCATCAGGAAATGTCCAAGGAGGAAAAGGCAGTGAAAACTTTGGGACAGGTTTCCTAGATCAAACCCATGAATTCCTCTGAGCATCTACCCTCATCCCAAGTATCTGCAGTCACACATATGTAGATTCTGGACTGTAGAAGACAGGCTTAGCATGACTTTAAGATGATTTCTTCTCAATTTTTTGATTTATTTTTCTACTGCCAGGTCTGAGAGGGGCATCGTGGAACCAAAGGAACTCTGAGACATTTCAGAATCCCACATGTGTTGGGTCTGTCTGAGCTGGAGTTCATTTTCTCACTGCAGGCGTCACAGTGCTGTGCTTTGCATTGGGAGCTACAAAGGGGTTAATCACACCAGTGCTTTGGCAACTGCTGAGCAGGGCTGGTGCAGCATCTGCATTGTCGGCTTTGTCCCCTGAATCGGGGGCAAGATCATGGGAGGCGATACAGACAGGTCAGTTGAGCCAAATGGACCAAAGGGACATTGCAGAATATATGGTGTCAGCTCAGCTACAAGAGCTCAGGAAAGGAACAGGAAAGGGGGAAAATCCATTTTTTTACAATACATGCCTTCTGAGCGGCTTCTCTGTGTGGTGAAGCCCTGCTTCCCATGAAGTGGCCAGGTATCGCTGCTGACAGGAAGTAGAGAGAAAATCTTTTTATTTTCCTCTTCACTTATGCATGCACAAACTTTGGCTTTTGCTTTAGTAAAGTGCCTGATCTCAAGGTAGAAATAATTTTCCATCTTATTCTGTCTCTTCTGTCTGGCTGGGAAGGGCAGCAATAGAGCAGCTTGGTGGGCACCTGGCATCCAGGTAAGGTCAACCCACTGCAACATTGCAGGGTCTCATGGAACCAAAGGACTGCTGGGAGACTGGGGGAACTCACGGAATCAAGTGGCCGTCGTGGCACTGCCGTGCATCATAGAAGCAAATGTTCCCTGGGAAACTACAGAAACCAGGGACTTAAGGGACATCATTGGGATGTGCGGGACCTCATGGAATTAAACAAACCGTGGGATATCTTTGGAACTTCATGGAATCAAAGGGATAAAACAAAAGAATTAAACCCCATGACCAGAAACCATTGGATCAAACATTTCTTTAATATGCCAGCTGGGGATTCATGGGGGTACTCTGCCATGCATGAATCAAAGAATCAGTATAAATTTCGGAGTATAAATACAGTGATACTTGAAAGACCCTCCCCTTCACAAGCAGTCCAAAATTCTCTTCTGATTTTAGGGTCAAATAGCCGCTTGGATTTTATTCGTGGAGCAAGACTGCCATCTAGCGTCCATTTCTTCTGGGAGGGGCAGTCATTTTCACAGAGTGGTCTTCTCCCTTAGCAGGCCTCGTAGCATCTCTGATTGATCTATCCGACCCCTAACCCCTAAACTAAATGCTTTAGGACCAGCTAAGACGTATCTTAGAACTTCCCATTTGCTTAAACAATGTAAGACTTTCTTCTTAACAGAACAATTAAACAATTAAACAAGTTTTCTGAGGCCTGTAAGCTAATTTCTTGAAGATGGGCATATGATACACTCTCTATTAGTTTCCATGTATCATCTACATTCTCTCTCCTACAACTAATTGTAGTCTTAAAAGAAAAGAAAAGACTGCTACCATGCCAAGAAAGCAAACCCCTTTGTTGATTAGGATTTTTATCTAAGAAAAACTTCTGATTTATGAAGCCATTAAGGATGGAGATCCTCTCTCATTTCAGTGCCATTGTGACAATATGGGGCCTCATGTGACACATGGAACACAGAACACTGCACATTCCCAAGCAATCAAGGGGCCATTGTAACACTCCAGGGCCTCATGGAAGACGGAGGCCCCGCAGAGAGACCTCAAATCAGAGGTTTGGGCAATCCTCAACCAGAGGAAGTTCAACAAGGGGAAGTGCCAGATTCTGTCCCTGTGATGGGGCAACCCCGAATGTCCGGACAGACTGGGAATGATATTCTGCATAGCAGCGCTGGAAAATGGCCTCTGGGGTCCTGGTGGATGGCCAGTTGGCCAAGAGTCAGTGGTGCTCTGGCGGGGGCTCACTGCTCGGTCACAGGAGGGTTTTCAGGCACACGAGTCCTTCGCTTGCACACAGACACAGACAGTTCATGGCAACAGGGGCAGTATTTCCTGGGGTTCCTGCTGCCACGCCAGGAGCCTGGATGCACCTAAGCCCTTGAGGGGTGCCACCTGCTCTGCCACTATCTGAGATGCCCCACCGCCTGAGAGATGGAAACGCGGAGCTCTGTCCAAGAGAAGCACATCCCAGAGCTGCACGCATGGGCTTTGCCGGGATTTAGAACCGTAAATGCAATGTGACACCGAGACACTCTTTGTCCCACATAACTTCACGGTCTCCCCAGGAGGTTGATAGCAATTGTTCTTGCTCAGGGTCATCTCCCCACACCAACAGCAGGTGTGTGCTCAAGACTTGTCTGTGCAATGCAAACAGATACACGCTGTCTAGTTCTTCCGGTCTCTCCAAGGAAGGCAAAAGAATCTCTGTGTGCCGGGTGAGAAGCCAGTGCTGGAAGTTGTGGTTCTATTATGAGTGCCAAGAGCGGATGGCAGGTCTGTGATGAATGCCCTGAGGAGATGACCTGGGTTTTCCAGTGCACATGGTAATAGATCACACCCTGCTTTGGTGGTCATTTATGTCCTACGGAGGTGACAGAGATGGGAAAGAGAATGAAATTTTTGAATGTGCCTCTGAGTGCCCCTCAACCTGCTGCAAATGTGCAGATTCCAGTTCATCCAGTTCAGGTGTGAGAGGTTGTTCCCTGGTCCTCTGAGCAAGAAGAGCTGGACGAGGGACACAGCAGAACTCGCTTACTGAGACTGCATCTCCATGAATCCCAAAGCAAGTGCGAGGGGTTATGCCACGTCCGAGTTTTCTCAGGGGAAGGTGTTTCTCCCATGCATTGCCTCTCCGTGGCACTGGTGCCACAGCCCCCGACAAAACCACAAGTGGTCTTTGTGCCTAGCAAAAGTGCTCCTACTGCTAGCAGGGATGTTCCACGGGAAAGGCCAGGAGAGGTTGAGTCCGGAGGGCACTGAGCCCGGAGGGATGTTCTGCCTCTCGTGCCCCTCGACCATTCTCGCAAACCCAGCCCGGCCCCGCCGGTTCTACGGTGCAGAGCACAAACCGCTGCCGCACTGCCGCCAATGTCACCTCGCCTCCGCCTCCAACCAGTACCCGAGGAGAGCCCGAGAGGCGCCGGTGCCTGTCCCAGCCCCGGGGCGGATTTGTCGGAGGAGGACAGGGGAGGAGGCGGAGAGGAGGCGGTCCACCAGGAGCAGAGAGTCGAAGCTGGCGGGGGCAGCGAGGTGCCGGGAAGCGGATCGGCGGCTGCGGCGCTGTCAGGGAGCGGGGCTGGTGTCGCTGTTCACGGTTTTGATCTGTGCGCAGGGCTGGTGGCCGGAGACCGTATCCATTCCTACCGGCAGCTCCCGGGTCACAGCCCCGAGCTCCTCGTACGCGCTGCTAAATTGTCCAGAGAGCTGCGGGTGCCAACGGGGTGGCTGTTGGTGACGGGAGACGGTCTTTCCACCGTCCTCTGGCTCTCTGGACCCCATCATGGGAACGCGGCTCTGTATTCCTGGGCCCTGGCGGACACGGACTCATTGACACTGTCGTCCTCAGAGATTTCAGGGGATTCTCTTAGAAACAAAACTCGGTTAATTGGTTCTACGGCAGAGCAAATTAGCACACCTATAAAAACATGGTTTTTCATTCCTACACAGAGCGCAGGCTTGCGACAGAATGCCTGAGTGCAAAGTGATTTATACAGCACAGGGCAGCGCAAATCTAGGCATCCTGCAGTCAACTGCCATGTGTGTCCCTAGCTTCTCTTGAGGCATCGTCTCCTGGTTACTCTGATCCACTCCAGGCAGGAGCCGCGATTCTCTGGTTCATGAAGATCTTTCTCTTTGGATTGCAGGAGGGGTTCTTGCCTTGCCTAGAGTGTGGTAAAGACAGAGAGTAAGGGTCCGCAAGATTTGGAGTGTCACTCGTCAAGGATCTGAACACTACATCTCGGACGTGTTCTGAAGAAACTGTGAAGGCAGACAGTGTGAAGGAGCGAGGTGCAACCAAGCCAGACCAAGTGTTAGAGGTGGTGAGAGAGGAAAGCAAAGCAGTAAGAAAGGAAAAACCTCTAGCCATGTGGCCCTGGCCTCAGGAAGGATGGTTGCAGGACCATCCTTCATTAGCCTCTCAGTAAAAATGCAGAATTCTCAGCTTCCTCTAAATGTGTTCTCTCTCCTCTGATACTTAAGATGGTAGAAAATTTTCAGGAGCACACAGGCATAAGGAGGGTGAACTCGATAATGCTCTTCCACCTGGGAAGCATGTGAAGACCTCTGTTTCCTGTGGTGTGATGGGTGCCTGGGATCCCTCTGGACTTGGTTTAGGGAAGGGACTGTGTGTAAGTGTCTCCATCTGCCAAGCCCCCAGACCTTCAACTGCCCTGGGTGGGCCAGGGCTCTCCTAGCCCCACCACTCGCAAGCAGCACTCTGGTAGTTGCCCCATGTGCTCCCTGCATGTGCGTCAGGGTCTTCATCCTGTTCCCTGCTCATCCCTCAGTACATTCCCTAGGGCATATGCTCTCCTTGCCATCACTGGAGCTGGGATATCCAGCAGCCCTGCTGGAGCCACGTTCCTCTCAGACTTTGCGTTTTCGCTGAAGAGAAAGGCAAATCTAGAGACACCGGGCTGCTGCCCAGCAGGGCTCATCTCCCTTTCCCGGGGAGCTGGGAGAGAGGCATTCTTCCCAGGCAGATGAAGAAGGACAGGGGAAAAGCCACAGAAGCAGAGGAGACACGTGTTGCCCGAGGGAGCTGCAAGCAACCCAGAGAGCTGAGGACAGCACGGGAAGATGTGAAAGGTGCAGAAGGGTAGAAGCCCGGAGCTCCCAAAAGCACATCAGTGGGTGTGCAGCAGAGCAGGCGATTGCAACTGGGGAGGGGAGGACTGCACTGCGAGCTGACCGGGAACAATCTCTGCCCATGAGTGAGACCCCAGAACCAGGCAATGCTCAGAATGCCATCGACTGGGGGAGTCAGACGGGTTGTTGCTTGGGGAGGGAGAAACCCAAAGAGAGCATTTGAGGTACTGAAAGTACAGTTCATTTCTCGACCCTCCTGCTTCCTTTGCTCCCCCTCTAAGAGATTCGTTTCTGGCAGCTCTCTTCTCTCGGCACAGGGTGGAGATTTCTGACACTCTCGGCAAACAGGCAGGTTCGTCTCAGCATGAATTTTGGCTACAGCGTCGTCACTTTCTGCCTGGTACACCTCCTCTCTATATCCCAGCTTTTCATAAATGCATTCTTTTTCCTCCCAGGAAATAGTCAACTGCCTTTTCAGGCCCCGTGGGGGGAATACAACTGAATAGAGAAACATCGCTGCAGATCATGTACTTGCTGTCTTTCATGTGTTCACTCCAGGTGATCTTACTTCTCTAAAGAAATAAAGAGGGAAAGAAGAGAAAGCTCAGGCCTCCTTCTCTCTCTGCTCGCAACTTCAACTTCGCTATCCCTCTCCGTCTGTCCTCTCCTCCACATGCTGCCACCAAAAGATATCTTGGCTCTCTCTGCAGTCACACATTTCTCCTTTTCTAAAGAAAATCAGGAGATCATTCCAAAGTTGCTCCAGGTCAATCAAACTCTTATCTCACTAACTTTATTAATGCATCCCTTTCAACCTGCAGGCTGCCTCTGGCACGACTTCCAGTTTTCCCCGGCTGGCAACATATTCAAATCTCTCTGTTTGCAGTGGGCCATGGCTTACGGGGGTTTCGATACACCGGGAGACCGATCGACGTCTGTGGGGAGCGGAGCTGTCAGCAGGAGCATTTCTGCTGGAGACAAATAGCACCTTAGCTTTAGACTTGGGCTGTGGCACCAGTTCTACGCCGAAGCAGTGCATGGGTGAAGCACCTGCCCATGAGAAATCACGGCATGGCATCTCCCACCCGCTTTGGACAAATGGAGATACAGTCTCCGTGATGAGATCCCAGTTGTGTCACTTCTCCTGCTCAGAAGACTAGGGAACACCTGAAATACGTATGCTTGTCCTGAAAACAGAGAGCTCTAACTATTTGGGCAGCCTGGAGAAAACTGGAGGTCGTGCCAGAGGCAGCCTGGAAGCAGAATCTGACGCATTATTAAGTTTAGTGAGATGAGGATTTGATAGGCCAGGGGTAAATTCAGTGTTCTAGCACTGGTGCCTCTTGCGCTGCGCTGTGCTTTTTACGTCACTTGGCACCCAGGTACTCAAGCCTGTTCTCTTTGTATGGCTAAAACCCCTGTTTTAATAGAAGCGCTAATACCCAACTCGTCTCCATGACGGTGCCCGGAGAGCCAGAGGACGGTGGAAAGACCATCACCCGTCACCCACAGCCGCCCCGTTGGCGCCAGCAGCTCTCTGGACCATTTAGCAATGAGGAACTCGGGGCTGTGACCCGGGAGCTGCCAGTAGGAATTGATAAAATCACCGTTTCGTAAGTTGGTGTGTGAGCACTTGGTGATTTCACTGCTCTCGCTGGTCTCTACAAATGGGTCCTGCTGCACCTGGGCTCTACCTGCAGACACTGGCAGGGAGATGAAGAAAAGCCGTTGGAAGTGTTTTTGCACTGGATGTATTTTCCCAAAACAAAGGGCACAGCAGCAGTCAAGCCAATACGGAGAAGAATTTGAAGAGGATATAAAGGTGTGTAGTAGTTGAAATGTCCATTAATATTTGCTGGAGAGAGGTGAGAGGAAAAGAGAAGTGGATTGGTGAAGTCACTGAAGAATGAAAAGCTGCGGGATTAAGCCAAGCGAAGAGAGGAAGAAAAGTAGGAAAGCGGAAGGACGACTGCATGAATTCACTGAAGGACAGACAGTAAAGCAAGGAAAGAATAACGGCTCAACCAAGAAAAAAGCGATGATTGTTCCCAGGGAATACTTTATGGACCAGAGGGAGGGAGGGTTGGGAAGATAGTTCGGGAGAAGAACTTTGTAAAGAACCTACCAGACAGGAGGGCAACCTCGAGGAATATGCACGTCCACCCCAGGGGGTTGCCCCGGCCCCTACGGTCTCCGGCCGCCAGCCCTGCGCACAGATCAAAACCGCGGCCCGCGACAGCAGCCCCACTCTCCGACAGCGCCGCAGCCGCCGATCCGCTTCCCGGTGCCTCGCTGCCCCCGCCAGCCCCGACTCTCTACTCCTGACGGGTCGCCTCCTCTCCATCTCCTCTGCCTTCCTCTCCCTCCTCCCCTGGCCTCCTCCGACAAATCCACCCCGGGGCTGGGACAGGTGCCGGTGCCTCTCGGGCTCTCCTCGGGTGCTGGCTGGAGGCGGAGGCCAGGCGACAGCGGCGGCAGCGCGGCGGCGGTCCGTGCTTTGCACCGTAGAACCGGCGGGGCCGGGCTGGGTGGCAGGGGTGGTGTTTGGTATCGAGGATCTTCAGATTGACAGGCCATGTGCTTCCTACACCGCCATCGTCTCTTCCCTCACATCTCTCTTTGGCACGTGGAGACTCCTGAATTGTCCTCCAGGGCAAGCGCTTGTGAGAATGGTCGAGGGGCACGAGAGGCAGAACATCCCTCCGGGCTCAGTGCCCTCCGGGCTCAACCTCTCCTGGCCTTTCCCCTGGAACATCCCTGCTAGCAGTAGGAGCACTTTTGCTAGGCACAAAGACCACTTGTGGTTTTGTCGGGGGCTGTGGCACCAGTGCCACGGGGAGGCAATGCATGGGAGAAACACCTTCCCCTGAGAAAACTCGGACGTGGCATAACCCCTCGCACTTGCTTTGGGATTCATGGAGATGCAGTCTCAGTAAGCGAGTTCTGCTGTGTCCCTCGTCCAGCTCTTCTTGCTCAGAGGACCAGGGAACAACCTCTCACACCTGAACTGGATGAACTGGAATCTGCACATTTGCAGCAGGTTGAGGGGCACTCAGAGGCACATTCAAAAATTTCATTCTCTTTCCCATCTCTGTCACCTCCGTAGGACATAAATGACCACCAAAGCAGGGTGTGATCTATTGCCATGTGCACTGGAAAACCCAGGTCATCTCCTCAGGGCATTCATCACAGACCTGCCATCCGCTCTTGGCACTCACAATAGAACCACAACTTCCAGCACTGGCTTCTCACCCGGCACACAGAGATTCTTTTGCCTTCCTTGGAGAGACCGGAAGAACTAGACAGCGTGTATCTGTTTGCATTGCACAGACAAGTTTTGAGCACACACCTGCTGTTGGTGTGGGGAGATGACCCTGAGCAAGAACAATTGCCATCAACCGCCTGGGGAGACCGTGAAGTTATGTGGGACAAAGAGTGTCTTGGTGTCACATTGCATTTACGGTTCTAAATCCCGGCAAAGCCCATGCGTGCAGCTCTGGGATGTGCTTCTCTTGGACAGAGCTCCGCGTTTCCATCTCTCAGGCGGTGGGGCATCTCAGATAGTGGCAGAGCAGGTGGCACCCCACAAGGGCTTAGGTGCATCCAGGCTCCTGGCGTGGCAGCAGGAACCCCAGGAGATACTGCCCCTGTTGCCATGAACTGTCTGTGTCTGTGTGCAAGCGAAGGACTCGTGTGCCTGAAAACCCTCCTGTGACCGAGCAGTGAGCCCCCGCCAGAGCACCACTGACTCTTGGCCAACTGGCCATCCACCAGGACCCCAGAGGCCATTTTCCAGCGCTGCTATGCAGAATATCATTCCCAGTCTGTCCGGACATTCGGGGTTGCCCCATCACAGGGACAGAATCTGGCACTTCCCCTTGTTGAACTTCCTCTGGTTGAGGATTGCCCAAACCTCTGATTTGAGGTCTCTCTGCGGGGCCTCCGTCTTCCATGAGGCCCTGGAGTGTTACAATGGCCCCTTGATTGCTTGGGAATGTGCAGTGTTCTGTGTTCCATGTGTTCCATGAGACCCCATATTGTCACAATGGCACTGAAATGAGAGAGGATCTCCATCCTTAATGGCTTTGTAAATGGGAAGTTTTTCTTAGATAAAAATCCTAATCAACAAAGGGGTTTGCTTTCTTGGCATGGTAGCAGTCTTTTCTTTTCTTTTAAGACTACAATTAGTTGTAGGAGAGAGAATGTAGATGATACATGGAAACTAATAGAGAGTGTATCATATGCCCATCTTCAAGAAATTAGCTTACAGGCCTCAGAAAACTTGTTTAATTGTTTAATTGTTCTGTTAAGAAGAAAGTCTTACATTGTTTAAGCAAATGGGAAGTTCTAAGATACGTCTTAGCTGGTCCTAAAGCATTTAGTTTAGGGGTTAGGGGTCAGATAGATCAATCAGAGATGCTACGAGGCCTGCTAAGGGAGAAGACCACTCTGTGAAAATGACTGCCCCTCCCAGAAGAAATGGACGCTAGATGGCAGTCTTGCTCCACGAATAAAATCCAAGCGGCTATTTGACCCTAAAATCAGAAGAGAATTTTGGACTGCTTGTGAAGGGGAGGGTCTTTCAAGTATCACTGTATTTATACTCTGAAATTTATACTGATTCTTTGATTCATGCATGGTAGAGTACCCCCATGAATCCCCAGCTGGCATATTAAAGAAATGTTCGATCCAATGGTTTCTGGTCATGGGGTTTAATTCTTTTGTTTTATCCCTTTGATTCCATGAAGTTCCAAAGATATCCCACGGTTTGTTTAATTCCATGAGGTCCCGCACATCCCAATGATGTCCCTTAAGTCCCTGGTTTCTGTAGTTTCCCAGGGAACATTTGCTTCTATGATGCAGGGCAGTGCCACGACGGCCACTTGATTCCGTGAGTTCCCCCAGTCTCCCAGCAGTCCTTTGGTTCCATGAGACCCTGCAATGTTGCAGTGGGTTGACCTTACCTGGATGCCAGGTGCCCACCAAGCTGCTCTATTGCTGCCCTTCCCAGCCAGACAGAAGAGACAGAACAAGATGGAAAATTATTTCTACCTTGAGATCAGGCACTTTACTAAAGCAAAAGCCAATGTTTGCGCATGCATAAGTGAAGAAGAAAATAAAAAGATTTTCTCTCTACTTCCTGTCAGCAGCGATACCTGACCACTTCATGGGAAGCAGGGCTTCACCACACAGAGAAGCCGCTCAGAAGGCATGTATTGTAAAAAAATGGATTTTCCCCCTTTCCTGTTCCTTTCCTGAGCTCTTGTCGCTGAGCTGACGCCATATATTCTGCAATGTCCCTTTGGTCCATTTGGCTCAACTGACCTGTCTGTATCGCCTCCCATGATCTTGCCCCCGATTCAGGGGACATAGCTGACAATGCAGATGCTGCACCAGCCCTGCTCAGCAGTTGCCAAAGCACTGGTGCGATTAACCCCTTTGGAGCTCCCAATGCAAAGCACAGCACTGTGACGCCTGCAGTGAGAAAATGAACTCCAGCTCAGACACACCCAACACATGTGGGATTCTGAAATGTCTCAGGGTTCCTTTGGTTCCACGATGCCCCTCTCAGACCTGGCAGTAGAAAAATAAATCAAAAAATTGAGAAGAAATCATCTTAAAGTCATGCTAAGCCTGTCTTCTACAGTCCAGAATCTACATATGTGTGACTGCAGATACTTGGGATGAGGGTAGATGCTCAGAGGAATTCATGGGTTTGATCTAGGAAACCTGTCCCAAAGTTTTCACTGCCTTTTCCTCCTTGGACATTTCCTGATGCTCGGAGGAAGCTCATGGCCAACAGCAGCTCCATCCCCCACTTCCTCCTCCTGGCTGCAGCTCTTGCACTTCTGCTTCTTCCTGGGCCTCTCCCTGGCTGCCCTCCTGGGCAACGACCTCATCCTCAGCGCCGTAGCCTGCCACCACCACCTGCACACCCCCCAGGGACTTCTTCCTGCTCCACCTCTCCCTCACACACCCGGGCTGCATCTGCACCACTCTCCCCAAAGCCATGGCCAATTCCCTCTGGAACACCAGGGGCATGTCCTACTCAGGATGAGCTGCACAGGTGTTTTTTGCTTTTCTTCTTGATCACAGCGGAGCTTGCCCTTCTCACCATCATGTCCTATGACTGCTACGTGGCCATCTGCAAAGTCCTTCACTACAGGACCCTCCTGGGCAGCAGAGCTTGTGCCCACGTGGCAGCAGTTGCCTGGGCCACTGGGAAGCGGGTCTGGCCCTGGGGCTGCAGGAGCTGCCGCCTGAGTTGATGATCTCCTGAGCAGTCCAGACATGCAGTCACTGTCCCTGTCCTCTATTGCCTCCCTTTCTTGCTGCAGGACCAGAAACGACTGTGCTGCTCTGCTGGGCTGGGGCGGGGCAGGGAGATGGGGGGAGCAGGGAGGGGTTGGTCTGGGCAGTTCCAGTGACTAGAAAACCCCAATGTTCATCTGAAGTGTAGGAGTGAGCAGGGTGGGAGCATTACAGGGCTGATGTGGCTCCAGGCTCTGGGAGTGGTAGCAGGAGCCCAGGGAAACACTGCCCCTGCTGCAATGAACTGCCTGTGTGTGTGCCAGGGAAGGACTCGTGTCTCTGAACACCCCCGTGTGTGCATCAGTCCAGCTCAGGGTTGGACACCACTCAGAGCCCTGACACATTTCTCTGTGTGACTCCAGGAAAACCCCCGCTGTGCCAGGGAGTTACCAGATCCTTTGCTGTCACCCTCCTGGTGTCCTGTGTAATGATGAAACTAGAAAAGGTGATCATCATACCCTGGTAATTTTCTAAGAGGAGAAATGTCACTGCTGGAAAGAAGTGTCACTGCTGGAAAGAAGTGTCACTGAAGAGGGGAGAAGAGGGAACATCATTGTTTCCTTCAGTCTGTTCCACAGCAGGTTCCCCTGGAGCGCCAGGGACACCTGTGGGGAACCCAGAGGGGCAGAGAAAGGGTTGCCTTTGGCTCTTGCTGTGCTGCTCAGCTGGGCCGGGCTCCTGGCACACAGGGAAATCCTGGCAAGCGGGCAGCACTGCAGAGAGACAGCTCTGCCCAGGAGCAGCTCCTCTGCACAGCCCAGCAGGGCCGAGGGCACTGCCTGTAGGCACGAGAGAAGAGAAGAAAGGCAAAGGGAGGTTAAAGGTAGCAGAAAGATGGGAGGTGTTCAGCTGAGACACAACTTGGGGACACAACTTCACACTCCTCTGCAGAGTGAGTCTACAGTGCAGGGCAATGTCGCTTGTGTTCCTGGAGGAATCTCCTAAAGCTACCACATCCCACAGCCTTGCCCATCTGTCAGGACTCTCCCAGTTTCTCTGTTGCGCTGGAGGAGGATTTTCTCCAGGGCAGGCCTTCCCTGCAGCACCGTCAGAGGGACAGCGCAGGTGGGTTCCTTCTCCCAGGGATGACTGCGGGGTGGGAAGGTGGGGGTGCAGCCAGGGATGCCCGGGGCTGTCCTGCAGAGCAGGGTCCCTGTGCTCCGGGGTTCTTTGTGCCAGGGCACGGACTTTGCTGCCTGCTGGGGTCAGGTCTCATCCTGCCTGGGTAGTTGCCCACCCCTCTGCAGGGAGAAGCTGTCGGTGGGTGGTGAGAACCCCAGCAGGAGCCAGGCAGGTTCTTCCTGCCGTTGGATGAGGTGTGTGTGGTCAGGGCTGTGGGAGGTCAGGGTTGCTCCCAGATCCAGATCACACCAGCACATTTCCAAGAGCACTGTCAAATGGGAAGGACAAAGCACAATTATTAGGAAGGAATGGAGCTTTTCTGAGTCAGTGTTTTCAGTTTCCTACTCCTGAGGAATCTGGGGGTTGAGAAATGGAAAAGGAGCTCCCATGTTGGACAAGTCACTGAGACTCCTGAGCTGTAACTTGGAATGCACAAGTGCTTCTGTAAGCAACTTCCTAAAGTGCTTTCAGCCTCTGCTCTGCTTTTGACAGAAGCAGCATCACTTCTGCTGGACCCATCTGTTTTTTCTTGATCTGCCCTTTTCCACCTGCAAAAAGAAAAGTTGCCCAGTCAGTGCGCTGCAAACAGGCAGGTTTCTCTCAGGTCACAGTGAGTGCACAGACATTCGGATGGAGTGGTGACAGGGAAGTCATGAATGGATTTCTGATGTTGAGTCTACTGTTTTGAAATCAGAAAATGTGGTGTTGAAGTCATCGTTAGCCTTTGAGAGGGAAACAGGAGAAAAATCAGATAAATTTGTTGCTAAAAATGAGCTGCTTCAAACTGAGGTTGACCACCTTCAAAGTCTTGTTAAAATTTGGATGATTATGAAACAGTCAACTCACGGATTACCCCCATCAATACTAGACAATGCCCGCAGTATAAAGGCATAAAGCCCTACCAGCCCCTCCAGGAACCCTCAAATCCCATCCCGGTCCCACAGGACACTCCCAACTTCCCCTTAAACCCTCCGAGGCCCCCAGACTGCCTCCCAGACCCACAAAAACCCACAAGATGCCCCCAAACCCCTCCCAGTTACCTCCAGCCCTCCCAGGGCCTTTCAAACCCTCTCCTAGTTGCCCCCTTCCCCTTGAGTATGCCCCCAAACTCTCTCCCAGTTCCTTCCCACATCCCCGACGATTCCCCAAAACCCCTCACAGCTGCCCCAATCTCCCCAACCTCCCTCCCAAACCCCCAAACTCCCCCAAACACCTTCCCACTTACCCCCACGACCTCCAACCCCTTCTCAGCCTCCCCATTCCTTCCCAAAGCCCCTCCCAGTTGCCGGCCCGTCCCCCAGGCTCGGGTGAGGAGGTGCCCCAGGCCGACGGGCCCGCCCAGGCAGGGGCGGTTCCAGCAGCATGTCAGGAGCCACCCCCTGCCCCGAAAGCTCCCGCCCGCCCTGGAGCCGCCTCAGCTGCCCCTGCAGGGGAGAAATCCAGGCCGGAGCAGAGCAGGGGGCAGGGCCGGGCTGGGACCTCGATGGACGGGGGCACTGGGAGAGCAGGGGAGAGACCGGGATGGGCTGAGGGGGCACTGGGGGAGAGGGGAGACACTGGGATGGGCTGAGGGGGCACTGGGAGGGAGAGGGGAAAGTTTTTTGCCCCTTTCCTGGGCACTTGAACACCCTCTGCACCCCCGTTCCCGGCCGTGCCGGCTGTCCTTCCCCCCCAAGCCATGAACAGGTTTTGGGGCTCCCTCGTGGGTCGCAGCCAATAGAACGGCTCTGCTGGAATGACGTCATTGCCAAATCTGCTGGGCCCCTGTCCTTGTGCCGGTGAGTCACCCAATAGAACGTCGAAACTTCCGCGGGGGCTGCCGGGAGCGGGGCGGTGATGGCGGGGGAGGGGAGGATCGGGATTGAACCCGATTGGTCCCGATCGATCCCGGCCCCAGGGTCTCCCCCCGCCGCGCTGTTTTTCACGTGCGGCCCCAACGAGGCCATGGTGGTGTGGGGTGAGTTCAGGGGGTCCGGGGGCTCCTGGTGACCCCTCCGAATCTCCCCCAAGACTCTCGGGAACTGCCCAGATCCCCCCAAGAATCCTGGGGACCCTCCGCCTTTCCCCCTCCTCCCCCAAATCTCCTGTGCATCCCCTTAAGCCTTGAAAATCTCCTGGGACCACCTCAGACCCCCAGACTCCCTCCTGGGGACCCCCAAACACTCTTCAGGACTCCGGGGCCCCTCCCGACCCTTGGGCAGGGCCCGGTGCTGCTGCTGGGGCAGGGGGTGAGGCCTTGCCGCCTGCCAGCTGCCTGGGCCCCTGTCCTTGCTGCGCCACATCCCCGAGGCTCCATCCCCACTCCCCCAGCGCCAGCTCGCTCCTTCCCAGCCCCAACCAAGCCCTTCTCTGTGTCCTCCTGCAGGCCATGGCTTTCACAACATTCCTTTTGGTGCTTGTGCAAAGCATCATCCAGTCCCTGCAGACGGTCGGGGAGGGGCTGCACAAGACTCAGTGAGCTTGGAGGTCTTTTCCAAGCTGAAGGACTCTTGGATTCTGTGATTGTGTGCTGGATTCAGCTGGGTCCGTGTTAGCAGCATTAGTTTGCTCCCAAAGTTTCCTCGCTGTCAGCTCTTGTGGCCTAAGGCTTGAGCTCCTTTAACTCCTTATGCTGAGCTACTGATGGGAAACGAGAGGCCTCTGCGAGCAGATTCCTGGTGTTCCCTGTAGAACAGTGAGGGAGAAGGTGTAGTCAAGTGGGAAGAGGAGTACTGTTTGTGTGTGGCCTCCTATGTGGCCTTGGCGCCTTTGAGGGGCTTGAAGGAGAAAAGAGCTTCGTTAAAGTGAGAAGTGAAATAGTGTGTTGGCTGTTCTCTCTGCAGGGAGAAGCTGTCGGTGGGGGAGGGGTCACAGAGTGGGGGAGAGGCTGTAAAGTGGGGGAGGGGCCACCGAGTGGGAGAGGGGTCACAGAATGGGGGAGGGGTCACAGAGTGGGGGAGGAACCACAGAGTGGGGGAGGGGCCATAAAGTGGATGAGGGGCCATAGAGTGGGGGAGGGGCCAGGGGGTGGGGGAGGGGCCATGAAGTGGGAGAGGGGTCACAGAGTGGGGTAGGGGCTACAGAATGGGGTAGGGGCCACAGAATGGGGAAGGGGCCATAAAGTGTGGGAGCGGCCACGGGGTGGGGGAGGGGTCACAGCCTGGACTCGGGGGGTCAGGGCAGTGACCTCGGGGAGGGGGAGGGGTCAGGGCATGGGGTAGGGGTCTCACCTGATCCCGGGGCTATCGGGGCCATGGTGGGGTCGAACCTGGTGGGGACACCCAAGTTTTTCCCAAATTTCCCCTCATTTTTCCCAGTTTTTCATCCATTTCTCCCAAATTTCCCACTCTTTCCCCAATTTTCCCCCCATTTCCCCCATTTTTCCCAAATTTCCCCATTTTTCTCAATTTTTCCCCATTTGTTTTCCAAATTCCTTCCATTGTTCCCAAATTTCCCCCATTTTTTCCCATTTTCCCCAAATTTCTCCCCATTTTTCCCAACTTTCCCCAATTTTTCATCCAATTTTACCCAAATTCCCCCATTTTTTTCTCAATTCACCCCATTTTTCCCAAATTTCCCCATTTTCCCCAAATTCCGCCATTTTTCCCCAATTTTTTCCTAAATTTCCCCTAATTTTTCCCAATTATCCCCCATTTTTCCTGATTTTTCACCCGTTTTCCCCAAATTTCTTACTTTTTTCCCAGTTTTCCCTCCATTTCCCCTCAAAATCCCCCATCTCCCCAAATTTCTGACTTTTTCCCCAAAATTTCCCCCGTTTTTCCACATTTTCCCGGATTTTCCCCCAGTTTTCCTAAATTTCCCCCCATTTTTCCCCATTGTTATCAATTTTCCCCAAATTTCCCACTTTTTTCTCAAATTTTCCGCCATTTTTCCCAATTTTTCATTCGTGTTCACCAAATTTCCCACTTTTTTCCCCAATTTTTCGCCATTTTCCCCAAAATTCCTGGTTTTTTCTCCCCATTTTTTCCCACTGGGGAAATTTGGGAAATTTGGAAAACTGGGGACCCAAAAATCCAAGAAAATGTGGGGAAATGGGGGAAAAATGTGGGGGAAATCTGGAGAAAAATCTGTGAAAATGTGGGCAAAATGGGGGGCAAATCAGGAAAATGGTGAAAAATGTGGGAAAATGTGGGAAAATGGGGAAATTGCAGAAAATTCTGGGAAAAATGTGAGAAAAATCCGGGGAAATGGGGAAAAATGGGGGAAAATGGGGAAAAATATGGGAAAATATGGAAAAATGAGGAAAAAAAGGGGGAAAATGGGGAAAAATGTGTGAAAATCTGGGAAAATGTGGGAAAAATGGGGGGAAAATCTGGGAAAATGGGGGGAAATGGAGAAAAAATCCGGGAAAATGGGGAAAAAATTGGGAAAAAACTGGGAAAATGGGAGAAAATCTGGGAAAAATGTGGAAAAAATTGGGGGGAAAGGGGAAAAAATGGGAAAAATCTGGGAAAATAGGGAAAAAATGGGGGGAAAATGGGGAATATTCTGGGAAAATCTGGAAATATGGGGAAAAAATGTGAGAAAAATGGGGAAAAATCTGGGAAAAATGGGGGAAAATGAGGAAAAATCTGGGAAAATGTGGAAAAAATGTGGGAAAAATCATGGAAACTGGGGGGAAATTGGGAAAAAATCCAGGGAAATGTGGGAAAAAAAGGGGGGAAATCTGGGAAAATGGGGAAAATAATTGGGAAAAAATCTGGGAAAAAATGGGCAAAATGAGGAAAAATCTGGGGAAATAGGGAGAAAATCTGGGAAAATGTGGGAAAAAATTTGGGAAAATGTGGGAAAATGGGGAAAAATCCGAGAAAATGGGGGCAAAATGGGGAAAAATCTGGGGAAAATGGGGAAAAATCTGGGAAAATGTGAAAAAATTGGGAAAAACTGTGGGAAAATGGGGGAAATGAGGAGAAATCTGTAAAAATGGGGGAAAATGAGGAAAAATGTGTGAAAATGGGAAAAAATTTGAAAAAATCCAGAAAAATGGGGAAAATCGGGAAAAATCATGAAAAATGGGGGGAAATGTGGGAAATTGTGGGAAAATCTGGAAGAAAATCTGGAGAAAAATCTGAGAAAATGTGGGAAAAATGGGAAAAAATGTGGGAAAAATCTGGGAAAATGTGGGAAATTCTGGGAAAAGTGGTGGAAAAATCTGGGAAAAATCTGGGAAAATGGGGAAAAAATAGGGAAAAATCTGGGAAAATCTGGGAGAAATCTGGGAAAATGGGGACAAACTAGGGGGGAAATGCTGGAAATTCTGGGGAAAATGGGGGAAAATGGAGAAAAATGGGAAAAAATCTCAGAAAATGGGGAAAAATGGGGAAAGATTTAAAAAAATGGGAAAAAATCTTGGGAAAATCTGGGAAAAATGAGGAAAAATCTGGGAAGATGTGGAAAAAATGGGAGAAAATCCAGGAAATGGGGAAAAATGGGGAAAGATCAAAAAAATTTTGGAAAAATGGGGAAAATATGGGAAATTCTGGGAAAAATCCAGGAAAATGGGGGAAGAAATCTGGGCAAATCTGGGAAAATGTGAGAAAAAATGGGGGGAAATGTGGAAAAAATGGGAAAAAAAATCTGGGAAAATCTGGAGAAAAATGTGTGAAAATCCGGGAAAATGTGGGAAAAATGTGGAAAAAATGGGGAAAAATCTGGGAAAATGGGGGAAAATGGGAAAAATCTGGAAAATGGGGGGGAAATGGGGAAAAATTCAGGAAAATGTGGAAAAATGGGGGAAAATCTGGGAAAAATGGGGAAAATGGGGGGAAATGTGGAAAAATGGGGAAAAATGTGGAAAAACTGGGTTAAACTGGGAGGAACTGGGAGAAACTGGGCCAGAGGGAAAGGGATGTTGCCATGGAAATGTGAGCCTGCCCCTCCCCCACCCGGCCCAGGGCCCACGGGGGGGGGGGGAACTGGGTTAAACTGGGACATACTGGGAGCACTGGGGGAGACACTGGGAGTTACTGGGAGCTACTGGAAGCTACTGGGGGGGTCACTGGGGTTACTGGGATGGACACTGGAGTTACTGGGAGCTACTGGGGGGGTCACCGGGGTTACTGGGAGTTACTGGGAGCTACTGGGGGGCTTACTGGGAGTTACTGGGAAGCTACTGGGGTGGACACTGGGGTTACTGGGAGTTACTGGGATGGACACTAGGATTACTGGGAGTTACTGGGAGCTACTGGGATAGACACTGGGGTTACTGGGAGCTACTAGGAGCTACTGGGGGGGTCACTGGGGTTACTGGGGGGGTCGCTGGAGATACCGGAGGCATTACTGGGGTTACTGTGAGCTACTGGGAGCCACTGGGAGCGGCCCATCCCCCTCCCTCCCCAAGGTCACCCCAAGGACACGGAGGGGGGGAGGGGGGGAAGCCCTGCCCCCTCCCAGTCCCTCCCAGTCCCTCCCAGTTCCCTCCCAGTCCCTCCCAGTACCTGAACTTGTCACACTGGGAGCGGCTCCAGGTCCCCCCTCAAGTTTGGGCCCCCGGGGCTATTTTTGGGACCCGGTGACGTCACTGGGGGGGAGGGGCCTCGAGGGGGCGGCCCCTCCCCTCTCCCTTCCCAGTACAGAGCAGTAAGGGACCAGTAACGGCCCCAGTGGTGAGGGGAGGGGAAGGAGGGAACACTGAGGGTGGGGATGGAGCAGGATGGTCCTTGAGCGTGGGGGAAGGGCAGGAAGTTCCCTGAGGGTGGGGGAAGGGCAGGACCGTCCCTGAGGGTGGGGGAGGGGTAGGCGGGTCCCTGAGGGTGGGGGAGGGGCAGGAGGGACCCCGAGGTGGGGGGAGGAGCAGGAGGGTCCTGAGGATTGGGGAGGGGCAGGGAGGGACCCCGAAAGTGAAGGAGGGGCCCTGAGGGTCCCTGAGGGTGGGGGAAGGGTAGGAAGTTCCCCGAGGGTGGGGGAGGGGCAGGAGAGTCTCTGAGGTTGGGGGAGGGGTCCTGAGGGCCCCTGAAGGTGGGGGAGGGGCAGGGAGGGCTCCTGAGAGTGGGGGAGGGGTAGCAGGTTCACTGGGGGGAGGGGAAGGAAGGGACCCTGAGGGTGGGGGAGGGACAGGAGGGACCCTGAGGGTTGGGGAGGTGCAGGAAGGGGGGGGAGGGTCTTTGGGGGGGCCCTTAAAGGTGGGGGGAGGGGCTGAAAGTGGGTCCATCATTGGGAGGGGACACGCCCACCCAAAACCCAGTAAGTCCCAGTTGAGCTCCCAGTTCAGGGAGGGGGAGAGGATGCAAAAGACACGCCCACTTGCAGAGGCTATGGCCACCTTGGGATGGGACACGCCCACCAGGGAGAGACCACGCCCACCTAAAGAAGGGACACGCCCACCCCCAAACCACTAAGTCCCAACTGAGTTCTGCCTTAACTGGTCCTTACTGGTCCCACCACCCCATTCCGCGTTCCAGTGACCCGTACTGGTCCATACTGGCTTATACTGGTCTATCCTGGTTTATACTGGTCTGTACTGGTCTGACCTTGATGGAGATGCTGAAGTGCCCCAACCCCCTTAACTGGTCCTTCCTGGTCCCACCACCCCATTCCGTGTTCCAGTGACCCAGTTCCAGTACTGGTTTATATTGGTCTATACTGGTCCATACTGGTTTATACTAATCTATACTGGTCTATACTGGTCTGTACTGGTCTGACGTTGACGGAGATGCTGAAGTGCCCCCAACCCCCTTAACTGGTCCTTACTGGTCCCACCGCCCCATTCCCCGTTCCAGTCACCTGTACTGGTCCATACTGGTTTATACCGGTTTATACTGGCCCATACTGGTCTATACGGGTCTATACTGCTTTATACTGACCTGACCTTGATGGAGATGCTGAAGTGCCCCCAACCCCCTTAACTGGTTCTTACTGGTCCCACCACCCCATTCCCCGTTCCAGGGACCCGTACTGGTTTATACTGGTTTATACTGCTCTACCCTGGTTTATACTGGTCTGTACTGGTCTGACCTTGATGGAGATGCTGAAGTGCCCCCAACCCCCTTAACTGGTCCTTACTGGTCCCACTGCCCCATTCCCCATTCCAATGACCCGTACCGGTCTGTACTGGTTTATACTGGTCTATACCGGTCTATACCAGTCCATACTGGTCTATACTGGTTTATACTGGTCTGTACTGGTCTGACCTTGACGGAGATGATGAAACGCCCCCAACCCCCTTAACTGGTCCTTACTGATCCCACCACCCCATTCCCTGTTTCAGTGACCCGTACTGGTTTATATCGGTTTATACTGCTCTACCCTGGTTTATACTGGTCTGTACTGGTCTGACCTTGATGGAGATGCTGAAGTGCCCCCAACCCCCTTAACTGGTCCTTACTGGTCCCACCACCCTGCTCGCTGTTCTAGTGACCTGTACTGGTCCATACTGGTCCGTACTGGTTTTTTACTGGTCTATACTGGTCTATACTGGTCTATACTGGTCTGTACTGGTCTACACTGGTCTATACTGGTCTATAATGGTCTGACCTTGATGGAGATGCTGAAGTGCCCCCAAACCCCTTAACTGGTCCTTATCGGTCCCACTGCCCCATTCCCCATTCCAGTGACCCATATTGGTCTATACTGGTCCATACTGGTTTATACTGGTCTATACCGATCTATACTGGTCTATACTGCTCTGTACTGGTCTGACCTTGATGGAGATGCTGAAGTGCCCCCAACCCCCTTAACTGGTCCTTACTGGTCCCACCACCCTGCTCCCCATTCCATTGACCCATACTGGGTCGTGGTGGCAAGAACCCCAGCAGGAGCCAGGTGGGGTCTTCCTGCCGTTGGATGAGTGCTCTGGGAGGTCAGGGCTGCTCACAGATCCAGATCACACCAGCACATTTCCAAGAGCACTGTCAAATGGGAAGGACAAAGCACAATTATTAGGAAGGAATGGAGCTTTTCTCAGTCAGTGATTTCAGTTTCCTACTCCTGAGGAATCTGGGGGTTGAGAAATGGAAAAGAAACTCTCATGTTGGATAAGTCACTGAGACTCCTGAGCTGTAACTTGGAATGCACAAGTGCTTCTGTAAGCAACTTCCTAAAGTGCTTTTGGCCTCTGCTCTGCTTTTGACAGAAGCAGCATCACTTCTGCTGGACCCATCTGTTTTTTCTTTATCTGCCCTTTTCCACCTGCCTGAGGTTTCTCTCAGGTC
Organism: Manacus candei; assembly: GCF_025592945.1. Classification (NCBI taxonomy): domain Eukaryota; kingdom Metazoa; phylum Chordata; class Aves; order Passeriformes; family Pipridae; genus Manacus; species Manacus candei. The sequence goes on from NW_026138185.1 coordinate 740,517, forward strand.
AAAGTGAGAGCACAGACATTTGGATGGAGTGCTGACAGGGAAGTCATGAATGGATTTCTGATGTTGAATCTACTGTTTTGAAATCAGAAAATGTGGTGTTGAAGTCATCGTTAGCCTTTGAGAGGGAAACAGGAGAAAAATCGGATAAACTTGTTGCTAAAAATGAGCTGCTTCAAACTGAGGTTGACCACCTTCAAAGTCTTGTTGCGCCAGAGTGCAGAAAAAAAACCTGTTGCTAAAAAAACAGGCTCCTGGTTTGGTCAGGCAACTTCATAAACCAGTGTCTTACCCTGGCATTGAGACTTGGGAAACCACAGAGAACCCTGATTCTAAGTCTCAGGAGAGAAAGAAACAAGGAGAATTTGAAGTTCAACTGATGTTTCTAGAGTCTCCCAGCTTTCCTCACATTAATGAAAATAGACTGAGTGATCCCTGTGATAATGAACAAAGGGAAGATTATTCTTTACCTCCCTCAATTTCCTTTGTGCCTGATACTGAATCCACTAAAAAACCTTGGACTCAAAAAGAGAACCCGACCCAGAAAACAACTCAATTCATTCTGATTCAAGTGGTTAAAGAGCAGAAGCATTATGGCGATAAACCTGGACAAATTAAAAGCCAACCAGTGAAATCCTATCAATATATCACATACCTTGGGATTCCACTTTGTTCTCATCAACAGTTAATACAATTTCCAATGGATATGGGGACAAAATGTTCGCAGCAAAATGCCAAAGATGGGATTAAAACCCAGACAAAAAAGAATTAAAATCACTGGAGAAAAAGAAGAAACCAGTCTTCAACCAAGAGCTTCACCCTGTTACTGTTTTGTTGATATTACCTTTTTGCTTTTTATTCTAATAATCATATTGTATGTTAAAATTTGGATGATTATGAAACAGTCAGCTCACTGATTACCCCCATCAATACTAGATGATGCCCGCAGTATACACCCGTCCCAGCCCCTCCAGGAGCCCTCAAATCCCATCCTGGTCCCACAGGACACTCCCAACTTCCCCTCAAACACTCCGAGGCCCCCAGATTGACTCCCAGATCCAGAAAACTCTTGCTGCCTGCCCATGGAGTGCCCAGTGTGGCCCACCAACTGCACCACAAAGCCAAAGCTTCCAGGCTTTCTTTCCTGGGAATTAGGGCTGTTGTTTCCTATTTTCAGCCATGCCTCCCAACTGATAGCCCAACTCCCAAACTGCTAGCATGCCTGTTGATACAGAATTGTTAAAATAAACCTTGCCAGTATATGTTTTCAGACACCGATTATTTAGTGTCGTTTCACTTTAATCCACCCCAAGGGAATTATTAATAAAAACCTGAGTTACCCCCTCTCCCCTTTTCCTGGGGCAGGTTGTAACACCAATCAGCACTGACTCCGCCCAGCAGGCATAGCAAAGGAAGTTTCCTTTTGGTTTAGGGTTTAGTGTTAGGGTTAGGGTTAGGGTTTAGGGTTAGGGTTAGGGTTTGGGTTAGGGTTAGGTTTTGAGTTAGGGTTAGGGTTAGAAAGGGTTAGGGTTAGGGTTAGGAAATTTAGGGTTAGAGTTAGCAAAAGTTAGGGTTAGGGTTAGGTTTAGGGTTAGCAAAAGACAGGGTTACTGTTAGGGTTAGGGTTAGGGTTAGGGTTAGGGTTAGGGGTATGGGTAAGGGTTAGGGTTAGGAAGAATTTGTCTCAGTGCGCGATCTAACAATCGTGGTTTTAGTCCATTCCGGACACGCAGCGGTGCCCAATAAACCCCTCTCGGGCTATAAGCCCGATTCATTGCCCACCGCTGTCAGAATCTTTTGCTTTTTCTTTTGGGTCTCTGCTTTTGCTGTTGCTGTTCAGTTGCGTGTCTGGCAGAATACCCACCGCCGTCCAGTATGTACTCTACTTCTATAGAGCACTGTCCCCTAACCCCAACATTAAAAGAGAGACTGCAAGCTATGCGCAAACCCTGTTCCCTAACCCTAACCCTAACCAAGAGACTGCAAGCTATGCGCAAACCTTTTTCCCTAACCCTAACCTTAAAAGTGAGAAAGCAAGCTATGCGCAAACCCTTTTCCCTAACCCTAACCCTAAAAACGAGACTGCAAGTTATGCGCAAACCCTCTTCCCTAACCCTAACCTTAAAAAAGAGACTGCAAGCTATGCGCAAACCCTGTTACCTAACCCTAACCTTAAAAAAGAGACTGAAAGCTATATGCAAACCCTTTTCTCTGAACCTAACCATAAAAAAGAGACTGCAAGCTATGCGCAAACCCGATTCCCTGACCTTAATCCTAAAAAAGCAAATGCAAGCCATGTGCAAACCCTGTTCCCTAACCTTAACCTTAAAAAAGAGACTGCAAGCTATGCACAAAACCAGTTCCCTAACCCTAACTTTAAAAAAGAGACTGCAAGCTACTAGGGTTAGGGTTAGGGTTAGGGTAAGGGTTAGGGTTGGGGTTAGGGTTTAGGGTTAGGGTTAGGGTTAGGGTTAGGGTAAGGGTTAGGGGTTAGGTTTGGGGTTAGGGTTAGGGTTAGTCAGAATCTGTCTCAATGCGCGATCTAACTATCGCGGGTTTACCCCATTCCAGGAACGCAGTGGTGCCCAGTAAACCCCTCTCGGGCTATAAGCCCAATTCAGTGCCCACCGCTGTCAGAATCTTTTGCTTTTTCTCTTGGGTCTCTGCTTTTGCTGTTGCTGTTCTGTTGCGTGTCTGGCAGAATACCCACTGCCATCCGGTATGTACTCTGCTTCTATAGAGCACTGGCCCCTCCCACTGGTTGGAGTCAAGAGGTGGAGTCCGTGTTGATTGTTCTGTGTCACTGGCTCCGCCTCCTGGGCGGAGTCAGTGCTGATTGGTGTTACAACCCGCCCCAGGAAAAGGGGAGAGGGGGTGACTCAGGTTTTTATTAATAATTCCCTTGGGGTGGATTAAAGTGAAACGACACTAAATAATCGGTGTCTGAAAACATATACTGGCAAGGTTTATTTTAACAATTCTGTATCAACAGGCATGCTAGCAGTTTGGGTGCTGTCATACCACAATGTGACACAGAGATAACCTTTGGGGGGGGAAAGAAAATGCATAGGGGAGAGAAAGGCAGGAGAAGAGCAAGGGAGAGTAAGAGAAAGAAAAGCTGAGAGTGGACAGATGTATATAGTCACTGCCCACGGGGTCCAGCGATGCTTCCATGTCTGTCAGTTGAAGTGGTGGCCTTGATCTGCCGGGGGTGAAGGAGGGAAGTCCCCATACTCCAAGAAGTTATGAGTTATAGCCATGATTAGTGTCACAGACCATGCCTCGAGCCTCCAACATCTCGAGGGTTGCAGTCTCTCTTCTAAGGTTAGGGCATAACTTGCACTTACTGTGTGGACCAATTGTCAGAGACTGAAATGGTTAATGATTTATGCATTCTAGGAGACTTTTCAGGCTTTTGACTTGCATGATACCTCTGATGAGCAGTCGGGCCCCTCCCTCCCTCCAGTGCTGACGGTGTGAAGCCCTGCAAAGGCAAGAGCTGAGCTTACAGGTTTTTGACTGTTGATATATCTGATGAGGAATCAGGCCCCTCCCTCCCTCTGCTATGAGATGTTGGGGTTAGGGTTAGGGTTAAGGTTAGCAAGGGTTAGGGTTTAGGTTTTAGGGTTTACGGTTTGCGTTCCTGGAATGGGGTAAACCCACGATAGTTATATCGCGCATTGAGACAGATTCTGACTAACTCTAACCCTAACCCCAACCCTAACCCCTAACCCTTACCCTAACCCTAACCTTAACCCTAACCCGAACCCTAACCCTAACCCTAACCCTAACCCTAACCCTAAACCCTAACCCCAACCCTAACCCTTATCCTAACCCTAACCCTAACCCTAACCCTAGTAGTTTGCAGTCTCTTTTTTAAAGTTAGGGTTAGGGAACTGGTTTTGTGCATAGCTTGCAGTCTCTTTTTTAAGGTTAAGGTTAGGGAACAGGGTTTGCACATAGCTTGCATTCACTTTTTTAGGATTAGGGTCAGGGAATCGGGTTTGCGCATAGCAACACTAACCCTAAAAAAGAGACTGCAAGCTATGCGCAAACCCCGTTCCCTAACCCTAAAAAAACCCCTAACCCTAACCCTAACTCTAACCCTAACCCTAAACCCTAACCCCAACCCTAACCCTAACCCTAACCCTAACCCTAACTCTAACCCTAACCCTAAACCCTAACCCCAACCCTAACCCTAACCCTAACCCTAACCCTGATTCTAAGTCTGAGGAGAGACAGAAACCAGGAGACTTTGAAGTTCAACTGATGTTTCTACAGTCTCTCAGCTTTCCTCACATTAATGAAAATTGGCTCATTGAGGATAATGAGGATGCAGCTTCTGCTATGGGGAATTCTAAGCATTCTGGGGTCGGTAAGACAACCTGGTAAGTAACACTTGAGTGAATGGGGGGTTGTCTTGGGGGCTTGTTTCCCTTCTCTTTTCTGTCTCTTGGTTTCTCATTTTGTTTGCTACTTTCTTTGGAATAAATGTTGTTTTGTTCAGCTTTCAACTGTGTACTGGTTTCAGTTTTGGCAATCTCCCTGCTGCCACGGTCCAGGGGGATGGGAAATAGGACTGAGCACTGCAATAATGGTTCTTGGCACAGTTGAGGGTTCGTGCAGCAATGCCACTTTATTCAGGGACAACAGGGGTTTAAATAAGGGGTTTAAAGTCTGAGAGGAGGATTCTGAACTGGGGAGGAGCATGGGACTGACAACTCAGGGAAAAGTGTGATAGGAAGACAGGGAAAAGGTGGGTGGAACTTCAGAGTTCCTCTTTACCTCTTTACTCCTGATGGGGTACTGCGATCCCCCTACACCGCTGACTCTGATGTCAGTGGTCTGGGCTGGCCAGCTGTACGACCAGTCCTTGGAGGCAATTATGGTGACATCCGCCCCCATGTCGAGTAACCCTTCCACCTTGACTTTCTGAGGGTACCTAGGTTGAGAAAAGTAGATGAGACATGTTAGAAGAGGGCGAGAGGTCTTCACCGAGGTTGTCCAGTGGACTTCCCTCAGTGATCCCTCCCTCCGCTCCTCATCTGGGGACACCACGCAGAGCAGCTCGTTGGTGGAGACCATCTTCGCCACGGGGAAGCGGTCCTCCAACTGCACGGGAGGGAGATGCACAGTTAGGCATATAGCTATATTTGTGTTCGTCAGTCCCGCAGGAGAGTAGGCACTACAATTATTCCCTTAGCCACTGCTGAAAAGTGCGATATCATCAGGTAAGTCTTATCTGGATCGACTGGGGCAGATGGTCTAACCCTGACCTGCTCATAGGAGCTTAGGTGAGTAGACGGGTGAGTAACAGAAAGGATTATCCAATTTAGGGGAACACACTGGTTTTTAACTGAGATAGGGTCTGCTGAATTTAAAGGATCACACTGAACGGGAATGAGGTCTTTCGGAGGCTCTTGGGTAATGGGGTAGCTGGGCGCGGTGTTGGGCGCAGGATGGAGCGGAAAGCAGGGGTTATTTGTGTCGTCGTGCCCCCCTGGGCGCTCTGCTCCCCGTTTCCCTGATGTTCACAGGAGCAAGGGCGAAGATCGGGCAAAGATTGGAAGGTTACCCTTTTCCTCAGCTCTGGGGACCTCCTGGGGGGAAGGGGCTCACCATTGATATTGGTCATTGACCTACAACTAGAAGACCAATGGCGGCCCTTCCCACACCTCCCACATAGGGTCTTAGGCAAATTTGGTTCGGGGACTAACTTAGGACAATGTTTTTTGAAGTGTCCCTTTTCACCACAATTGAAACATGATTGGGGACCCATGAAAGTGGCAGCCAATAGACGCACTTTATGGGAATTGGAACCTATATTTTTACAAGCGTCTATCATTTCGAGTAGGGAGGGATCCTTTAACATCTTCAAAGCTTTCTGACAGTCCTCATTCGCCTTTTTGATAACCAATTTATTGAATAAAATTTCCTGGCTCTCTTTTTGGTGGACCTGCCTACTGATTGCCTCTTTTAGCCTGGTTATGAATTCTACAAAAGGTTCTTTTGGGCCTTGGTTAATAAGTGTGAAAGAAGGCGTCCGCACATAGGCATCTGTCACCCTTTTCATGGCCTCTAATGCCAATTCTTTAGTCGCTTCTAAAAATTTGGGGTCAATTCGAGCTTGATCCCCCCTACTCGAATAGTTCCCCTCCCCATAGAGCATGTCTATTGCCTGCTGAATTGGGATTCCCCTTCTTTCCATTTTGTCATTGACATATGCAGTGATTAATTTTTTCCATTCTGCCTGAAATACTGAGGACTGTACTGTTGTAAAGAGTCCTCCTATCACTGCTCTTATGTTGTAACGTATCAGCTTATAGGCCAGGAAGAAGGATTCTAGCAACTCGATGGTGAAGGGTGCCCCCAACCCATACTCGACGATGACCTTTTTCATATCTTTTAGCATGTCGTTACGAGGGAAGAATGAGACGCTCAATATGAGAATCAGCAAGCTTCGTTTATTGATCATTGCTAACAGCTTAATATATGCTTTATAATTAGTTCATACATATTGCAAAAGCTAAGCTCATTATTGGTTCTGCTTAAATGTTGATCTCACCTCTTACTCATTTCTTTGTTGACACAGGTGGTACTCAGTTGCTTTTTGTTTTGCTAATCACAATGTCCTGTTTACCAGCTAGCTAACAGGGTACAAGGGCACTGTAACCTCGCTATCTAAGATGTTCCCACTGCCTAGGCAAGCCGTGTTCTATAACCAATTCCCTACAGCCACTCTGGGGCCCTTCCTTCCTCTACATAGATGGGAAATGCTTTTAGGAATTCAGTGTCTTTAGCGCTAGCAGCCTCCTCCCTGAAGGCTCTCCAGATATCTGGTAGCTTAAGCTGCCATTCAGGGGAGTGCTGCATTAAGTCTATGTCCGGTTCAGGGTGGCGGCAGGCGGGGTAGGCCTCGGTGGTGTGAGGCCTATGGGCGCAGCCATCTTGCCGGAAGGAGGTCCTGACCTTCGCCTTGACCCTGTCCTTTGCCACCCTTCCGCCCCTTGAAGGTGATGTATCCGGGGAAGAGGTGGGGCTGGAGGAAGTGGGTGTGCTCGTGGGCATGCTGGGGGAGGGATCTCTGATGCAATCAGGTGGAGGCGGAGGCGGCCTGGAGGGTGGTGCTAAGGGAACCCGCCTCCTCCTTTCCTGCGCTGATTTTTCCCGCGGTGTCCCTTCCCGCCTTTTCTCCGCGTGGTCCCTGGGTCCCTCCTCCTCGACGCCATTTTGAATTCGGCACGATGGTTTCTTCCCCCTCCCTCCATATTGTGTGTCTGTCTGCTCAGTGTCCGTCTCTGTCTGCTCAGTGTCCCTCTCTGTCCGCTCAGTGTCTGTCTTGGGGAGGCTGATATTCTTGTTCATCATCTGGTGCTGTAGCACCATCAGAACTAACCTCCATGCGATGAGCGCCTCTTTAGCTATACGGTCCCCCTTATCGCTGTCCCGCCAGAGGCTGTAGCCTATGGCTTGCCACTGCTCTACGCTGGTGTCCTCGGCAAGCTGGTGACCCTTGTGGTCGAGCCATCTGGCGAGTGATTTTGCCAATTTTTTATCTAAGGGGTGACCGTGTTCTATTACAAAGTCTTTTAGGCGCCTGTATACAAATTTTTGGGAGGTTGAGAGTGTGAGTCCCATGTTGATGTTAGTCGGGTCTCAACAACAGTCTCTTGATGGAAAGTCCTCCCTTTGGTGTTCTGCCGGGCTGTGGGTGTTAGGGTAGGGTGAGGAATGTCCTCAGCAGTTCACCTGTCTGGTGCGTCGACCCGTGCAGCTACCGCTGAGCCCACAGTTGTCCTTTCTGCTGAGGAGGACCGGCGGGGACGATCGCCTCTCCTGGCGTCGCCTGAACCCAGGTGAGGACACAGGAGTTCTCTCAATATGAGAGTCCTCAACTGTGCCCCATATTGGGTGCCACTTGCCATGGTCCGGGGGGATGGGAAATGGGACCGAGCACTGCAATAACGGTTCTTGGTACAGTCGAGGGTTTGTGCAGCAATGCCACTTTATTCAGGGACAACAGGGTTTTAAATAAGGTAACTCTGAGGGGAGGATTCTGAACTGGGGAGGAGCATGGAACTGACAACTCAGGGAAAAGTGTGATAGGGAGACAGGGAAAAGGCGGGTGGAACTTCGGAGTCTCCAGGAGAAAGGGCCAATGGGAGCTCTCTTTGCACTGCAGCGAACTGTAGCCAATCAGTGGCAGAGGAGCAGGAAAGCAGGGGAGGACAGGGTGACAAACAACTTTGGGCAGGAAAATCTGAGGGAGAAAGGGGAACAATATGGAGGTATAACAAACTTCATAAAAATTCAACAGTAAACTGGGGTACATAAAACTCCATGACAATACAGCAATAAACTGGGGTAAAACTGGGGAACAACTGTCAGTCCGGTGGATAAATTGTCCAGTGTATAAAAGTCCATCTAGTTCCCATAGATGCTTCTCCATGCCACATATCTTTCCCAATTGGTTTTTTCTTCCACCACACCCTGCTACATGCAAACATAACAAACGACAGCATCAGCAGATGTCTTTCCATTCCTCTTTCCCTTCCCATTCTCCGTTCCTCTTCCCTTCCCATTCCCACAGCCAACACACTATTTCACTTCTCACTTTAACAAAGCTCTTTTCTCCTTCAGACCCCTCAAAGGTGCCAAGGCCACATAGGAGGCCACACACAAACAGTACTCCTCTTCCCACTTGACTACACCTTCTCCCTCACTGTTCTACAGGGAACACCAGGAATCTGCTCGCAGAGGCCTCTCGTTTCCCATCAGTAGCTCAGCACAAGGAGTTAAAGGAGCTCAAGCCTTAGGCCACAAGAACTGACAGCGAGGAAACTTTGGGAGCAAACTAATGCTGCTAACACGGACCCAGCTGAATCCAGCACACAATCACAGAATCCAAGAGTCCTTCAGCTTGGAAAAGACCTCCAAGCTCACTGAGTCTTGTGCAGCCCCTCCCCGACCGCCTGCAGGGACTGGATGATGCTTTGCACAAGCACCAAAAGGAATGTTGTGAAAGCCATGGCCTGCAGGAGGACACAGAGAAGGGCTTGGTTGGGGCTGGAAAGGAGGGAGCTGGCGCTGGGGGAGCGGGGATGGAGCCTCGGGGATGTGGTGCAGCAAGGACAGGGGCCCAGGCAGCTGGCAGGCGGCAAGGCCTCACCCCCTGCCCCAGCAGCAGCACCGGGCCCTGCCCAAGGCGCTCCTGCCAGGGGCTGGGCCATGCAGGCAGGGGCAGAACCCACTCCCTGGGGCGGCCTTGCTACCCTGACCCTCGTCCGGCCCAACCTCTCCCTGTGTGCGTGCTCCCTACAGCACAGGCTGCACTGGGCAGCATCCCCTGATGGGCCCTGCAGAGCTGCCCCACGGGGACACTTCCCTTTTATGTCACAGGTGCCACAGCCTGTCCCAGCCAGCCCTGCCCATTGTCCCCACCCTGGCTCAGTGACTCACAGTGGCCCCTGGCAACCAAAGAACCAAAGCCCCACATCCCCAGAGTGCAGCCCTACCCATGTGCAAGGGGCCCCCAAAGGGTTCCCTGCACAAAGCAGCCCTCCAAACCCTTGTCAGATAGAAAACTGGGGGACGTGACCCTTGGATGCTTTTAGTACAGAGATACAAGCTTTTCTTGAATAATGGAGGGGGTCACTTTTTTATTATTAATATTTACAGTTATCCATTTGGGGACAGGATGTCCTACAGGCTAATGTGGTGTCACATTTGGAGTGAAAAGTACTTTTCAAAGAAACCCAGGGTGCATGGGTGATGCAGAGGAAGCTGCCAAGTCACCCAATGTGAAGCTCAACACTGCTTTGCACCAGCACTGCCCTTTCACACACATCTTTGGCAAAGACAAAGATGTCAGGGTTTAGTTTCTAAATCAGTAACACTTGACAAGACCTCTTTATGAACTGACAGCAAGAGAACTTAGGAGCAGCTTAGGGTTGACAAGTGTAGGAGCCAAGAAGAGAAGGGCTGATGGGTATGTCATGAACACTGACAGCTGGATGGTCGTGGAGCTGACCAAGGACTGCCAGATACAAAAGACATCACCTGCTGGACTTGGCCCAAACACCAGCCCCCTCCTCTCCCTTCTCAACCACTCAACCACAGCCTGCACACACCCACAGCTACCAGGGCCAGCTGGCTGTTTCTCTTCTCTTTTCTGCCTGGGGGCGAAGGAAGAAGGACAGCGAGGGCATTTGCCTTCGGGCCAGAGGGAAGGGGAAGGAGATCCCCCCAAATCTATTCCTGGCAGGATGGGGGCTGGAGGAGACATTGGGGGACCCCCAAGAATATTTTCGAGGGGAAGAAAGGATGGGGGCACCCACAGGGGGTTGGGGGGGGGGGAGGGACCCAGGAATCTCGTAGTGGGACACTGGGGAGTTCCCAGTAGTTTCTTGGGGGGGTGGACCCCCAGCAGCCCGGGGTAGAAAAATGGACGGAGGAATCCGCCGTAAAGGGTTGGTGACACCCAAAAGACTCTAGGAGGGGGTCGGGAAGGGCCCCGGAGTCCTGAAGTATGTTTGGGGGTCCCCAGGAGGGAGTCTGGGGGTCTGAGGTGGTCCCAGGTGATTTTCAAGAGTTAAGGGGATGCACAGGAGATTTGGGGGACGAGGGGGAAAGGCGGAGGGTCCCTAGGAGTCTTGGGGGGGATCTGGGCGGTTCCCGAGAGTCTTGGGGGAGATTCGGAGGGGTCACCAGGAGCCCCCGGACCCCCTGAACTCAACCCACACCACCATGGCCTCGTTGGGGCCGCACGTGAAAAACAGTGTGACGGGGGGAGACCCTGGGACCGGGATCGATCGGGACCAATCGGGTTCAATCCCGATCCTCCCCTCCCCCGCCATCACCGCCCCGCTCCCGGCAGCCCCTGCGGAAGTTTCGACGTTCTATTGGGTGACTCACCGGCACAAGGACAGGGGCCCAGCAGATTTGGCAATGACGTCATTCCAGCAGAGCCGTTCTATTGGCTGCGACCCACGAGGGAGCCCCAAAACCTGTTCATGGCTTGGGGGGGAAGGACAGCCGGCACGGCCGGGAACGGGGGTGCAGAGGGTGTTCAAGTGCCCAGGAAAGGGGCAAAAAACTTTCCCCTCTCCCTCCCAGTGCCCCCTCAGCCCATCCCAGTGTCTCCCCTCTCCCCCAGTGCCCCCTCAGCCCATCCCGGTCTCTCCCCTGCTCTCCCAGTGCCCCCGTCCATCGAGGTCCCAGCCCGGCCCTGCCCCCTGCTCTGCTCCGCCCTGGATTTCTCCCCTGCAGGGGCAGCTGAGGTGGCTCCAGGGCGGGTGGGAGCTTTCGGGGCAGGGGGTGGCTCCTGACATGCTGCTGGAACCGCCCCTGCCTGGGCGGGCCCGTCAGCCTGGGGCACCTCCTCACCCGAGCCTGGGGGACGGGCCGGCAACTGGGAGGGGCTTTGGGAAGGAATGGGGAGGCTGAGAAGGGGTTGGAGGTCGTGGGGGTAAGTGGGAAGGTGTTTGGGGGAGTTTGGGGGTTTGGGAGGGAGGTTGGGGAGATTGGGGCAGCTGTGAGGGGTTTTGGGGAATCGTCGGGGATGTGGGAAGGAACTGGGAGAGAGTTTGGGGGCATACTCAAGGGGAAGGGGGCAACTAGGAGAGGGTTTGAAAGGCCCTGGGAGGGCTGGAGGTAACTGGGAGGGGTTTGGGGGCATCTTGTGGGTTTTTGTGGGTCTGGGAGGCAGTCTGGGGGCCTCGGAGGGTTTAAGGGGAAGTTGGGAGTGTCCTGTGGGACTGGGATGGGATTTGAGGGTTCCTGGAGGGACTGGGAGGGTTTTATGCCTTTATACTGCGGGCATTGTCTAGTATTGATGGGGGTAATCCGTGAGTTGACTGTTTCATAATCATCCAAATTTTAACAAGACTTTGAAGGTGGTCAACCTCAGTTTGAAGCAGCTCATTTTTAGCAACAAATTTATCTGATTTTTCTCCTGTTTCCCTCTCAAAGGCTAACGATGACTTCAACACCACATTTTCTGATTTCAAAACAGTAGACTCAACATCAGAAATCCATTCATGACTTCCCTGTCAGCACTCCATCCGAATGTCTGTGCACTCACTGTGGCCTGAGAGAAACCTGCCTGTTTGCAGCGCACTGACTGGGCAACTTTTCTTTTTGCAGGTGGAAAAGGGCAGATAAAGAAAAAACAGATGGGTCCAGCAGAAGTGATGCTGCTTCTGTCAAAAGCAGAGCAGAGGCTGAAAGCACTTTAGGAAGTTGCTTACAGAAGCACTTGTGCATTCCAAGTTACAGCTCAGGAGTCTCAGTGACTTGTCCAACATGGGAGCTCCTTTTCCATTTCTCAACCCCCAGATTCCTCAGGAGTAGGAAACTGAAAACACTGACTCAGAAAAGCTCCATTCCTTCCTAATAATTGTGCTTTGTCCTTCCCATTTGACAGTGCTCTTGGAAATGTGCTGGTGTGATCTGGATCTGGGAGCAGCCCTGACCTCCCACAGCCCTGACCACACACACCTCATCCAACGGCAGGAAGAACCTGCCTGGCTCCTGCTGGGGTTCTCACCACCCACCGACAGCTTCTCCCTGCAGAGGGGTGGGCAACTACCCAGGCAGGATGAGACCTGACCCCAGCAGGCAGCAAAGTCCCTGCCCTGGCACAAAGAACCCCGGAGCACAGGGACCCTGCTCTGCAGGACAGCCCCGGGCATCCCTGGCTGCACCCCCACCTTCCCACCCCACAGCCATCCCTGGGAGAAGGAGCCCACCTGCGCTGTCCCTCTGACGGTGCTGCAGGGAAGGCCTGCCCTGGAGAACATCCTCCTCCGGCGCAACAGAGAAACTGGGAGAGTCCTGACAGATGTGCAAGGCTGTGGGATGTGGTAGCTTTAGGAGATTCCTCCAGGAACACAAGCAACATTGCCCTGCACCTGTAGACTCACTCTGCAGAGGAGTGTGAAGTTGTGTCCCCAAGTTGTGTCTCAGTTGAACACCTCCCATCTTTCTGCTGCCTTTAACCTCCCTTTGCCTTTCTTCTCTTCTCTCGTGCCTACAGGCAGTGCCCTCGGCCCTGCTGGGCTGTGCAGAGGAGCTGCTCCTGGGCAGAGCTGTCTCTCTGTAGTGCTGCCCACTTGCCAGGATTTCCCTGTGTGCCAGGAGCCCGGCCCAGCTGAGCAGCACAGCAAGAACCAAAGGCAGCCCTTTCTCTGCCCCTCTGGGTTCCCCACAGGTGTCCCTGGGGCTCCAGGGGAACCTGCTGTGGAACAGACTGAAGGAAACAATGATGTTCCCTCTTCTCCCCTCTTCAGTGACACTTCTTTCCAGCAGTGACATTTCTCCTCTTAGAAAATTACCAGGGTATGATGATCACCTTTTCTAGTTTCATCATTACACAGGACACCAGGAGGGTGACAGCAAAGGATCTGGTAACTCCCTGGCACAGCGGGGGTTTTCCTGGAGTCACACAGAGAAATGTGTCAGGGCTCTGAGAGGTGTCCAACCCTGAGCTGGACTGATGCACACACGGGGGTGTTCAGAGACACGAGTCCTTCCCTGGCACACACACAGGCAGTTCATTGCAGCAGGGGCAGTGTCTCCCTGGGCTCCTGCTACCACTCCCAGAGCCTGGAGCCACCTCAGCCCTGTAATGCTCCCACCCTGCCCACTCCTACACTTCAGATGAACATTGGGGTTTTCTAGTCACTGGAACTGCCCAGACCAGCCCCTCCCTGGTCCCCCCATCTCCCTGCCCCGCCCCAGCCCAGCAGAGCAACACAGTCGTTTCTGGTCCTGCAGCAAGAAAGGGAGGCAATAGAGGACAGGGACAGTGACTGCATGTCTGGACTGCTCAGGAGATCATCAGCTCAGGTGGCAGCTCCTGCAACCCCAGGGCCAGACCCGCTTCCCAGTGGCCCAGGCAGCTGCTGCCACGTGGGCACAAGCTCTGCTGCCCAGGAGGGTCCTGTAGTGAAGGACTTTGCAGATGACCACGTAGCGGTCATAGGACATGATGGTGAGAAGGGCAAGCTCCGCTGTGATCAAGAAGAAAAGCAAAAAACACCTGTGCAGCTCATCCTGAGTAGGACATGCCCCTGGTGTTCCAGAGGGAATTGGCCATGGCTTTGGGGAGAGTGGTGCAGAGGCAACCCGGGGGTGTGAGGGAGAGGTGGAGCAGGAAGAAGTCCCTGGGGGGTGTGCAGGTGGTGGTGGCAGGCTACGGCGCTGAGGATGAGGCCGTTGCCCAGGAGGGCAGCCAGGGAGATGCCCAGGAAGAAGCAGAAGTGCAAGAGCTGCAGCCAGGAGGAGGAAGTGGGGGATGGAGCTGTGTGGGAGGCGTGTCTGGATGCACAGGGGATGTGCCAGGGCGATGGGCCCGAGGGGACATGCGCAGTCACATATAACTCTATTGGCTGAAGAAGTCACATGGTACGCAGGGATTTAAGAGTGGGAATTTTGAATAAACTTCTCTTTGTCTCCCCACCGCACGAGGAGCATCATTCATTCCTTGTTATACAAGGGTCGCCTGCTGCTGTTGGACATGAGCTTCCTCCGGGCATCAGGAATTTCCAAGGAGGAAAAGGCAGTGAAAACTTTGGGACAGGTTTCCTAGATCAAACCCATGAATTCCTCTGAGCATCTACCCTCATCCCAAGTATCTGCAGTCACACATATATAGATTCTGGACTGTAGAAGACAGGCTTAGCATGACTTTAAGATGATTTCTTCTCAATTTTTTGATTTATTTTTCTACTGCCAGGTCTGAGAGGGGCATCGTGGAACCAAAGGAACCCTGAGACATTTCAGAATCCCACATGTGTTGGGTCTGTCTGAGCTGGAGTTCATTTTCTCACTGCAGGCGTCACAGTGCTGTGCTTTGCATTGGGAGCTACAAAGGGGTTAATCGCACCAGTGCTTTGGCAACTGCTGAGCAGGGCTGGTGCAGCATCTGCATTGTCGGCTTCGTCCCCTGAATCGGGGGCAAGATCATGGGAGGCGATACAGACAGGTCAGTTGAGCCAAATGGACCAAAGGGACATTGCAGAATATATGGCGTCAGCTCAGCGACAAGAGCTCAGGAAAGGAACAGGAAAGGGGGAAAATCCAGTTTTTTACAATACATGCCTTCTGAGCGGCTTCTCTGTGTGGTGAAGCCCTGCTTCCTATGAAGTGGCCAGGTATCGCTGCTGACAGGAAGTAGAGAGAAAATCTTTTTATTTCTCATCTATCGCACACCTAGGATGAATAACTATTATTCTCAACTATAACCCCAATCTGACTTTAATTACGTTCTATCTATATACTGTAACAACTTCTGCCATCTTCTTCATCCTTAACACAACCAATACCCTAAAACTATCCACTGTTATATCCACATGAACCAAAATTCCATCACTAACCACAATCCTTATGCTCACTCTCCTCTCCCTTGCAGGTCTTCCTCCCCTAACGGGATTCCTACCCAAATGGTTAATTATTCAAGAGCTCACAAAACAAGAACTAACAGTAGTAGCCACAGTTATTACCCTACTCTCTTTACTTGGACTTTTCTTCTACCTACGACTGGCCTACTTTGCAACCATCACACTACCCCCAAACTTCACTAACTACATAAAACAATGACAAACTAACAAACCAACTAACACCCTAACCACAACCTTTACCTCCTTATCAATTATACTCCTACCACTATCTCCCATAGTACTCGCAATCCCTTAGAAACTTAGGTTATTTAAACCGAAGGCCTTCAAAGCCTTAAACAAGGGCTAATCCCTCTTAGTTTCTGTTAAGGTACACAGGATACTAACCTGCATCTCCTGAATGCAACTCAGATGCTTTAATTAAGCTAGAACCTCCCCCTAGACAGATGGGCTTTGATCCCATAAAATTTTACTTAACAGCTAAATGCCCCAACCAACAGGCTTCTGTCTACTAGATCCCGGCGCATGTTTAATGCACATCAATGAGCTTGCAACTCAACATGAACTTCACTACAGAATCGATAAGAAGAGGAATCAAACCTCTGTAAAAAGGACTACAACCTAACACTTCTACACTCAGCCATCTTACCTATGGCTTTCATCAACCGTTGACTATTTTCCACTAACCACAAAGATATTGGCACACTTTACCTTATTTTTGGCGCATGAGCTGGTATAATCGGCACAGCCCTTAGTCTCCTCATTCGAGCAGAACTAGGACAGACAGGCACCCTTTTAGGCGATGACCAAATTTACAATGTAATCGTCACCGCACATGCCTTCGTTATAATTTTCTTTATAGTAATGCCTATTATAATCGGAGGGTTTGGTAACTGATTAGTACCATTAATAATTGGTGCCCCCGACATAGCATTTCCACGAATAAATAACATGAGCTTCTGACTACTTCCTCCATCCTTCCTACTTCTTCTAGCATCTTCTACAGTAGAAGCCGGGGCCGGAACAGGATGAACAGTATACCCACCCCTAGCCGGAAATCTAGCCCACGCCGGTGCATCAGTAGACCTTGCCATCTTCTCCCTTCACCTGGCAGGTGTCTCATCCATCCTTGGGGCAATCAACTTTATCACCACAGCAATCAATATAAAACCACCTGCTCTCTCACAATACCAAACCCCTCTATTCGTTTGATCCGTCCTAATTACTGCAGTTCTACTTCTCCTCTCCCTACCAGTCCTCGCTGCTGGCATTACAATGCTTCTAACAGATTGAAACCTAAACACTACATTCTTTGACCCCGCAGGAGGCGGAGACCCAATTTTATATCAACACTTATTCTGATTTTTTGGCCATCCAGAAGTCTACATCCTTATCCTACCAGGATTCGGAATTATTTCCCATGTTGTAGCCTACTACGCCGGTAAAAAAGAACCCTTTGGCTACATAGGCATAGTCTGAGCCATATTATCCATTGGTTTCTTGGGCTTTATCGTATGAGCTCACCACATATTTACAGTTGGAATGGACGTAGATACCTGAGCTTACTTCACATCCGCCACCATAATTATTGCAATCCCCACTGGCATTAAAGTTTTCAGCTGACTAGCAACCCTACATGGTGGAACAATCAAATGAGACCCGCCCATACTATGAGCCCTAGGCTTTATTTTCCTCTTCACCATTGGTGGACTAACAGGCATCGTTCTTGCCAACTCCTCCCTAGACATCGCCCTGCACAACACCTACTACGTAGTTGCACATTTCCACTATGTATTATCTATGGGGGCAGTATTCGCCATTTTAGCTGGCTTCACACATTGATTCCCACTGTTCACTGGCTACACCCTTCACTCTACATGAGCTAAAGCCCACTTTGGAGTAATATTCTTTGGAGTCAACCTAACATTCTTCCCACAACATTTCCTAGGTCTAACTGGTATACCACGACGATACTCAGACTACCCAGATGCTTATACCCTATGAAACACCCTATCCTCCATCGGTTCCCTCATCTCCATAGTAGCTGGAATTATACTAATGTTCATTATCTGAGAAGCCTTCGCATCCAAACGGAAAGTAGTGCAACCAGAACTTACCTCCACAAACATTGAATGAATTCACAGCTGCCCTCCTCCCTACCATACCTTTGAAGAACCAGCTTTTGTCCAAGTACAAGAAAGGAAGGAATCGAACCCTCATAAGCTGGTTTCAAGCCAACCGCATCAAACCACTCATGCTTCTTTCTTATGGGTTGTTAGTAAAATCATTACATAGTCTTGTCAAGACTAAATCACAGGTGAAAACCCAGTACATCCCATCCCAACTCCATGGCCAACCACTCTCAATTTGGTTTTCAAGACGCTTCATCCCCTATTATAGAAGAACTTATTGAATTTCACGACCACGCCCTAATAGTCGCACTAGCCATTTGTAGCCTAGTCCTGTATTTACTAGCTCTTATACTTATAGAAAAACTATCCTCCAACACCGTCGATGCACAAGAAGTAGAACTAGTCTGAACAATCTTACCTGCCATTGTCCTAATTATACTAGCCCTCCCATCCCTTCAAATCCTCTACATGATAGACGAAATCGATGAGCCTGACCTCACCCTCAAAGCTATTGGCCACCAATGATACTGATCCTACGAATATACAGACTTTAAAGATTTATCTTTTGACTCTTACATACTACCAACTATGGATCTACCACTCGGTCATTTCCGCCTCCTAGAAGTTGATAACCGCATCGTCATTCCAATAGAATCCCCGATTCGAATTATTGTTACAGTTGATGACGTTCTCCACTCCTGAGCTGTTCCTAGCCTTGGTGTAAAAACCGATGCAATTCCAAGACGACTGAACCAAACTTCCTTTATCACAACCCGTCCTGGAATCTTCTACGGTCAGTGCTCAGAAATCTGTGGAGCCAACCACAGCTTCATACCTATCGTAGTAGAATCAGCCCCTCTAACACACTTCGAAAACTGATCTTCACTTCTAACATCCTAATCATTAAGAAGTTATGAACCAGCACTAACCTTTTAAGCTAGAGAAAGAGGATTATTCACCCTCCTTAATGACATGCCCCAACTAAACCCCGCACCTTGACTTTTTATCATACTAACTTCATGATTCACTTTTTCTCTTATCCTTTAACCTAAACTCTTACTATTTACCCCAACTAACTCACCCTCCAACAAAACACTACCCACTATAAAAACCCATTCCTGAAACTGACCATGAACCTAAGCTTCTTTGATCAATTCATAAACCCAACCCTCCTCGGAATCCCCCTTATCCTCATCTCACTGTTATTCCCAACCCTATTACTTCCTTCTCCTGGCAATCGATGAGTTACAAATCGTCTTTCAACTCTTCAACTCTGATTTCTCCATTTAATCACAAAACAACTAATAACCCCATTAAACAAAAAAGGCCATAAATGAGCCCTAATCCTATCATCACTCATAATTATACTTCTAACAATTAACCTGTTAGGCCTCCTACCTTACACATTCACACCTACTACCCAACTATCAATAAACCTAGCCCTCGCCTTCCCTCTATGACTTGCCACCCTGCTAACAGGCCTACGAAACCAACCTTCAGCTTCCCTTGGACACCTCCTACCAGAAGGCACCCCAACACCTCTAATTCCTGCCCTCATCATAATTGAAACAACAAGCCTTCTCATTCGCCCTTTAGCCTTAGGAGTTCGCCTCACAGCCAACCTCACAGCAGGACACCTGCTCATCCAACTCATTTCAACAGCCACTACCGTCCTCCTTCCCATTATACCTACCGTGTCCCTTCTAACTAGAACAATTCTACTCCTCTTAACAATTCTAGAAGTGGCCGTGGCAATAATCCAAGCGTATGTCTTTGTACTTCTTCTAAGCCTTTACTTACAAGAAAACATTTAACCCTTAATGACACACCAAGCCCACTCATTTCACATAGTAGACCCAAGCCTTTGACCCATTTTTGGAGCAGCAGCCGCCCTCCTCACTACCTCTGGGTTAGCCATATGATTTCACCACAACTCTATCCAACTCTTACTCCTAGGCCTACTCTCTATAATCCTAGGGATACTCCAATGATGACGTGACATCGTACGAGAAAGCACATTCCAAGGCCACCATACCCCTACAGTCCAAAAGGGCTTACGTTACGGAATAATTTTATTTATTACATCCGAAGCATTCTTCTTCCTAGGATTCTTCTGAGCATTCTTCCCATTTTCAATCCGATTCTTCCTTGTCGCAATCTTATTCCTCTTGTTCGACCTAGAAATTGCCCTCCTACTGCCCCTCCCATGGGCTACTCAACTCCTCTCCCCCCTCACTACCTTAACATGAACCTCCACAGTCATTCTCCTCCTCGCACTAGGGCTAATTTATGAATGAATTCAAGGGGGCTTAGAATGAGCAGAATAACTTCAGAAAGTTGGTCTAGCAAAGACAGTTGATTTCGGCTCAACAAACCACAGTCCTACTCCGTGACTTTCTCAATGACCTTTCTGCATTTAAGCTTCTACTCTGCCTTCACCCTAAGTAGTCTAGGACTAGCCTTTCACCGAATACACTGAATTTCTGCCCTGCTATGCTTAGAAAGCATAATACTATCAATATACATTGCCCTCTCCATATGACCTATTCAAACCCAAACAACATCCCCCACCTTAATGCCCATTCTTATGTTAGCATTCTCAGCCTGTGAAGCAGGCGCCGGTCTAGCAGTCCTAGTAGCTTCCACCCGAACTCACGGATCGGATCATTTACACAATCTAAACCTTCTACAATGTTAAAAATTATTCTCCCTACAATCATATTACTCCCCATAACCCTCCTATCTCCTCCAAAATTCCTATGACTCAATGTCACCTCGCACAGCCTCTTAATTGCAACCGCTAGCTTACAATGACTTCCTTCAACCTATTACCCTAGCAAAAACCTATCACCATGACTTGGAACTGATCAAATTTCATCCCCCTTATTAGTTCTATCTTGTTGACTTCTACCTCTTATAATCCTGGCAAGCCAAAATCACCTTCAACAAGAACCTCCCACACGAAAATATATTTTTACCATAACCATAATCCTCACCCAACCATTCATTATCTTGCCCTTCTCAGTCTTAGAACTGATATTATTTTATATCGCATTCGAAGCTACCCTAATCCCTACCCTAATTCTAATCACACGATGGGGTAGCCAACCAGAACGTTTAAGTGCTGGAATCTACCTCTTATTTTAGACACTAATTAGTTCTCTTCCCCTATTAGTAGTGATCCTCTATCTTCACACTCAAACAGGAACTATACACATCACTATAATAAAACTTTCACACTCATCTCTTACAAACTCCTGAACAGGCCTCATATCAAGTCTAACCCTATTGCTCGCTTTCATAGTGAAAGCTCCCCTTTACGGACTACACCTATGACTCCCAAAAGCCCACGTAGAGGCACCAATCGCAGGATCCATACTCCTAGCTGCGCTCCTCCTCAAACTTGGGGGATACGGCATTATGCGTACCTCAATAATTACAAACTCCCTATTAGACTACCTCTACTACCCATTTTTAACCCTAGCCTTATGAGGGGCACTAATGACAAGCTCCATCTGCCTATGCCAAATCGACCTTAAGTCATTAATCGCCTACTCCTCAGTAAGCCACATAGGTCTAGTCATTGCCGCAACAATAATCCAAACCCACTGATCCTTTTCAGGGGCCATAATCCTAATGATTTCACATGGACTCACCTCTTCCATACTATTTTGCCTAGCTAATACAAACTAGGAACGCATACATAGTCGTACTCTCCTTCTAACACGAGGTCTACAACCCCTTTTACCTCTAACAGGAATCTGATGGCTCCTAGACAACCTAACAAACATAGCCCTTCCTCCTACCACTAACCTGATAGCTGAATTAACTATCATAATTGCACTCTTCAACTGATCCACCTTCACCATTTTCCTAACCGGAGCCGCAACTCTACTAACTGCAGCCTATACCCTCTACATAATCCTTATAACCCAACGAGGTCCAACTCCAACCTATATTACAACCACCCAAAATTCAAATACACGAGAACATCTCCTTATAACACTTCATATCCTACCCTCCCTTCCCCTCATCCTAAAACCAGAGCTAATCTCAGGAATTCCCACATGCAAGCATAGTTTTAAACCAAACATTAGACTGTGATCCTAAAAATAGAAGTTAAACTCTTCTTGCCTGCCGAGGGGAGGTTTAACCAACAAGAACTGCTAACTCTTGCATCTGAGCCTAAGACCTCAGCCCCCTTACTTTTAAAGGATAATAGCAATCCACTGGTCTTAGGAGCCATTCATCTTGGTGCAAGTCCAAGTAAAAGTAATGGACTTCCCATTAATCCTCAACACCTCTATATTCTTGACCCTGGCTACCCTCTCTATACCCATCCTACTCCCCCTCCTATCCAAAAACTATCTAAACTCTCCAACAACCATCATACACACTGTTAAAACTTCCTTCATAGTTAGTTTAATTCCCATAATCCTCTCCATCTACTTAAATATGGAAAATACCACTTTCTATTGAGAATGAAAATTTATTGCGAACTTCAAAATCCCTTTTAGCCTTAAAATAGACCAGTACTCCTTAACGTTTTTTCCTATTGCACTATTCGTAACATGATCTATTCTTCAATTTACAACATGATATATAGCCTCAGAACCCCACACCACAAAATTCTCTCTTTACCTTCTAATCTTTCTCATTGCAATACTCATCTTAATCATCGCTAATAACATATTCCTCTTATTTATCGGCTGAGAGGGAGTCGGAATTACATCCTTCCTCCTGATTGGATGGTGACACGGTCGAGCAGAAGCCAACACCGCTGCACTTCAAGCCGTACTTTACAACCGTATTGGGGATATTGGACTAATCCTCTGCATAGCATGACTAGCATCCTCAATAAACACTTGAGAAATTCAACAGCAATCCTCCCCAGACCAAATATCCCTTCTCCCTCTCTTAGGGCTCATCCTAGCCGCCACAGGTAAATCTGCCCAATTTGGCCTGCATCCATGACTCCCAGCAGCTATAGAAGGGCCAACCCCTGTATCTGCCCTACTCCATTCCAGCACAATAGTAGTTGCTGGAATCTTTCTACTTATTTGCACTCACCACATATTATGTAACAACCAAATTGCCCTAACTATGTGCCTTTGTATAGGTGCCCTATCCACCCTATTTGCCGCTACATGCGCTCTTACCCAAAGCAACATCAAAAAAATTATTGCTTTCTCTACATCCAGCCAACTAGGACTAATAATAGTCACTATTGGCCTAAATCTACCTCAACTAGCCTTCCTACACATCTCTACGCATGCATTCTTTAAAGCTATACTCTTCCTTTGCTCTGGGTCTATCATTCACAGCCTTAACGGTGAACAAGACATTCGAAAAATAGGAGGATTGCAGAAACTACTCTCTACAACTACCTCATGCCTGACAATTGGAAATTTAGCTCTCATAGGAACACCATTTTTAGCAGGGTTTTACTCAAAAGATCTCATTATCGAAAGTCTTAACACCTCCTATCTAAACACCTGAACACTCCTCCTAACCCTCGTAGTTACAGCTTTTACTGCAACTTACAACCTACGTATAGCCCTACTAGTACAAACTGACTACACCCGGATTCCCTCCATTACTCCCATCAATGAAAACAACCCAGCAGTCACAAACCCAATTACTCGTCTCGCTCTCGGAAGTATTATAGCTGGTCTATTAATTACCTCTTATATCTCCCCTACAAAAACCCCTCCTATAACCATACCACTGGTCGCAGAAACCACTGCTATCATTATTACAACATTAGGCATCATTCTGGCATTAGAACTATCAAAACTCACACATACCTTCTCTGCCCCCAAACAAAATATCACTATAAACTTCTCCAGCACTCTAGGATATTTTAACCCCCTTATACACCGCCTCAGCTCTACTAAACTCCTAAACAACGGCCAGAACATTGCATCCCATTTAATCGACCTATCCTGATATAAAAAAATAGGCCCAGAAGGACTAGTGACCCTTCAACTCAAAGTATCCAAAATCTCAACTACTCTACACTCCGGACTAATCAAAACCTATCTAGGATCCTTCGCTCTATCTATCTTAATTATAATCTTATTTACACAGAACTAAGAATTAATGGTCCCTAACTTACGAAAACATCACCCCCTTCTAAAAATAATCAACAATTCTTTAACTGACCTCCCAACACCACCAAACATTTCCGCCTGATGAAACTTTGGATCTCTTCTTGGCATCTGTCTAACAATCCAAATCACCACTGGCCTCCTACTAGCAATACATTATACAGCGGATATCACCCTGGCATTCACGTCCGTCGCCCATACATGCCGAAATGTTCAATTCGGCTGACTAATCTGAAACCTCCATGCAAACGGCGCCTCCTTCTTCTTCGTATGCATTTACCTACACATCGGACGAGGATTCTACTATGGTTCCTACCTATATAAAGAAACCTGAAACACAGGAGTTATTCTCCTCTTAACTCTAATAGCAACTGCCTTCGTAGGATATGTCCTCCCATGAGGCCAAATATCATTCTGAGGCACTACAGTAATTACTAACCTATTCTCAGCAATTCCTTACATTGGCCAAACACTTGTAGAATGAGCTTGAGGAGGATTCTCAGTTGACAACCCTACACTTACCCGGTTCTTTGCCCTCCACTTCCTCCTCCCATTCTAATTGCAGGTCTCACCCTCATCCACTTAACTTTCTTACACAAAACAGGCTCAAACAACCCCCTAGGTATTTATTCAGACTGCAACAAAATCCCATTTCACCCCTATTTCTCAATAAAAGATATTCTAGGCCTTTTGTTCCTCCTCATTCCTCTAATAACACTTGCCATATTCTCACCCAACCTCTTAGGAGATCCAGAAAATTTTACACCTGCAAACCCATTAGTAACACCTCCCCACATTAAACCTGAGTGGTACTTCCTATTTGCATATGCCATCCTACCATCAATCCCCAACAAATTAGGAGGAGTCCTAGCCCTAGCCGCCTCCGTCTTAATTCTGTTTCTAGCCCCATTCCTCCACATGTCAAAGCAATGAACTATAACCTTCCAACCTCTCTCCCAACTTCTATTCTGAATCCTAGTAACAAATCTTTTAATCCTTACATGAATCGGTAGCCAACCAGTCGAACATCCATTTATTATCATCGGACAACTCGCCTCAACTACCTACTTCACAATCATTCTCATCTTATTCCCCATTACTAGTCTCCTAGAAAATAAGATACTCAACCTCTAATCACTCTAATAGTTTATAAAAAACGTTGGTCTTGTAAACCAAAGACTGAAGGCCGCCCCTTTCTTAGAGTTTTCCAAAAAATATCCAAGCACCCCCCGACTTTCCAATCAACACGTACATCAAGGGGAGGGGCCCCCGCCTCCCCCCATACCCTACGGTATGTATTACTTTGCATAGCATCCTCCACCACATTAGACATAACATGCATGTAGGAAAATCTGACATACTATTATTGCAAAAACCATCCAAATTTCCATACTATCTCCCATACAATCCAAAACTTGTCATTCACAGATCTAGGTACATTCCCACACAAGGACATAACATGTCATGTTCTAGGAATAATCCCGCCAAACGAACTAAAACCTAAAACTGCTAATTTTCGCATAAAATCCTTCTCAATACGAGGAACGTCACAGAACCTAAAATCCATGGTCCATGGACCACTCACCACTTAACCTTGCTCTATGTACCAACCAAGAAGTGCTGGGTTATTTATTAGTCATACTCCTCACGAGAAACCAGCAACCCGGCGTTAGTAATGTTTATCATGTCCAGCTTCAGGTGTATTCTTTCCCTTTCCACCAATAACCCACTCTCATAACTTGCTCTTTGTCGCCTCTGGTTCCTCGGTCAGGGCCATAACTTGCTTAATTTTCCTAAACTTGTGCTCCGTTACTAATGGTTGGGGATGCTCGGCCAACCTGGACCTCGTGATCGTGGCATTTTCTCTCTTCTAAACTTTTGGTTTATTTTTTTGGGGTAGATCTCAATAAGCCCTTCAGAGTGCTCCGCCAGGGGGTTCCCATATATGGTTGACATGTACCCCTTATGGTCGGCGAGCGGTTTTCTCACTTTCGCGTGAAAAGTAATGATATGGTTTCAAGTGTTATTCGGTCTCATACTGTTGCACTGATGCACTGTCATGTGCTGTTGGCTTGGTTTTTCCATTACGTCTCTCATCAAGTTGCAATTTAATTAATGCACACCAGATATATTTTTTGTCGTCAATTTCACAAAAAATTACAAAACTTTTGTCATTTTTTGCAATGATCTAGGGACTTTCCCTCTATTCATCATTAATTTTTGTTTTTAAATTTTTTAACAAAAATTTCAAATTTTACAAACTTTCCATTCCCCTAATTTTCCAATTAAGACATTTGCATCATCAATTTGTTAAATTTTTTTAACACACTTTAATCTACCCCATCATTTCCTTTCATCATTCATTTGTTCATTTGTTTGTTTACACTTTAATCTACCCCATCATTTCCTTTCATCATTCATTTGTTCATTTGTTTGTTTACACTTTAATCTACCCCATCATTTCCTTTCACCCTCTTACCTCCCCAATTAATCGCCCTCACTACTCTAACTAATATTCCACCCACACACACCTTTAACAGTTGCTCCCAAACTTTTTTCCAACCCTTCAGAAAAAAAGGAATCAAACCTTTATCACCAACTCCCAAACCTGGCATTTTCATTAAACTAGTCTCTGAACCACACCTCCTTAAACCGCCCAAATTGCCCCACGAGACAACCCTCCTACAAGTTCTAGCACAACAAACAACGTCAGCAACAGACCCCAGCCCGCAATTAAAAATTGTCCCACCCCCCAAGAATAAAACATAGCCGCTCCCTCAAAATCCAACCGAATAGATAAAACACCCCCACTATCCACTGTGTTTATCCCTAACCACTCTAACTCAGATAGCCCTATAATAAACACCCCACCCCCCAACACTAAAACTAACCCAGCACCATACCCAACAACCTGCCAGTCCCCTCAGGTCTCAGGAAATGGATCTGCTGCCAATGAAACTGAATACACAAAAACCACTAACATCCCACCTAAATATACCAGAAATAACACTAGTGATACAAAAGACACCCCCAAACTCATTAACCATCCACACCCTACAATAGACGCCAACACTAACCCCACTACTGCATAGTATGGAGAAGGATTGGAAGCAACTGCTAGTCCTCCCAAAATAAAACTAACACTTAAAAATAGTATAAAGTACGTCATAACAATTCCTACTTGGCCTCTATCCAAGACCTTTGGCCTGAAAAACCATCGTTGTAATTTCAACTACAAGAACATAAAACCTTAACAAACCCGCCCACAACACTACAATCCTGCCCCTTTCTACTCTTCTAACTTCTCAACAACACATTTTTGTTATCCACTAGAACTACTTCTCCAACCACTAAACAAATCCTAAATCAATAGCAACTATTACTACAACTAAAACAAGCCCCAATAATAATCACTATGCCTATAACAGCCTTAGTCCTTGTAGCTTACAATAAAGCATAACACTGAAGATGTTAAGACGGCTATTACACATACCCAAGGACAAAAAAGACTTAGTCCTAACCTTACAGTTAGTTCTTGCCAAATATATACATGCAAGTATCCACATCCCAGTGAAAATGCCCTCAGCACCTTAAAAAGACAGCAGGAGCAGGCATCAGGCACACCACTCCAATTGTAGCCCAAAACGCCTTGCCTAGCCACACCCCCACGGGTTTTCAGCAGTAATTAATATTAAGCAATAAGTGTAAACTTGACTTAGTTAAAGCAACTTACCAGGCTTGGTAAATCTTGTGCCAGCCACCACGGTCACACAAGAAACCCAAATTAACTTTATATGGCGTAAGGAGTGGTTTTTCATTATCACTTCAACTAAGACTGAAATGTAACCAAGCTGTTATAAGCACAAGATGCATCCAATACTCCCATAGAAATGATCTTAGCTTCATGATCAACAAAACTCCACGAAAGCCAGGACATAAACTGGGATTAGATACCCCACTATGCCTGGCCCTAAATCCCGATGCTTTCACCACTTAAGCATCCGCCTGAGAACTACGAGCACAAACACTGAAAACTCTAAGGACTTGGCGGTGCTCCAAACCCACCTAGAGGAGCCTGTTCTATAACCGATAACCCACGATACACCCAACCATCCCTTGCCAAATCAGCCTATATACCGCCGTCGTCAGCCCACCCCTAAACTGAGGGTTTAACAGTGGGCACAACAGCAACATCCCACTAATAAGACAGGTCAAGGTATAGCTCATGAGATGGTAAAAATGGGCTACATTTTCTAGCATAGAATACCTCACGACAAGGAGTGTGAAATCACTCCTAAAAGGCGGATTTAACAGTAAAGCAGGATAATAATGCCTCCTTTAAGCTGGCTCTGAAGCACGTACATACCGCCCGTCACCCTCCTCACAAGCTAGGATTAATTTTATTTATAATAAACCCCTAAGCTAGAGATGAGGCAAGTCGTAACAAGGTAAGTGTACCGGAAGGTGCACTTAGTCTACCAAGACGTAGCTATAACTAAAGCATTCAGCTTACACCTGAAAGATATCTGTTCCATATCAGATCGCCTTGAAGCCTAACTCTAGCTCTTCTACCAGATTACATAGAAACTAAGTTAATACTACCCATTAAATCAAAACATTCTCTCACTCAACCTAGTATAGGCGATAGAAAAGTAAACTCAAGACGCAATAGAGATCATGTACCGTAAGGGAAGAATGAAATAGTAATGACAAACCAAGCAATAAATAGCAAAGACCAACCCTTGTACCTTTTGCATCATGATTTAGCGAGAACTACCCAAGCAAAACGCCAATTTAAGCTTGCTTCCCTGAAACCCAAGCGAGCTACTTACGAGCAGCTATCTACTGAGCAAACCCGTCTCTGTTGCAAAAGAGTGGGAAGACTCGTTAGTAGTGGTGAAAAGCCAATCGAGCTGGGTGATAGTTGGTTGCCTATGAAATGAATCTTAGTTCCCTCTTAATTCACCTCCCAGGACTACACTCAACCCACATGAAGCGAATTAAGGGCTATTTAAAGGAGGTACAGCTCCTTTAAAAAAGAATACACTCTCCCCTAGCGGATAAATTTAATTACAGCTTAATTGTGGGCCTTCAAGCAGCCACCATTAAAGAATGCGTCAAAGCTCCTCACCTAAAAAAATCTAAACTTCCTCATGACTCCCTCTTCCCCAATAGGCCAACTTATATTAAATAAGAGAATTTATGTTAAAATAAGTAACTAGGGATCCCCTCTATGGCGCAAGCTTACATTACAACATTATTAACAGTCCACAGGATATTTTTTAACCTTAACAAGACCTTATACCCAAAACTCTGTTAACCCACCTATGGAGTGCCCCCAAAGACGATTAAAATCTGTAAAAGGAACTAGGTAAATCCAAGGCCTGACTGTTTACCAAAAACATAGCCTTTAGCAAACCAAGTATTAAAGGTGAAGCCTGCCCAGTGACAATTCGTTCAACGACCGCGGTATCCTAACCGTGCAAAGGTAGCGCAATCAATTGTCCCATAAATCGGGACTTGTATGAATGGCTTAACGAGGTCTTAGCTGTCTCCTACAGATAATCAGTGAAATTGATCTTCCCGTGCAAAAGCAGGAATAACCCCATAAGACAAGAAGACCCTGTGGAACTTTAAAATCTGCTACCACTCCCATAAACAATACTCACCCACAGGGCCTACTCCCCCGGGATTTTGCTGGTGTGCATTTTTTGGTTGGGGCGACCTTGGAGACAAACTTAACCTCCAAATATCAGACAATCCATCTTAACCAAGAACTACCCATCAACGTGCTAATAGTAACCAGACCCAATATAATTGATTAATGAACCTAGCTACCCCAGGGATAACAGCGCAATCTCCTTCAAGAGCCCACATCGACAAGGAGGTTTATGACCTCGATGTTGGATCAGGACATCCTAGTGGTGCAACCACTACCAAGGGTTCGTTTGTTCAACGATTAACAGTCCTACGTGATCTGAGTTCAGACCGGAGTAATCCAGGTCGGTTTCTATCTATGTTACAACTCCTTCTAGTACGAAAGGATCGAAGAAGTAAGGCCTATGCCACAAGCACACCTTCGCACCCAGTAATGAACCCAACTAAATTACTAAGAACTCCACCATAACCCCCTCCTAGAAAAGGACCGCTAGCGTGGCAGAGCTTGGCAAATGCAGAAGGCTTAAGCCCTTTACCCAGAGGTTCAAATCCTCTCCCTAGCTCCAACGCAAACCACATGACAATTCACTTAACCCTCACTTACTTTATTATATCAATATCCTATGCTCTCTCCATCCTCATCGCCGTAGCATTTCTTACCCTAGTTAACTTAGTAAGACTCTAAGTTATATGCAAGCCCGAAAAGGGCCTAATATTGTAGGACCATTTGGCCTCTTACAACCTATAGCAGATGGAGTAAAGCTATTCATTAAAGAACCAATTCGTCCATCAACTTCATCCCCTTACTTATTTATATCTACTCCTATCTTAGCCCTTCTCCTAGCAATTACAGTCTGAACACCACTTCCTCTACCCTTTCCCCTTACTGACCTAAACCTTGGCATACTCTTCCTTCTAGCTCTATCTAGCTTGGCAGTCTACTCAATTCTATGATCAGGGTGAGCCTCTAACTCAAAATATGCCTTAATCGGCGCCCTCCGAGCAGTCGCACAAACTATCTCTTACGAAGTTACCCTAGCCATTATTCTCCTATCCGTAATTAGCCTTAGTGGTAACTACACCCTCAATACCCTAGCTACAACTCAAGAACCTCTCTACCTCATTTTCTCCTCCTGGCCCTTAGCAATAATATGATATATCTCCACTCTTGCCGAAACAAACCGTGCTCCATTTGACCTGACAGAAGGAGAATCTGAACTAGTCTCAGGGTTCAACGTAGAATATGCTGCAGGGCCATTCGCCTTGTTTTTTCTTGCCGAATATGCTAATATTATACTAATAAATGCACTCACAACCATTCTATTCCTAAACCCCAGCTCACTTAATCTCCCTCAAGAACTCATTCCCCCTACTTTACCTACAAAAACCCTCCTCCTTTCCTCAGGATTCTTATGAATCCGCGCCTCTTACCCTCGATTCCGATATGATCAACTCATACATTTGCTTTGAAAAAACTTCTTACCCCTAACATATGCCTATGGCATACCAGCCTTCCTATCTCCTATGCAGGCCTACCCCCCTACCTAAGACACTCAAGGAAATGTGCCTGAATCCAAAAGGGTTACTATGATAAAGTAAACATAGAGGTATACCAATCCTCTCATTTCCTAATTTTAGAAAAGTAGGAATCGAACCTACACTAAAGGAATCAAAATCCTCTATACTCCCTCTATATTATTTTCTAGTAAGGTCAGCTAATTAAGCTATCGGGCCCATACCCCGAAAATGATGGTTTAACTCTACCTTAAACCCCAAACCGTAAACCCTAAAACCTAAACCCTAACCCTTGCTAACCTTAACCCTAACCCTAACATCTCATAGCAGAGGGAGGGAGGGGCCTGATTCCTCATCAGATATATCAACAGTCAAAAGCCTGTAAGCTCAGCTCTTGCCTTTTCAGGGCTTCACACCGTCAGCACTGGAGGGAGGGAGGGGCCCGACTGCTCATCAGAGGTATCATGCAAGTCAAAAGCCTGAAAAGTCTCCTAGAATGCATAAATCATTAACCATTTCAGTCTCTGACAATTGGTCCACACAGTAACTGCAAGCTATGCCCAAAGCCTGTTCCCTAACCTTAGAAGAGAGACTGCAACCCTCGAGATGTTGGAGGCTCGAGGCATGGTCCGTGACACTAATCATGGCTATAACTCATAACTTCTTGGAGTATGGGGACTTCCCTCCTTCACCCCCGGCAGATCAAGGCCACCACTTCAACTGACAGACATGGAAGCATTGCTGGACCCCGTGGGCGGTGACTATATACATCTGTCCACTCTCAGCTTTTCTTTCTCTTACTCTCCCTTGCTCTTCTCCTGCCTTTCTCTCCCCTATGCATTTTCTTTCCCCCCCCCAAAGGTTATCTCTGTGTCACATTGTGGTATGACAGCACCCAAACTGCTAGCATGCCTGTTGATACAGAATTGTTAAAATAAACCTTGCCAGTATATGTTTTCAGACACCGATTATTTAGTGTCGTTTCACTTTAATCCACCCCAAGGGAATTATTAATAAAAACCTGAGTTACCCCCTCTCCCCTTTTCCTGGGGCGGGTTGCAACACCAATCAGCACTGACTCCGCCCAGGAGGAGGAGCCAGTGACGCAGAACAATCAACACGGACTCCACCTCTTGACTCCAGCCAGTGGGCGGGGCCAGTGCTCTATAGAAGCAGAGTACATACCGGACGGGCGGTGGGTACTCTGCCAGACACGCAACAGAACAGCAACAGCAAAAGCAGAGACCCAAGAGAAAAAGCAAAAGATTCTGACAGCGGTGGGCACTGAATCGGGCTTATAGCCCGAGAGGGGTTTACTGGGTACCACTGCGTTCCTGGAATGGGGTAAACCCGCGATAGTTAGATCGCACATTGAGACAGATTCTGACTAACCCTAACCCTAACCCCAAACCTAACCCCTAACCCTTACCCTAACCCTAACCCTAACCCTAAACCCTAACCCCAACCCTAACCCTTACCCTAACCCTAACCCTAAACCCTAACCCCAACCCTAACCCTTACCCTAACCCTAACCCTAACCCTAGTAGCTTGCAGTCTCTTTTTTAAAGTTAGGGTTAGGGAACTGGTTTTGTGCATAGCTTGCAGTCTCTTTTTTAAGGTTAAGGTTAGGGAACCGGGTTTGCACATAGCTTGCATTCGCTTTTTTAGGATTAGGGTCAGGGAATCGGGTTTGCGCATAGCTTGCAGTCTCTTTTTTAAGGTTAGGTTCGGAGAAAAGGGTTTGCGTATAGCTTGCAGTCTATTTTTTAAGGTTAGGTTCAGAGAAAAGGATTTGCGTATAGCTTGCAGTCTCTTTTTTAAGGTTAGGGTTAGGGAAAAGGGTTTGCGCATAGCTTGCATTCTCACTTTTAAGGTTAGGGTTAGGGAAAAAGGTTTGCGCATAGCTTGCAGTCTCTTGGTTAGGGTTAGGGTTAGGGAACAGGGTTTGCGCATAGCTTGCAGTCTCTCTTTTAATGTTGGGGTTAGGGGACAGTGCTCTATAGAAGTAGAGTACATACTGGACGGCGGTGGGTATTCTGCCAGACACGCAACTGAACAGCAACAGCAAAAGCAGAGACCCAAGAGAAAAAGCAAAAGATTCTGACAGCGGTGGGCAATTAATTGG
The DNA here is from genome assembly GCF_025592945.1 of Manacus candei. NCBI lineage: Eukaryota > Metazoa > Chordata > Aves > Passeriformes > Pipridae > Manacus > Manacus candei. Next base: position 773,452 of record NW_026138185.1, read on the forward strand.
GCTTATAGCCTGAGAGGGGCTTATTGGGCACCGCTGCGTGTCCGGAATGGGCTAAAACCGCGATTATTAGATCGCGCACAGAGACAAATTCTTCCTAACCCTAACCCTTACCCATACCCCTAACCCTAACCCTAACCCTAACCCTAACCCTAACCCTAACCCTAACCCTAACCCTAACCCTAACCCTAACCCTAACCCTTACAGTAACCCTGTCTTTTGCTAACCCTAACCCTAACCCTAACCCTAACCCTAACTTTTGCTAACTCTAACTCTAACCCTAAATTTCCTAACCCTAACCCTAACCCTTTCTAACCCTAACCCTAACTCAAAACCTAACCCTAACCCTAACCCTAACCCTAACCCTAACCTTAAACCCTAACCCTAACCCTAAACCTAACACTAAACCCTAAACCAAAAGGAAACTTCCTTTGCTATGCCTACTGGGCGGAGTCAGTGCTGATTGGTGTTACAACCCGCCCCAGGAAAAGGGGAGAGGGGGTAACTCAGGTTTTTATTAATAATTCCCTTGGGGTGGATTAAAGTGAAACGACACTAAATAATCGGTGTCTGAAAACATATACTGGCAAGGTTTATTTTAACAATTCTGTATCAACAGGCATGCTAGCAGTTTGGGAGTTGGGCTATCAGTTGGGAGGCATGGCTGAAAATAGGAAACAACAGCCCTAATTCCCAGGAAAGAAAGCCTGGAAGCTTTGGCTTTGTGGTGCAGTTGGTGGGCCACACTGGGCACTCCATGGGCAGGCAGTAAGAGTTTTCTGGATCTGGGAGTCAATCTGGGGGCCTCGGAGTGTTTGAGGGGAAGTTGGGAGTGTCCTGTGGGACCAGGATGGGATTTGAGGGCTCCTGGAGGGGCTGGGACGGGTGTATACTGCGGGCATCGTCTAGTATTGATGGGGGTAATCAGTGAGCTGACTGTTTCATAATCATCCAAATTTTAACATACAATATGATTATTAGAATAAAAAGCAAAAAGGTAATATCAACAAAACAGTAACAGGGTGAAGCTCTTGGTTGAAGACTGGTTTCTTCTTTTTCTCCAGCGATTTTAATTCTTTTTCGTCTGGGTTTTAATCCCATCTTTGGCATTTTGCTGCGAACATTTTGTCCCCATATCCATTGGAAATTGTATTAACTGTTGATGAGAACAAAGTGGAATCCCAAGGTATGTGATATATTGATAGGATTTCACTGGTAGGCTTTTAATTTGTCCAGGTTTATCGCCATAATGCTTCTGCTCTTTAACCACTTGAATCAGAATGAACTGAGTTGTTTTCTGGGTTGGGTTCTCTTTTTGAGTCCAAGGTTTTTTAGTGGATTCAGTATCAGGCACAAAGGAAATTGAGGGAGGTAAAGAATAATCTTCCCTTTGTTCATTATCACAGGGATCACTCAGTCTATTTTCATTAATGTGAGGAAAGCTGGGAGACTCTAGAAACATCAGTTGAACTTCAAATTCTCCTTGTTTCTTTCTCTCCTGAGACTTAGAATCAGGGTTCTCTGTGGTTTCCCAAGTCTCAATGCCAGGGTAAGACACTGGTTTATGAAGTTGCCTGACCAAACCAGGAGCCTGTTTTTTTAGCAACAGTTTTCTCTCTGCACTCTGGCGCAACAAGACTTTGAAGGTGGTCAACCTCAGTTTGAAGCAGCTCATTTTTAGCAACAAGTTTATCCGATTTTTCTCCTGTTTCCCTCTCAAAGGCTAACAATGACTTCAGCACCACATTTTCTGATTTCAAAACAGTAGATTCAACATCAGAAATCCATTCATGACTTCCCTGTCAGCACTCCATCCAAATGTCTGTGCACTCACTGTGGCCTGAGAGAAACCTCAGGCAGGTGGAAAAGGGCAGATAAAGAAAAAACAGATGGGTCAAGCAGAAGTGATGCTGCTTCTGTCAAAAGCAGAGCAGAGACCGAAAGCACTTTAGGAAGTTGCTTACAGAAGCACTTGTGCATTCCAAGTTACAGCTCAGGAGTCTCAGTGACTTGTCCAACATGAGAGTTTCTTTTCCATTTCTCAACCCCCAGATTCCTCAGGAGCAGGAAACTGGAAACACTGACTGAGAAAAGCTCCATTCCTTCCTAATAATTGTGCTTTGTCCTTCCCATTTGACAGTGCTCTTGGAAATGTGCTGCTGTGATCTGGATCTGTGAGCAGCCCTGACCTCCCAGAGCACTCATCCAATGGCAGGAAGACCCCACCTGGCTCCTGCTGGGGTTCTTGCCACCACGACCCAGTATGGGCCAATGGAATGGGGAGCAGGGTGGTGGGACCAGTAAGGACCAGTTAAGGGGGTTGGGGGTGTTTCATCATCTCCGTCAAGGTCAGACCAGTACAGAGCAGCATAGACCAGTATAGATCGGTATAGACCAGTATAAACCAGTATGGACCAGTATAGACCAATATGGGTCACTGGAATGGGGAATGGGGCAGTGGGACCGATAAGGACCAGTTAAGGCGCTTGGGGGCACTTCAGCATCTCCATCAAGGTCAGACCATTATAGACCAGTATAGACCAGTGTAGACCAGTATAGACCGGTATAGACCAGTATAGACCAGTATAGACCAGTAAAAAGCCAGTACGGACCAGTATGGACCAGTATGGACCAGTACAGGTCACTAGAACAGCGAGCAGGGTGGTGGGACCAGTAAGGACCAGCTAAGGGGGTTGGGGGCACTTCAGCATCTCCATCAAGGTCAGACCAGTACAGGCCGGTACAAACCAGTATGGACCAGTATAGACCAGTATAAACCAGGGTAGAGCAGTATAAACCGATATAAACCAGTACGGGTCACTGAAACAGGGAATGGGATGGTGGGATCAGTAAGGACCAGTTAAGGGGGTTGGGGGTGTTTCATCATCTCCGTCAAGGTCAGACCAGTACAGACCAGTATAAACCAGTATAGACCAGTATGGACTGGTATAGACCAGTATAAACCAGTACAGACCGGTACGGGTCATTGGAATGGGGAATGGGGCAGTGGGACCAGTAAGAACCAGTTAAGGGGGTTGGGGGCACTTCAGCATCTCCATCAAGGTCAGACCAGTACAGACCAGTATAAACCAGGGTAGAGCAGTATAAACCAGTATAAACCAGTACAGGTCCCTGGAACGGGGAATGGGGTGGTGGGACCAGTAAGAACCAGTTAAGGGGGTTGGGGGCACTTCAGCATCTCCATCAAGGTCAGGTCAGTATAAAGCAGTATAGACCCGTATAGACCAGTATGGGCCAGTATAAACCGGTATAAACCAGTATGGACCAGTACAGGTGACTGGAACGGGGAATGGGGCGGTGGGACCAGTAAGGACCAGTTAAGGGGGTTGGGGGCACTTCAGCATCTCCGTCAACGTCAAATCAGTACAGACCAGTATAGACCAGTATAGATTAGTATAAACCAGTATGGACCAGTATAGACCAATATAAACCAGTACGGGTCACTGGAACACGGAATGGGGTGGTGGGACCAGGAAGGACCAGTTAAGGGGGTTGGGGCACTTCAGCATCTCCATCAAGGTCAGACCAGTACAGACCAGTATAAACCAGGATAGACCAGTATAAGCCAGTATGGACCAGTACGGGTCACTGGAACGCGGAATGGGGTGGTGGGACCAGTAAGGACCAGTTAAGGCAGAACTCAGCTGGGACTTAGTGGTTTGGGGGTGGGCGTGTCCCTTCTTTAGGTGGGCGTGGTCTCTCCCTGGTGGGCGTGTCCCATCCCAAGGTGGCCATAGCCTCTGCAAGTGGGCGTGTCTTTTGCATCCTCTCCCCCTCCCTGAACTGGGAGCTCAACTGGGACTTACTGGGTTTTGGGTGGGCGTGTCCCCTCCCAATGATGGACCCACTTTCAGCCCCTCCCCCCACCTTTAAGGGCCCCCCCCAAGCCCCTCCCCCCCTTCCTGCACCTCCCCAACCCTCAGGGTCCCTCCTGTCCCTCCCCCACCCTCAGGGTCCCTTCCTTCCCCTCCCCCCAGTGAACCTGCTACCCCTCCCCCACTCTCAGGAGCCCTCCCTGCCCCTCCCCCACCTTCAGGGGCCCTCAGGACCCCTCCCCCAACCTCAGAGACTCTCCTGCCCCTCCCCCACCCTCGGGGAACTTCCTACCCTTCCCCCACCCTCAGGGACCCTCAGGGCCCCTCCTTCACTTTCGGGGTCCCTCCCTGCCCCTCCCCAATCCTCAGGACCCTCCTGCCCCTCCCCCCACCTCGGGGTCCCTCCTGCCCCTCCCCCACCCTCAGGGACCCACCTACCCCTCCCCCACCCTCAGGGACGGTCCTGCCCTTCCCCCACCCTCAGGGAACCTCCTGCCCTTCCCCCACGCTCAAGGACCATCCTGCTCCATCCCCACCCTCAGTGTTCCCTCCTTCCCCTCCCCCCCCCACTGGGGCCGTTACTGGTCCCTTACTGCTCTGTACTGGGAAGGGAGAGGGGAGGGGCCGCCCCCTCGAGGCCCCTCCCCCCAGTGACGTCACCGGGTCCCAAAAATAGCCCCGGGGGCCCAAACTGGAGGGGAGACCTGGAGCCTCTCCCAGTGTGACCAGTTCAGGTACTGGGAGGGACTGGGAGGGAACTGGGAGGGACTGGGAGGGACTGGGAGGGGGCAGGGCTTCCCCCCCTCCCCCCCCTCCGTGTCCTTGGGGTGACCTTGGGGAGGGAGGGGGATGGGCCGCTCCCAGTGGCTCCCAGTAGCTCCCAGTAACCCCAATAATGCCTCCGGTATCTCCAGCGACCCCCCCAGTAACCCCAGTGACCCCCCCAGTAGCTCCTAGTAGCTCCCAGTAACCCCAGTGTCTATCCCAGTAGCTCCCAGTAACTCCCAGTAATCCTAGTGTCCATCCCAGTAACTCCCAGTAACCCCAGTGTCCACCCCAGTAGCTCCCAGTAACTCCCAGTAAGCCCCCCAGTAGCTCCCAGTAACTCCCAGTAACCCCAGTGACCCCCCCAGTAGCTCCCAGTAACCCCAGTGTCCATCCCAGTAACCCCAGTGACCCCCCCAGTAGCTCCCAGTAACTCCAGTGTCCATCCCAGTAACCCCAGTGACCCCCCCAGTAGCTTCCAGTAGCTCCCAGTAACTCCCAGTGTCCCCCCCAGTGCCTCCCAGTATGTCCCAGTTTAACCCAGTTCCCCCCCCCGTGGGCCCTGGGCCGGGTGGGGGAGGGGCGGGCTCACATTTCCATGGCAACATCCCTTTCCCTCTGGCCCAGTTTCTCCCAGTTCCTCCCAGTTTAACCCAGTTTTTCCTCATTTTCCCCATTTTTCCACATTTCCCCCCATTTTCCCCATTTTTCCCAGATTTTCCCCCATTTTTCCACATTTTCCTGAATTTTTCCCCATTTCCCCCCCATTTTCCACATTTTTCCCAATTTTCCTACATTTTCCCAGATTTTTTCCCATTTTCCCCCCATTTTCCCAGATTTTTCCCCATTTTGTCCAGATTTTCCCAGATTTTCCCCCCATTTTCCCAGATTTTTCCCAATTTTTTCCACATTTTTCCCACATTTTCACACATTTTCACACATTTTTCTCCAGATTTTCCCAGATTTTTTTTCCCATTTTTTCCACATTTTCCCCGATTGTTTCTCACATTTTTCCCAGATTTGCCCAGATTTCTTCCCCCATTTTCCTGGATTTTTCCCAGAATTTCCCATATTTGCCCCATTTTTCCAAAATTTTTTTTATCTTTCCCCATTTTTCCTCATTTCCTGGATTTTCTCCCATTTTTTCCACATTTTCCCAGATTTTTCCTCATTTTCCCAGATTTTCCCAGATTTTTCCCATTTTCCCAGATTTCTCCCAGATTTTCCCAGATTTTTCCCTATTTTTCCCCCATTTTCCCGGATTTTTCCCAGATTTTTCCTCCACTTTTCCCAGAACTTCCCACATTTTCCCACATTTTTCCCACTTTTTTTCCCATTTTTCCCACATTTTCTCAGATTTTTCTCCAGATTTTCTTCCAGATTTTCCCACATTTTCCCACATTTTCCCCCATTTTTCTTGATTTTTCCCGATTTTCCCCATTTTTCCGGATTTTTTTCCCATTTTTTCCCATTTTCACCCATTTTTCCTCATTTTCCCCCATTTTCACGGATTTCTCCTCATTTCCCCCATTTTCCCACAGTTTTTCCCAATTTTTTCACATTTTCCCAGATTTTTCCCCATTTTCCCCTATTTTCCCCAGATTTTTCCCCATTTCACCCCCATTTTCTCGGATTTTTCCCCATTTTCCCACATTTTCCCAATTTTTTTCCCACATTTTCCCAGATTTTCTCCCTATTTCCCCAGATTTTTCCTCATTTTGCCCATTTTTTCCCAGATTTTTTCCCAATTATTTTCCCCATTTTCCTGGATTTCCCCCCTTTTTTCCCCACATTTCCCTGGATTTTTTCCCAATTTCCCCCCATTTTCCATGATTTTTCCCACATTTTCCCAGATTTTTCCTCATTTTCCTCCATTTTTCCCAGATTTTTCCCCATTTTTCTCACATTTTTTCCCCATATTTCCAGATTTTCCCAGAATATTCCCCATTTTCCCCCCATTTTTTAGCTATTTTCCCAGATTTTTCCCATTTTTTCCCCTTCCTCCCCCATTTTTTCCACATTTTTCCCAGATTTTCTCCCATTTTCCCCAGAATTTCCCAGGTTTTTTCCCAATTTTTCCACATTTTCCCAGTTTTTTCCCAAATTTTTCCCCATTTTCCCAGATTTTTTCTCCATTTCCCCCCATTTTCCCAGATTTTCCCCCCATTTTTCCCACATTTTCCCAGATTTTCACACATTTTTCCCCATTTTCCCCCTTTTTTTCCTCATTTTTCCATATTTTCCCATATTTTTCCCCATTTTCCCCAGAATTTCCACCATTTTCCCCCATTTTTCCCCATTTCCCCGGATTTTTCTCACATTTTTCCCAGAATTTTCCACAATTTCCCCATTTTCCCACATTTTCCCAGATTTTTCTCCAGATTTTCCCCACATTTTCCCCCCATTTCCCCACATTTTCTTGGATTTTTGGGTCCCCAGTTTTCCAAATTTCCCAAATTTCCCCAGTGGGAAAAAATGGGGGGAAAAAACCAAGAATTTTGGGGAAAATGGGGAAAAATTGGGGAAAAAAGTGGGAAATTTGGGGAAAATTGATAAAAATGGGGAAAAATGGGGGGAAATTTAGGAAAACTGGGGGAAAATCCAGGAAAATGTGGAAAAACGGGGGAAATTTTGGGGAAAAAGTCAGAAATTCGGGGAAATGGGGGATTTGAGGGGAAATGGAGGGAAAACTGGGAAAAAAGTAAGAAATTTGGGGAAAACGGGTGAAAAATCAGGAAAAATGGGGGATAATTGGGAAAAATTAGGGGAAATTTAGGAAAAAATTGGGAAAAAATGGCGGAATTTGGGGAAAATGGGGAAATTTGGGAAAAATGGGGTGAATTGAGAAAAAAATGGGAGAATTTGGGTAAAATTGGATGAAAAATGGGGAAAGTTGGGAAAAGTGGGGGGAAATTTGGGGAAAATGGGAAAAAATGGGGGAAATTTGGGAACAATGGAAGGAATTTGGAAAAAAAATGGGGAAAAATTGAGAAAAATGGGGAAATTTGGGAAAAATGGGGGAAATGGGGGGAAAATTGGGGAAAGAGTGGGAAATTTGGGAGAAATGGATGAAAAACTGGGAAAAATGAGGGGAAATTTGGGAAAAACTTGGGTGTCCCCACCAGGTTCGGCCCCGCCATGGCCCCGATAGCCCCGGGATCAGGTGAGACCCCTACCCCATGCCCTGACCCCTCCCCCTCCCCGAGGTCACTGCCCTGACCCCCCGAGTCCAGGCTGTGACCCCTCCCCCACCCCGTGGCCCCTCCCACACTTTATGGCCCCTTCCCCATTCTGTAGCCCCTACCCCACTCTGTGACCCCTCTCCCACTTCATGGCCCCTCCACCACTTTCTGACCCCTCCCCCACTCTATGGCCCCTCATCCACTTTATGGCCCCTCCCCCACTCTCAGACCCTTCCCCCACTTTATGGACCCTACCCCACTCTGTGACTCCTCCCCCACTCTGTGACCCCTCCCCCATTCTGTGACCCCTCTCCCACTCTGGGGCCCCTCCCCCACTTTACGACCTCTCCCCCACTCTGTGACCCCTCCCCCACCGACAGCTTCTCCCTGCAGAGAGAACAGCCAACACACTATTTCACTTCTCACTTTAACAAAGCTCTTTTCTCCTTCAAGCCCCTCAAAGGCGCCAAGGCCACATAGGAGGCCACACACAAACAGTACTCCTCTTCCCACTTGACTACACCTTCTCCCTCACTGTTCTACAGGGAACACCAGGAATCTGCTCGCAGAGGCCTCTCCTTTCCCATCAGTAGCTCAGCACAAGGAGTTAAAGGAGCTCAAGCCTTAGGCCACAAGAGCTGACAGCGAGGAAACTTTGGGAGCAAACTAATGCTGCTAACACGGACCCAGCTGAATCCAGCACACAATCACAGAATCCAAGAGTCCTTCAGCTTGGAAAAGACCTCCAAGCTCACTGAGTCTTGTGCGGCCCCTCCCCGACCGCCTGCAGGGACTGGATGATGCTTTGCACAAACACGAAAAGGAATGTTGTGAAAGCCATGGCCTGCAGGAGGACACAGAGAAGGGCTTGGTTGGGGCTGGGAAGGAGGGAGCTGGTGCTGGGGGAGCGGGGATGGAGCCTCGGGGATGTGGCGCAGCAAGGACAGGGGCCCAGGCAGCTGGCAGGCGGCAAGGCCTCACCCCCTGCCCCAGCAGCAGCACCGGGCCCTGCCCAAGGCGCTCCTGCCAGGGGCTGGGCCCTGCAGGCAGGGGCAGAACCCACTCCCTGGGGCGGCCTTGCTGCCCTGGCCCTCGTCCAGCCCAGCCTCTCCCTGTGTGCGTGTTCCCCACAGCACAGGCTGCACTGGGCAGCATCCCCTGATGGGCCCTGCAGAGCTGCCCCACGCAGACACTTCCCTTTTATGTCACAGGTGCCACAACCTGTCCCAGCCAGCCCTGCCCATTGTCCCCACCCCGGCTCAGTGACTCACAGTGGCCCCTGGCAACCAAAGAACCAAAGCCCCACACCCCCAGAGTGCAGCCCTACCCATGTGCAAGGGGCCCCCAAAGGGTTCCCTGCACAAAGCAGCCCCTCCAAACCCTTGTCAGATAGAAAACTGGGGGACGTGACCCTTGGATGCTTTTAGTACAGAGATACAAGCTTTTCTTGAATAATGGAGGGGGTCACTTTTTTATTATTAATATTTACAGTTATCCATTTGGGGACAGGATGTCCTACAGGCTAATGTGGTGTCACATTTGGAGTGAAAAGTACTTTTCAAAGAAACCCAGGGTGCATGGGTGATGCAGAGGAAGCTGCCAAGTCACCCAATGTGAAGCTCAACACTGCTTTGCACCAGCACTGCCCTTTCACACACATCTTTGGCAAAGACAAAGATGTCAGGGTTTAGTTTCTAAATCAGTAACTCTTGACAAGACCTCTTTATGAACTGACAGCAAGAGAACTTAGGAGCAGCTTAGGGTTGGCAAGTGTAGGAGCCAAGAAGAGAAGGGCTGATGGGTATGTCATGAACACTGACAACTGGATGGTCGTGGAGCTGACCAAGGACTGCCAGATACAAAAGACATCACCTGCTGGACTTGGCCCAAACACCAGCCCCCTCCTCTCCCTTCTCAACCACTCAACCACAGCCTGCACACACCTACACCTGCCAGGGCCAACTGGCTGTTTCTCTTCTCTTTTCTGCCTGGGGGCGAAAGAAGAAGGACAGGGGGGGCATTTGCCTTCGGGCAAGAGGGAAGGGGAAGGAGAACCCCCCAAATCCATCCCTGGCAGGATGGGGGCTGGAGGAGACATTGGGGGACCCCCAAGAATATTTTCGAGGGGAAGAAAGGATGGGGGCACCCACAGGGGGTTGGGGGGGGGGAGGCACTCAGGAATCTCGTGGTGGGACACTGGGGAGTTCCCAGTAGTTTCTTGGGGGGGTGGACCCTCAGCAGTCCGGGGTGGAAAAATGGACGGAGGAATCCGCCGTAAAGGGTGGGTGACACCCAAAAGACTCTAGGAGGGGGTCGGGAGGGGCCCCGGAGTCCTGAAGAGTGTTTGGGGGTCCCCAGGAGGGAGTCTGGGGGTCTGAGGTGGTCCCAGGAGATTTTCAAGGGTTAAGGGGATGCACAGGAGATTTGGGGTAGGAGGGGGAAAGGCGGAGGGTCCCCAGGAGACTTGGGGGGGATCTGGGCGGTTCCCGAGAGTCGTGGGGGAGATTCAGAGGGGTCACCAGGAGCCCCCGGACCCCCTGAACTCACCCCACACCACCATGGCCTCGTTGGGGCCGCACGTGAAAAACAGCGCAGCGGGGGGAGACCCTGGGACCGGGATCGATCGGGACCAATCGGGTTCAATCCCGATCCTTCCCTCCCCTGCCATCACCGTCCCGCTCCAAGCAGCCCCCGCGGAAGTTTCGACGTTCTATTGGGTGACTCACCGGCACAAGGACAGGGGTCCAGCAGAATTTGGCAATGACGTCATTCCATCAGAGCCGTTCTATTGGCTGCGACCCACGAGGGAGCCCCAAAACCTGTTCCTGGCTTGTGGGGGAAGGACAGCCGGCACGACCGGGAACGGGGGTGCAGAGGGTGTTCAAGTGCCCAGGAAAGGGGCAAAAAACTTTCCCCTCTCCCTCCCAGTGCCACCTCAGCCCATCCCAGTGTCTCCCCTCTCCCCTAGTACCCTCTCAGCCCATCCCGGTCTCTCCCCTGCTCTCCCGGTGCCCCCGTCCATCGAGGTCCCAGCCCGGCCCTGCCCCCTGCTCTGCTCCGGCCTGGATTTCTCCCCTGCAGGGGCAGCTGAGGTGGCTCCAGGGCGGGTGGGAGCTTTCGGGGCAGGGGGTGGCTCCTGACATGCTGCTGGAACCGCCCCTGCCTGGGCGGGCCCGTCAGCCTGGGGCACCTCCTCACCCGAGCCTGGGGGACTGGCCGGCAACTGGGAGGGGCTTTGGGAAGGAATGGGGAGGCTGAGAAGGGGTTGGAGGTCGTGGGGGTAAGTGGGAAGGTGTTTGGGGGAGTTTGGGGGTTTGGGAGGGAGGTTGGGGAGATTGGGGCAGCTGTGAGGGGTTTTGGGGAATCGTCGGGGATGTGGGAAGGAACTGGGAGAGAGTTTGGGGGCATACTCAAGGGGAAGGGGGCAACTAGGAGAGGGTTTGAAAGGTCCTGGGAGGGCTGGAGGTAACTGGGAGGGGTTTGGGGGCATCTTGTGGGTTTTTGTGGGTCTGGGAGGCAGTCTGGGGGCCTCGGAGGGTTTAAGGGGAAGTTGGGAGTGTCCTGTGGGACCGGGATGGGATTTGAGGGTTCCTGGAGGGGCTGGTAGGGCTTTATGCCTTTATACTGCGGGCATTGTCTAGTATTGATGGGGGTAATCCGTGAGTTGACTGTTTCATAATCATCCAAATTTTAACAAGACTTTGAAGGTGGTCAACCTCAGTTTGAAGCAGCTCATTTTTAGCAACAAATTTATCCGATTTTTCTCCTGTTTCCCTCTCAAAGGCTAACGATGACTTCAACACCACATTTTCTGATTTCAAAACAGTAGACTCAACATCAGAAATCCATTCATGACTTCCCTGTCAGCACTCCATCCGAATGTCTGTGCACTCACTGTGGCCTGAGAGAAACCTGCCTGTTTGCAGCGCATTGACTGGGCAACTTTTCTTTTTGCAGGTGGAAAAGGGCAGATAAAGAATAAACAGATGGGTCCAGCAGAAGTGATGCTGCTTCTGTCAAAAGCAGAGCAGAGGCTGAAAGCACTTTAGGAAGTTGCTTACAGAAGCACTTGTGCATTCCAAGTTACAGCTCAGGAGTCTCAGTGACTTGTCCAACATGGGAGCTCCTTTTCCATTTCTCAACCCCCAGATTCCTCAGGAGTAGGAAACTGAAAACACTGACTCAGAAAAGCTCCATTCCTTCCTAATAATTGTGCTTTGTCCTTCCCATTTGACAGTGCTCTTGGAAATGTGCTGGTGTGATCTGGATCTGTGAGCAGCCCTGACCTCCCACAGCCCTGACCACACACACCTCATCCAACGGCAGGAAGAACCTGCCTGGCTCCTGCTGGGGTTCTCACCACCCACCGACAGCTTCTCCCTGCAGAGGGGTGGGCAACTACCCAGGCAGGATGAGACCTGACCCCAGCAGGCAGCAAAGTCCCTGCCCTGGCACAAAGAAGCCCGGAGCACAGGGACCCTGCTCTGCAGGACAACCTCAGGCATCCCTGACTGCACCCCCACCTTCCCACCCCGCAGCCATCCCTGGGAGAAGGAGCCCACCTGCGCTGTCCCTCTGACGGTGCTGCAGGGAAGGCCTGCCCTGGAGAACATCCTCCTCCGGCGCAACAGAGAAACTGGGAGAGTCCTGACAGATGTACAAGGCTGTGGGATGTGGTAACTTTAGGAGATTCCTCCAGGAACACAAGCAACATTGCCCTGCACCTGTAGACTCACTCTGCAGAGGAGTGTGAAGTTGTGTCCCCAAGTTGTGTCTCAGCTGAACACCTCCCATCTTTCTGCTGCCTTTAACCTCCCTTTGCCTTTCTTCTCTTCTCTCGTGCCTACAGGCAGTGCCCTCGGCCCTGCTGGGCTGTGCAGAGGAGCTACTCCTGGGCAGAGCTGTCTCTCTGCAGTGCTGCCCGCTTGCCAGGATTTCCCTGTGTGCCAGGAGCCCGGCCCAGCTGAGCAGCACAGCAAGAGCCAAAGGCAGCCCTTTCTCTGCCCCTCTGGGTTCCCCACAGGTGTCCCTGGGGCTCCAGGGGAACCTGCTGTGGAACAGACTGAAGGAAACAATGATGTTCCCTCTTCTCCCCTCTTCAGTGACACTTCTTTCCAGCAGTGACACTTCTTTCCAGCAGTGACATTTCTCCTCTTAGAAAATTACCAGGGTATGATGATCACCTTTTCTAGTTTCATCATTACACAGGACACCAGGAGGGTGACAGCAAAGGATCTGGTAACTCCCTGGCACAGCGGGGGTTTTCCTGGAGTCACACAGAGAAATGTGTCAGGGCTCTGAGAGGTGTCCAACCCTGAGCTGGACTGATGCACACACGGGGGTGTTCAGAGACACGAGTCCTTCCCTGGCACACACCCAGGCAGTTCATTGCAGCAGGGGCAGTGTCTCCCTGGGCTCCTGCTACCACTCCCAGAGCCTGGAGCCATCTCAGCCCTGTAATGCTCCCACCCTGCCCACTCCTACACTTCAGATGAACATTGGGGTTTTCTAGTCACTGGAACTGCCCAGACCAGCCCCTCCCTGGTCCCCCCATCTCCCTGCCCCGCCCCAGCCCAGCAGAGCAACACAGTCGTTTCTGGTCCTGCAGCAAGAAAGGGAGGCAATAGAGGACAGGGACAGTGACTGCATGTCTGGACTGCTCAGGAGATCATCAGCTCAGGCGGCAGCTCCTGCAGCCCCAGGGCCAGACCCGCTTCCCAGTGGTCCAGGCAGCTGTTGCCACGTGGGCACAAGCTCTGCTGCCCAGGAGGGTCCTGTAGTGAAGGACTTTGCAGATGGCCACGTAGCGGTCAGAGGACATGATGGTGAGAAGGGCAAGCTCCGCTGTGATCAAGAAGAAAAGCAAAAAACACTTGTGCAGCTCATCCTGAGTAGGACATGCCCCTGGTGTTCCAGAGGGAATTGGCCATGGCTTTGGGGAGAGTGGTGCAGATGCAGCCCGGGTGTGTGAGGGAGAGGTGGAGCAGGAAGAAGTCCCTGGGGGGTGTGCAGGTGGTGGTGGCAGGCTACTGCGCTGAGGATGAGGCCGTTGCCCAGGAGGGCAGCCAGGGAGATGCCCAGGAAGAAGCAGAAGTGCAAGAGCTGCAGCCAGGAGGAGGAAGTGGGGGATGGAGCTGCTGATGGACATGAGCTTCCTCCGGGCATCAGGAAATGTCCAAGGAGGAAAAGGCAGTGAAAATTTTGGGACAGGTTTCCTAGATCAAACCCATGAATTCCTCTGAGCATCTACCCTCATCCCAAGTATCTGCAGTCACACATATATAGATTCTGGACTGTAGAAGACAGGCTTAGCATGACTTTAAGATGATTTCTTCTCAATTTTTTGATTTATTTTTCTACTGCCAGGTCTGAGAGGGGCATCGTGGAACCCTGAGACATTTCAGAATCCCACATGTGTTGGGTCTGTCTGAGCTGGAGTTCATTTTCTCACTGCAGGCGTCACAGTGCTGTGCTTTACATTGGGAGCTACAAAGGGGTTAATCACACCAGTGCTTTGGCAACTGCTGAGCAGGGTTGGTGCAGCATCTGCACTGTCAGCTTCGTCCCCTGAATCGGGGGCAAGATCATGGGAGGCGATACAGACAGGTCAGTTGAGCCAAATGGACCAAAGGGACATTGCAGAATATATGGCGTCAGCTCAGCTACAAGAGCTCAGGAAAGGAACAGGAAAGGGGGAAAATCCATTTTTTTACAATACATGCCTTCTGAGCGGCTTCTCTGTGTGGTGAAGCCCTGCTTCCCATGAAGTGGCCAGGTATCGCTGCTGACAGGAAGTAGAGAGAAAATCTTTTTATTTTCCTCTTCACTTATGCATGCGCAAACTTTGGCTTTTGCTTTAGTAAAGTGCCTGATCTCAAGGTAGAAATAATTTTCCATCTTATTCTGTCTCTTCTGTCTGGCTGGGAAGGGCAGCAATAGAGCAGCTTGGTGGGCACCTGGCATCCAGGTAAAATCAACCCACTGCAACATTGCAGGGTCTCATGGAACCAAAGGACTACTGGGAGACTGGGGGAACTCACGGAATCAAGTGGCTGTCGTGACACTGCCCTGCATCATAGAAGCAAATGTTCCCTGGGAAACTACAGAAACCAGGGACTTAAGGGACATCATTGGGATGTGCGGGACCTCATGGAATTAAACAAACCGTGGGATATCTTTGGAACTTCATGGAATCAAAGGGATAAAACAAAAGAATTAAACCCCATGACCAGAAACCATTGGATCGAACATTTCTTTAATATGCCAGCTGGGGATTCATGGGGGTACTCTGCCATGCATGAATCAAAGAATCAGTATAAATTTCGGAGTATAAATACAGTGATACTTGAAAGACCCTCCCCTTCACAAACAGTCCAAAATTCTCTTATGATTTTAGATTCAAATAGCCGCTTGGATTTTATTCGTGGAGCAAGACTGCCATCTAGCGTCCATTTCTTCTGGGAGGGGCAGTCATTTTCACAGAGTGGTCTTCTCCCTTAGCAGGCCTCGTAGCATCTCTGATTGATCTCTCCGACCCCTAACCCCTAAACTAAATGCTTTAGGACCAGCTAAGACGTGTCTTAGAACTTCCCATTTTTTTAAACAATGTATAATTGACTTTCTTCTTAATAGAACAATCTCTTATTAAACAAGTTTTCTGAGGCCTGTAAGCTAATTTCTTGAAGATGGGCATATGATACACTCTCTATTAGTTTCCATGTATCATCTACATTCTCTCTCCGACAACTAATTGTAGTCTTAAAAGAAAAGACAAGACTGCTACCATGCCAAGAAAGCAAACCCCTTTGTTGATTAGGATTTTTATCTAAGAAAAACTTCTGATTTACGAAGCCATTAAGGATGGAGATCCTCTCTCATTTCAGTGCCATTGTGACAATATGGGGCCTCATGTGACACATGGAACACAGAACACTGCACATTCCCAAGCAATCAAGGGGCCATTGTAACACTCCAGGGCCTCATGGAAGACGGAGGCCCCGCAGAGAGACCTCAAATCAGAGGTTTGGGCAATCCTCAACCAGAGGAAGTTCAACAAGGGGAAGTGCCAGATTCTGTCCCTGTGATGGGGCAACCCCGAATGTCCGGACAGACTGGGAATGATATTCTGCATAGCAGCGCTGGAAAATGGCCTCTGGGGTCCTGGTGGATGGCCAGTTGGCCAAGAGTCAGTGGTGCTCTGGCGGGGGCTCACTGCTCGGTCACAGGATGGTTTTCAGACAAACGAGTCCTTCGCTTGCACACAGACACAGACAGTTCATGGCAACAGGGGCAGTATTTCCTGGGGTTCCTGCTGCCACGCCAGGAGCCTGGATGCACCTAAACCCTTGTGGGGTGCCACCTGCTCTGCCACTATCTGAGATGCCCCACCGCCTGAGAGATGGAAACGTGGAGCTCTGTCCAAGAGAAGCACATCCCAGAGCTGCACGCATGGGCTTTGCCGGGATTTAGAACCGTAAATGCAATGTGACACCGAGACACTCTTTGTCCCACATAACTTCAAGGTCTCCCCAGGAGGTTGATGGCAATTGTTCTTGCTCAGGGTCATCTCCCCACACCAACAACAGGTGCGTGCTCAAGACTTGTCTGTGCAATGCAAACAGATACACGCTGTCTAGTTCTTCCGGTCTCTCCAAGGAAGGCAAAAGAATCTCTGTGTGCCGGGTGAGAAGCCAGCGCTGGAAGTTGTGGTTCTATTGTGAGTGCCAAGAGCGGATGGCAGGTCTGTGATGAATGCCCTGAGGAGATGACCTGGGTTTTCCAGTGCACATGG
This sequence comes from Manacus candei, assembly GCF_025592945.1. NCBI lineage: Eukaryota > Metazoa > Chordata > Aves > Passeriformes > Pipridae > Manacus > Manacus candei. The sequence goes on from NW_026138185.1 coordinate 790,023, forward strand.
CAATAGATCACACCCTGCTTTGGTGGTCATTTATGTCCTTCGGAGGTGACAGAGATGGGAAAGAGAATGAAATTTTTGAATGTGCCTCTGAGTGCCCCTCAACCTGCTGCAAATGTGCAGATTCCAGTACATCCAGTTCAGGTGTGAGAGGCTGTTCCCTGGTCCTCTGAGCAAGAAGAGCTGGACGAGGGACACAGCAGAACTCGCTTACTGAGACTGCATCTCCATGAATCCCAAAGCAAGTGCGAGGGGTTATGCCACGTCCGAGTTTTCTCAGGGGAAGGTGTTTCTCCCATACATTGCCTCCCCGTGGCACTGGTGCCACAGCCCCCGACAAAACCACAAGTGGTCTTTGTGCCTAGCAAAAGTGCTCCTACTGCTAGCAGGTATGTTCCACGGGAAAGGCCAGGAGAGGTTGAGCCCGGAGGGCACTGAGCCCGGAGGGATGTTCTCCCTCTCCTGCCCCTCGACCATTCTCGTAAGCGCTTGCCCTGGAGGAAAATTCAGGAGTCTCCACGTGCCAAAAGAGAGATGTGAGAGAAGAGACGATGGCGGTATAAGAAGCACATGGACCGTCAATCTGAAGATCCTCGATACCAAACACCACCCCTGCCACCCAGCCCGGCCTCTCCGGTTCTACGGTGCTGAGCACGGACCGCTGCCGCGCTGCCACCACTGTCACCTGGCCTCCGCCTCCAACCAGCACCCGAGGAGAGCCCGAGAGCCCGAGAGGCGCCGGCGCCTGTCCCAGCCCCCGGGTGGATTTGTCGGAGGAGGGAGAGGAAGGCAGAGGAGGCGGAGAGGAGGCGACCTGCCAGGAGCAGAGAGTCGGGGCTGGCGGGGGCAGCGGGGTGCCGGGAAGCGGATCGACGGCTGCGGCGCTGTCGGTGAGCTGGGCTGGTGTCGCTGACCGCGGTTTTGATCTGTGCACAGGGCTGGCGGCCGGAGACCGTAGGGACCGGGGCAGCCCCCTGGGGTGGACTTGCATATTCCTCGACACTGCCCTCCTGTCTGGTAGGTTCTTCACAAAGCTCTTCTCCCGAACTATCTTGCCAGCCCTCCCTCCCTCTGGTCCATAAAGTATTTCCTGGGAACTCTCATCGCTTTTTTCTTTGTCGAGCCGTTATTCTTTCCTTGCTTTACTCTCTGTCCTTCAGTGAATTCGTGCAGTCCGTCCTTCCCCTTTCCTACTTTTCTTCCTCTCTTCGCTTGGCTTAATCCCGCAGCTTTTCATTCTTCAGTGACTTCACCAATCCACTTCTCTTTTCCTCTCACCTCTCTCCAGCAAATATTAATGGACATTTCAACTACTACACACCTTTATATCCTCTTCAAATTCTTCTCCGTATTGGTTTGACTGCTGCTGTGCCCTTTGTTTTGGGAAAAAACATCCAGTGCATAAACACTTCCGACGGCTTTTCTTCATCTCCCTGCCAGTGTCTGCATGTAGAGCCCAGGTGCAGCAGGTCCCATTGGTAGAGACCAGCGAGAGCAGTGAAATCACCAAGTGCTCACACGCCAACATACGGAACGGTGAATTTATCCATTCCTACCGACAGTTCCCGGGTCACAGCCCCGAGTTCCTCAGTGCTAAATGGTCCAGAGAGCTGCTAAATGGTCCAGAGATCTGCGGGCGCCAACGGGGTGGCTGTGGGTGACGGGTGATGGTCTTTCCACAGTCCTCTGGCTCTCCGGGCACCGTCATGGAGATGAGTTGGGTATTAGCGCTGCTATTAAAACAGGGTTTTTAGCCATACAAAGAGAACAGGTTTGAGTACCTGGGTGCCAAGTGATGTAAAAAGCACAGCGCAGCGCAAGGGGCACCAGTGCTAGAACACTGAATTTACCCCTGGCCTATCAAATCCTCATCTCACTAAACTTAATAATGCGTCAGATTCTGCTTCCAGGTTGCCTCTGGCACGACCTCCAGTTTTCTCCAGGCTGCCCAAATAGTTAGAGCTCTCTGTTGTGACACAACTGGGATCTCATCACGGAGACTGTATCTCCATTGGTCCAAAGCGGGTGGGAGATGCCATGCCGTGATTTCTCATGGGCAGGTGCTTCACCCATGCACTGCTTCGGCGTAGAACTGGTGCCACAGCCCAAGTCTAAAGCTAAGGTGCTATTTGTCTCCAGCAGAAATGCTCCTGCTGACAGCTCCGCTCCCCACAGACGTCGATCGGTCTCCCGGTGATTCGCAGCCCCCGTAAGCCATGGCCCACTGCAAACAGAGAGATTTGAATCTCTTAGAGGGGGAGCAAAGGAAGCAGGAGGGCCGAGAAATGAACTGTACTTTCAGTACCTCAAATGCTCTCTTTGGGTTTCTCCCTCTCCAAGCAACAGCCCGTCTGGCTCCCCCAGCCGATGGCATTCTGAGCATTGCCTGGCTCTGGGGTCTCACTCATGGGCAGAGATTGTTCCCGGTCAGCTCGCAGTGCAGTCCTCCCCTCCCCAGTTGCAATCGCCTGCTCTGCTGCACACCCACTGATGTGCTTTTGGGAGCTCCGGGCTTCTACACTTCTGCACCTTTCACATCCTCCCGTGCTGTCCTCAGCTCTCTGGGCTGCTTGCAGCTTCCTCGGGGAACACGTGTCTCCTCCGCTTCTGTGTCTTTTCCCCTGTCCTTCTTCATCTGCCTGGGAAGAATGCCTCTCTCCCAGCTCCCCGGGAAAGGGGGATGAGTCCTGCTGGGCAGCAACCCAGTGTCTCTAGATTTGCCTTTCTCTTCAGCGAAAACGCAAAGTCTGAGAGGAACGTGGCTCCAGCAGGGCTGCTGTATATCCCAGCTCCAGCGATGGCAAGGAGAGCATATGCCCTAGGGAATGTACTGAGGGATGAGCAGGGAACAGGTGAAGACCCTGACGCACATGCAGGGAGCACATGGGGCAACTACCAGAGTGTTGCTTGCGAGTGGTGGGGCTAGGAGAGCTCTGGCCCACCCAGGGCAGTTGAAGGTCTGGGGGCTTGGCAGATGGAGACACTTACACCCAGCCCCTTCCCTAAACCAAGTCCAGAGGGATCCCAGGCACCCATCACACCACAGGAAACAGAGGTTTTCAAATGCTTCCCAGGTGGAAGCGCATTATCGATTTCACCCTCCTTATGCCTGTGTGCTCCTGAAAATTTTCTACCATCTTAAGTATCAGAGGAGAGAGAACACATTTAGAGGAAGCTGAGAATTCTGCATTTTTACTGAGAGGCTAATGAAGGATGGTCCTGCAACCATCCTTCCTGAGGCCAGGGCCACATAGCTGGAGGTCTCTCCTTTCTTACTGCTTTGCTTTCCTCTCTCACCACCTCTAACGCTTGGTCTGGCTTGGTTGCACCTCGCTCCTTCGCACTGTCTGCCTTCACAGCTTCTTCAGAACACGTCCAAAATGTAGTGTTCAGATCCTTGACGAGTGACAGTCCAAATCTTGCGGACCCTTACTCTCTGTCTTTTCCACACTCCAGGCAAGGCAAGAACCCCTCCTCCTATCCAAAGAGAAAGATCTTCATGAACCAGAGAATCGCGGCTCCTGCCTGGAGTGGATCAGAGTAACCAGGAGACGATGCCTCAAGAGAAACTAGGGACACACATGGCAGTTGACTGCAGGATGCCCAGATTTGCGCTGCCCTGTGCTGTATAAATCACTTTGCACTCAGGCATTCTGTCCCAAACCTGCGCTCTGTGTAGGAATGAAAAGCCATGTTTTCATAGGGGTGATAATTTACTCTGTCGTAGAACCAATTAACCGAGTTTTGTTTCTAAGAGAATCCCCTGAAATCTCTGAGGACGACAGTGTCAATGAGTCCGTGTCCGCCAGGGCCCAGGAATACAGAGCCGCGTTCCCATGATGGGGTCCGGAGAGCCAGAGGACTGAGGAAAAACCGTCTCCCGTCACCGACAGCCACCCCGTTGGCGCCCGCAGCTCTCTGGAGCATTTAACAGCGCGTACGGGGAGCTCGGGGCTGTGACCCGGGAGCGGCCGGTAGGAATGGATACGATCTCCAGGCGCCAGCCCTGCGCACAGATCAAAACCGCGACCAGCGCCGGCAGCCCCGCTCCCCGACAGCGCCGCAGCCGCCGATCCTTTTCCCGGCGCCTCGCTGCCCCCGCCAACCCCGACTCTCTGCTCCTGGTAGACGGCCTCCTCTCCGCCTCCTCTGCCTTCCTTTCCCTCCTCCCCTGTCCGCCTCCGACAAATCCGCCCCGGGGCTGGGACAGGCACCGACACCTCGCGGGCTCTCCTCGGGTGCTGGCTGGAGGCGGAGGCCAGGTGACATTGGCGGCAGCGCGGCAGCGGTCCGTGCTCTGCACCGTAGAACCGGAGGGGCTGGGCTGGGTTTGCGAGAATGGTCGAGGGGCAGGAGAGGGAGAACATCCCTCCGGGCTCAGTGCCCTCCGGGCTCAACCTCTCCTGGCCTTTCCCGTGGAACATACCTGCTAGCAGTAGGAGCACTTTTGCTAGGCACAAAGACCACTTGTGGTTTTGTCGGGGGCTGTGGCACCAGTGCCACGGGGAGGCAATGCATGGGAGAAACACCTTCCCCTGAGAAAACTCGGACGTGGCATAACCCCTCGCACTTGCTTTGGGATTCATGGAGATGCAGTCTCAGTAAGCGAGTTCTGCTGTGTCCCTCGTCCAGCTCTTCTTGCTCAGAGGACCAGGGAACAGCCTCTCACACCTGAACTGGATGAACTGGAATCTGCACATTTGCAGCAGGTTGAGGGGCACTCAGAGGCACATTCAAAAATTTCATTCTCTTTCCCATCTCTGTCACCTCCGAAGGACATAAATGACCACCAAAGCAGGGTGTGATCTATTGCCATGTGCACTGGAAAACCCAGGTCATCTCCTCAGGGCATTCATCACAGACCTGCCATCCGCTCTTGGCACTCATAATAGAACCACAACTTCCAGCACTGGCTTGGCACCCGGCACACAGAGATTCTTTTGCCTTCCTTGGAGAGACCGGAAGAACTAGACAGGGTGTATCTGTTTGCATTGCACAGACAAGTCTTGAGCACGCACCTGTTGTTGGTGTGGGGAGATGACCCTGAGCAAGAACAATTGCCATCAACCTCCTGGGGAGACCGTGAAGTTATGTGGGACAAAGAGTGTCTCGGTGTCACATTGCATTTACGGTTCTAAATCCCGGCAAAGCCCATGCGTGCAGCTCTGGGATGTGCTTCTCTTGGACAGAGCTCCGCATTTCCATCTCTCAGGCGGTGGGGCATCTCAGATAGTGGCAGAGCAGGTGGCACCCCACAAGGGCTTAGGTGCATCCAGGCTCCTGGCGTGGCAGCAGGAACCCCAGGAGATACTGGTCCTGCTGCCATGAACTGTCTGTGTCTGTGTGCAAGCGAAGGACTCGTGCCTGAAAACCATCCTGTGACCGAGCAGTGAGCCCCCGCCAGAGCACCACTGACTCTTGGCCAACTGGCCATCCACCAGGACCCCAGAGGCCATTTTCCAGCGCTGCTATGCAGAATATCATTCCCAGTCTGTCTGGACATTCGGGGTTGCCCCATCACAGGGACAGAATCTGGCACTTCCCCTTGTTGAACTTCCTCTGGTTGAGGATTGCCCAAACCTCTGATTTGAGGTCTCTCTGCGGGGCCTCCGTCTTCCATGAGGCCCTGGAGTGTTACAATGGCCCCTTGATTGCTTGGGAATGTGCAGTGTTCTCTGTTCCATGTGTTCCATGAGGCCCCATATTGTCACAATGGCACTGAAATGAGAGAGGATCTCCATCCTTAATGGTTTCGTAAATCAGAAGTTTTTCTTAGATAAAAATCCTAATCAACAAAGGGGTTTGCTTTCTTGGCATGGTAGCAGTCTTGTCTTTTCTTTTAAGACTACAATTAGTTGTAGGAGAGAGAATGTAGATGATACATGGAAACTAATAGAGAGTGTATCATATGCCCATCTTCAAGAAATTAGCTTACAGGCCTCAGAAAACTTGTTTAATAAGAGATTGTTCTATTAAGAAGAAAGTCAATTATACATTGTTTAAAAAAATGGGAAGTTCTAAGACACGTCTTAGCTGGTCCTAAAGCATTTAGTTTAGGGGTTAGGGGTCGGAGAGATCAATCAGAGATGCTACGAGGCCTGCTAAGGGAGAAGACCACTCTGTGAAAATGACTGCCCCTCCCAGAAGAAATGGACGCTAGATGGCAGTCTTGCTCCACGAATAAAATCCAAGCGGCTATTTGACCCTAAAATTATAAGAGAATTTTGGACTGCTTGTGAAGGGGAGGGTCTTTCAAGTATCACTGTATTTATACTCCGAAATTTATACTGATTCTTTGATTCATGCATGGCAGAGTACCCCCTTGAATCCCCAGCTGGCATATTAAAGAAATGTTCGATCCAATGGTTTCTGGTCATGGGGTTTAATTCTTTTGTTTTATCCCTTTGATTCCATGAAGTTGAAAGATATCCCACGGTTTGTTTAATTCCATGAGGTCCCGCACATCCCAATGATGTCCCTTAAGTCCCTGGTTTCTGTAGTTTCCCAGGGAACATTTGCTTCTATGATGCAGGGCAGTGCCACGACAGCCACTTGATTCCGTGAGTTCCCCCAGTCTCCCAGCAGTCCTTTGGTTCCATGAGACCCTGCAATGTTGCAGTGGGTTGACCTTACCTGGATGCCAGGTGCCCACCAACCTGCTCTATTGCTGCCCTTCCCAGCCAGACAGAAGAGACAGAATAAGATGGAAAATTATTTCTACCTTGAGATCAGGCACTTTACTAAAGCAAAAGCCAAAGTTTGCGCATGCATAAGTGAAGAGAAAAATAAAAAGATTTTCTCTCTACTTCCTGTCAGCAGCGATACCTGGCCACTTCATGGGAAGCAGGGCTTCACCACACAGAGAAGCCGCTCAGAAGGCATGTATTGTAAAAAAATGGATTTTCCCCCTTTCCTGTTCCTTTCCTGAGCTCTTGTAGCTGAGCTGACGCCATATATTCTGCAATGTCCCTTTGGTCCATTTGGCTCAACTGACCTGTCTGTATCGCCTCCCATGATCTTGCCCCCGATTCAGGGGACGAAGCTGACAGTGCAGATGCTGCACCAGCCCTGCTCAGCAGTTGCCAAAGCACTGGTGTGATTAACCCCTTTGTAGCTCCCAATGTAAAGCACAGCACTGTGACGCCTGCAGTGAGAAAATGAACTCCAGCTCAGACAGACCCAACACATGTGGGATTCTGAAATGTCTCAGGGTTCCACGATGCCCCTCTCAGACCTGGCAGTAGAAAAATAAATCAAAAAATTGAGAAGAAATCATCTTAAAGTCATGCTAAGCCTGTCTTCTACAGTCCAGAATCTATATATGTGTGACTGCAGATACTTGGGATGAGGGTAGATGCTCAGAGGAATTCATGGGTTTGATCTAGGAAACCTGTCCCAAAATTTTCACTGCCTTTTCCTCCTTGGACATTTCCTGATGCCCGGAGGAAGCTTATGTCCAACAGCAACTCCATCCCCCACTTCCTCCTCCTGGCTGCAGCTCTTGCACTTCTGCTTCTTCCTGGGCATCTCCCTGGCTGCCCTCCTGGGCAACGGCCTCATCCTCAGCGCCGTAGCCTGCCACCACCACCTGCACACCCCCCAGGGACTTCTTCCTGCTCCACCTCTCCCTCACACACCCGGGTTGCATCTGCACCACTCTCCCCAAAGCCATGGCCAATTCCCTCTGGAACACCAGGGGCATGTCCTACTCAGGATGAGCTGCACAGGTGTTTTTTGCTTTTCTTCTTGATCACAGCGGAGCTTGCCCTTCTCACCATCATGTCCTATGACCGCTACGTGGCCATCTGCAAAGTCCTTCACTACAGGACCCTCCTGGGCAGCAGAGCTTGTGCCCACGTGGCAGCAGCTGCCTGGGCCACTGGGAAGCGGGTCTGGCCCTGGAGCTGCAGGAGCTGCCGCCTGAGCTGATGATCTCCTGAGCAGTCCAGACATGCAGTCACTGTCCCTGTCCTCTATTGCCTCCCTTTCTTGCTGCAGGACCAGAAACGACTGTGTTGCTCTGCTGGGCTGGGGCGGGGCAGGGAGATGGGGGGACCAGGGAGGGGCTGGTCTGGGCAGTTCCAGTGACTAGAAAACCCCAATGTTCATCTGAAGTGTAGGAGTGGGCAGGGTGGGAGCATTACAGGGCTGAGGTGGCTCCAGGCTCTGGGAGTGGTAGCAGGAGCCCAGGGAGACACTGCCCCTGCTGCAATGAACTGCCTGTGTGTGTGCCAGGGAAGGACTCGTGTCTCTGAACACCCCCGTGTGTGCATCAGTCCAGCTCAGGGTTGGACACCTCTCAGAGCCCTGACACATTTCTCTGTGTGACTCCAGGAAAACCCCCGCTGTGCCAGGGAGTTACCAGATCCTTTGCTGTCACCCTCCTGGTGTCCTGTGTAATGATGAAACTAGAAAAGGTGATCATCATACCCTGGTAATTTTCTAAGAGGAGAAATGTTACTGCTGGAAAGAAGTGTCACTGCTGGAAAGAAGTGTCACTGAAGAGGTGAGAAGAGGGAACATCATTGTTTCCTTCAGTCTGTTCCACAGCAGGTTCCCCTGGAGCCCCAGGGACACCTGTGGGGAACCCAGAGGGGCAGAGAAAGGGCTGCCTTTGGTTCTTGCTGTGCTGCTCAGCTGGGCCGGGCTCCTGGCACACAGGGAAATCCTGGCAAGCGGGCAGCACTGCAGAGAGACAGCTCTGCCCAGGAGTAGCTCCTCTGCACAGCCCAGCAGGGCCGAGGGCACTGCCTGTAGGCACGAGAGAAGAGAAGAAAGGCAAAGGGAGGTTAAAGGCAGCAGAAAGATGGGAGGTGTTCAGTTGAGACACAACTTGGGGACACAACTTCACACTCCTCTGCAGAGTGAGTCTACAGGTGCAGGGCAATGTCGCTTGTGTTCCTGGAGGAATCTCCTAAAGTTACCACATCCCACAGCCTTGTACATCTGTCAGGACTCTCCCAGTTTCTCTGTTGCGCCGGAGGAGGATGTTCTCCAGGGCAGGCCTTCCCTGCAGCACCGTCAGAGGGACAGCGCAGGTGGGCTCCTTCTCCCAGGGATGGCTGCGGGGTGGGAAGGTGGGGGTGCAGTCAGGGATGCCTGAGGTTGTCCTGCAGAGCAGGGTCCCTGTGCTCCGGGGTTCTTTGTGCCAGGGCAGGGACTTTGCTGCCTGCTGGGGTCAGGTCTCATCCTGCCTGGGTAGTTGCCCACCCCTCTGCAGGGAGAAGCTGTCGGTGGGTGGTGAGAACCCCAGCAGGAGCCAGGCAGGTTCTTCCTGCCGTTGGATGAGGTGTGTGTGGTCAGGGCTGTGGGAGGTCAGGGCTGCTCCCAGATCCAGATCACACCAGCACATTTCCAAGAGCACTGTCAAATGGGAAGGACAAAGCACAATTATTAGGAAGGAATGGAGCTTTTCTGAGTCAGTGTTTTCAGTTTCCTACTCCTGAGGAATCTGGGGGTTGAGAAATGGAAAAGGAGCTCCCATGTTGGACAAGTCACTGAGACTCCTGAGCTGTAACTTGGAATGCACAAGTGCTTCTGTAAGCAACTTCCTAAAGTGCTTTCGGCCTCTGCTCTGCTTTTGACAGAAGCAGCATCACTTCTGCTGGACCCATCTGTTTTTTCTTTATCTGCCCTTTTCCACCTGCAAAAAGAAAAGTTGCCCAGTCAGTGTGCTGCAAACAGGCAGGTTTCTCTCAGGCCACAGTGAGTGCACAGACATTCGGATGGAGTGGTGACAGGGAAGTCATGAATGGATTTCTGATGTTGAGTCTACTGTTTTGAAATCAGAAAATGTGGTGTTGAAGTCATCGTTAGCCTTTGAGAGGGAAACAGGAGAAAAATCGGATAAATTTGTTGCTAAAAATGAGCTGCTTCAAACTGAGGTTGACCACCTTCAAAGTCTTGTTAAAATTTGGATGATTATGAAACAGTCAACTCACGGATTACCCCCATCAATACTAGACAATGCCCGCAGTATAAAGGCATAAAGCCCTCCCAGCCCCGCCAGGAACCCTCAAATCCCATCCCGGTCCCACAGGACACTCCCAACTTCCCCTTAAACCCTCCGAGGCCCCCAGACTGCCTCCCAGACCCACAAAAACCCACAAGATGCCCCCAAACCCCTCCCAGTTACCTCCAGCCCTCCCAGGGCCTTTCAAACCCTCTCCTAGTTGCCCCCTTCCCCTTGAGTATGCCCCCAAACTCTCTCCCAGTTCCTTCCGACATCCCCGACGATTCCCCAAAACCCCTCACAGCTGCCCCAATCTCCCCAACCTCCCTCCCAAACCCCCAAACTCCCCCAAACACCTTCCCATTTACCCCCACGACCTCCAACCCCTTCTCAGTCTCCCCATTCCTTCCCAAAGCCCCTCCCAGTTGCCGGCCCGTCCCCCAGGCTCGGGTGAGGAGGTGCCCCAGGCTGACGGGCCCGCCCAGGCAGGGGCGGTTCCAGCAGCATGTCAGGAGCCACCCCCTGCCCCGAAAGCTCCCGCCCACCCTGGAGCCACCTCAACTGCCCCTGCAGGGGAGAAATCCAGGCCGGAGCAGAGCAGGGGGCAGGGTCAGGCTGGGACCTCAATGGACGGGGGCACTGGGAGAGCAGGGGAGAGACTGCGATGGGCTGAGAGGGCACTGGGGGAGAGGGGAGACACTGGGATGGGCTGAGGGGGCACTGGGAGGGAGAGGGGAAAGTTTTTTGCCCCTTTCCTGGGCACTTGAACACCCTCTGCACCCCCGTTCCCGGCCGTGCCGGCTGTCCTTCCCCCACAAGCCAGGAACAGGTTTTGGGGCTCCCTCGTGGGTCGCAGCCAATAGAACGGCTCTGCTGGAATGACGTCATTGCCAAATTCTGCTGGGCCCCTGTCCTTGTGCCGGTGAGTCACCCAATAGAACGTCGAAACTTCCGCGGGGGCTCCCGGGAGCGGGGCGGTGATGGCGGGGGAGGGGAGGATCGGGATTGAACCCGATTGGTCCCGATCGATCCCGGTCCCAGGGTCTCCCCCCACTGCGCTGTTTTTCACGTGCGGCCCCAACGAAGCCATGGTGGTGTGGGGTGAGTTCAGGGGGTCCGGGGGCTCCTGGTGACCCCTCCGAATCTCCCCCAAGACTCTCAGGAACCGCCCAGATCCCCCCCAAGACTCCTGGGGACCCTCCGCCTTTCCCCCTCCTACCCCAAATCTCCTGTGCATCCCCTTAACCCTTGAAAATCTCCTGGGACCACCTCAGACCCCCAGACTCCCTCCTGGGGACCCCCAAACACTCTTCAGGACTCCAGGGCCCCTCCTGACCCCCTCCTAGAGTCTTTTGGGTGTCACCAACCCTTTACGGCGGATTCCTCCGTCCATTTTTCCACCCCGGACTGCTGGGGGTCCACCCCCCCAAGAAACTACTGGGAACTCCCCAGTGTCCCACCATGAGATTCCTGGGTCCCTCCCCCCCCCCAACCCCCTGTGGGTTCCCCCATCCTTTCTTCCCCTCGAAAATATTCTTGGGGGTCCCCCAATGTCTCCTCCAGCCCCCATCCTGCCAGGGATGGATTTGGGGGGGATCTCCTTCCCCTTCCCTCTGGCCCGAAGGCAAATGCCCTCACTGTCCTTCTTCCTTCGCCCCCAGGCAGAAAAGAGAAGAGAAACAGCCAGTTGGCCCTGGCAGGTGTGGGTGTGTGCAGGCTGTGGTTGAGTGGTTGAGAAGGGAGAGGAGGGGGCTGGTGTTTGGGCCAAGTCCAGCAGGTGATGTCTTTTGTGTCTGGCAGTCCTTGGTCGGCTCCACGACCATCCAGCTGTCAGTGTTCATGACATACCCATCAGCCCTTCTCTTCTTGGCTCCTACACTTGCCAACCCTAAGCTGCTCCTAAGTTCTCTTGCTGTCAGTTCATAAAGAGGTCTTGTCAAGTGTTACTGATTTAGAAACTAAACCCTGACATCTTTGTCTTTGCCAAAGATGTGTGTGAAAGGGCAGTGCTGGTGCAAAGCAGTGTTGAGCTTCACATTGGGTGACTTGGCAGCTTCCTCTGCATCACCCATGCGCCCTGGGTTTCTTTGAAAAGTACTTTTCACTCCAAATGTGACAGCACATTAGCCTGTAGGACATCCTGTCCCCAAATGGATAACTGTAAATATTAATAATAAAAAAGTGACCCCCTCCATTATTCAAGAAAAGCTTGTATCTCTGTCCTAAAAGCATCCAAGGGTCACGTCCCCCAGTTTTCTATCTGACAAGGGTTTGGAGGGCTGCTTTGTGCAGGGAACCCTTTGGGGGCCCCTTGCACATGGGTAGGGCTGCACTCTGGGGATGTGCGGCTTTGGTTCTTTGGTTGCCAGGGGCCACTGTGAGTCACTAAGCTGGGGTGGGGATAATGGGCAGGGCTGGCTGGGACAGGCTGTGGCACCTGTGACATAAAAGGGAAGTGTCTGCGTGGGGCAGCTCTGCAGGGCCCATCAGGGGATGCTGCCCAGTGCAGCCTGTGCAGTGGGGAGCACACACACAGGGAGAGGCTGGGCCGGACGAGGGCCAGGGTAGCAAGGCCGCCCCAGGGAGTGGGTTCTGCCCCTGCCTGCAGGGCCCAGCCCCTGGCAGGAGCGCCTTGGGCAGGGCCCGGTGCTGCTGCTGGGGCAGGGGGTGAGGCCTTGCCGCCTGCCAGCTGCCTGGGCCCCTGTCCTTGCTGCGCCACATCCCCGAGGCTCCATCCCCACCCCCCCAGCGCCAGCTCCCTCCTTCCCAACCCCAACCAAGCCCTTCTCTGTGTCCTCCTGCAGGCCATGGCTTTCACAACATTCCTTTTGGTGCTTGTGCAAAGCATCATCCAGTCCCTGCGGGCGGTCGGGGAGGGGCTGCACAAGACTCAGTGAGCTTGGAGGTCTTTTCCAAGCTGAAGGACTCTTGGATTCTGTGATTGTGTGCTGGATTCAGCTGGGTCCGTGTTAGCAGCATTAGTTTGCTCCCAAAGTTTCCTCGCTGTCAGCTCTTGTGGCCTAAGGCTTGAGCTCCTTTAACTCCTTGTGCTGAGCTACTGATGGGAAAGGAGAGGCCTCTGCGAGCAGATTCCTGGTGTTCCCTGTAGAACAGTGAGGGAGAAGGTGTAGTCAAGTGGGAAGAGGAGTACTGTTTGTGTGTGGCCTCCTATGTGGCCTTGGCGCCTTTGAGGGGCTTGAAGGAGAAAAGAGCTTTGTTAAAGTGAGAAGTGAAATAGTGTGTTGGCTGTTCTCTCTGCAGGGAGAAGCTGTCGGTGGGGGAGGGGTCACCGAGTGGGGGAGAGGCCGTAAAGTGGGGGAGGGGCCACCGAGTGGGAGAGGGGTCACAGAATGGGGGAGGGGTCACAGAGTGGGGGAGGAGCCACCGAGTGGGGTAGGGTCCATAAAGTGGGGGAAGGGTCTGAGAGTGGGGGAGGGGTCATAAAGTGGATGAGGGGTCATAGAGTGGGGGAGGGGTCAGAGAGTGGAGGAGAGGCCGTAAAGTGGGGGAGGGGCCACAGAGTGGGAGAGGGGTCACAGAATGGGGGAGGGGTCACAGAGTGGGGGAGGAGCCACAGAGTGGGGGAGGGACCATAAAGTGGGGGAAGGGTCTGAGAGTGGGGGAGGGGCCATAAAGTGGATGAGGGGCCATAGAGTGGGGGAGGGGTCAGAGAGTGGGGGAGGGACCATGAAGTGGGAGAGGGGTCACAGAGTGGGGTAGGGGCTACAGAATGGGGTAGGGGCCACAGAATGGGGAAGGGGCCATAAAGTGTGGGAGGGTCCACGGGGTGGGGGAGGGGTGACAGCCTGGACTCGGGGGGTCAGGGCAGTGACCTCGGGGAGGGGGAGGGGTCAGGGCATGGGGTAGGGGTCTCACCTGATCCCGGGGCTATAGGGGTCATCGCGGGGCCGAACCTGGTTCGGATACCCAAGTTTTTCCCAAATTTCCCCTCATTTTTCCCAGTTTTTCATCCATTTCTCCCAAATTTCCCACTCTTTCCCCAATTTTCCCCCCATTTCCCCCATTTTTCCCAAATTTCCCCATTTTTCTCAATTTTTCCCCATTTTGTTTCCAAATTCCTTCCATTGTTCCCAAATTTCCCCCATTTTTTCCCATTTTCCCCAAATTTCCCCCCATTTTTCCCAACTTTCCCCATTTTTCATCCAATTTTACCCAAATTCCCCCATTTTTTTCTCAATTCACCCCATTTTCCCCAAATTCCGCCATTTTTTCCCAATTTTTTCCTAAATTTCCCCTAATTTTTCCCAATTATCCCCCATTTTTCCTGATTTTTCACCCCTTTTCCCCAAATTTCTTACTTTTTTCCCAGTTTTCCCTCCATTTCCCCTCAAATCCCCCATTTCCCCAAATTTCTGACTTTTTCCCCAAAATTTCCCCCATTTTTCCACATTTTTCCGGATTTTCCCCCAGTTTTCCTAAATTTCCCCCCATTTTTCCCCATTTTTATCAATTTTCCCCAAATTTCCCACTTTTTTCTCAAATTTCCCCCCATTTTTCCCAATTTTTCATTCGTGTTCACCAAATTTCCCACTTTTTTACCCAAGTTTTCCCCATTTTCCCCAAAAATCCTGGTTTTTTCCCCCCATTTTTTCCCACTGGGGAAATTTGGGAAATTTGGAAAACTGGGGACCCAAAAATCCAAGAAAATGTGGGGAAATGGGGGAAAAATGTGGGGGAAATCTGGAGAAAAATCTGTGAAAATGTGGGAAAAATGGGGGGAAAATCAGGAAAATGGTGAAAAATCTGGGAAAATGTAGGAAAATGGGGAAATTGCGGAAAATTCTGGGAAAAATGTGAGAAAAATCTGGGGAAATGGGGAAAAATGGGGGAAAATGTGGGAAATTCTGGGGAAAATGGGGAAAAATATGGGAAAATATGGAAAAATGAGGAAAAAAGGGGGAAAATGGGGAAAAATGTGTGAAAATGTGTGAAAATGTGGGAAAAATGGGGGGAAAATCTGGGAAAATGGGGGGAAATCGAGAAAAAATCTGGGAAAATGGGGAAAAAATTGGGAGAAAATCTGAGAAAAATGTGGAAAAAATGGGGGGAAAGGGGAAAAAATGGGAAAAATCTGGGAAAATAGGGAAAAAATGGGGGGAAAATGGGGAATATTCTGGGAAAATCTGGAAATATGGGGAAAAAAATGTGAGAAAAATGGGGAAAAATCTGGGAAAAATGGGGGAAAATGGGAGAAAATCTGGGAAAAATGTGGAAAAAATGTGGGAAAAATCATGGAAACTGGGGGGAAATTGGGAAAAAATCCAGGGAAATGTGGGAAAAAAGGGGGGAAATCTGGGAAAATGGGGAAAATAATTGGGAAAAAATCTGGGAAAAAATGGGAAAAATGAGGAAAAATCTGGGGAAATAGGGAGAAAATCTGGGAAAATGTGGGAAAAAATTTGGGAAAATGTGGGAAAATGGGGAAAAATCGGAGAAAATGGGGGCGAAATGGGGAAAAATCTGGGGAAAATGGGGAAAATGGGGAAAAATCTGGGAAAATGTGAAAAAATTGGGAAAAACTGTGGGAAAATGGGGGAAATGAGGAGAAATCCGTGAAAATGGGGGAAAATGAGGAAAAATGTGTGAAAAAGGGAAAAAATGGGAAAAAAATCCGGAAAAATGGGGAAAATCGGGAAAAATCAAGAAAAATGGGGGAAAATCTGGGAAAATGTGGGAAAATCTGGAAGAAAATCTGGACGAAAATCTGGAGAAAAATCTGAGAAAATGTGGGAAAAATGGGAAAAAATGTGGGAAAAATCTGGGAAAATGTGGGAAATTCTGGGAAAAGTGGAGGAAAAATCTGGGAAAAATCTGGGAAAATGGGGAAAAAATAGGGAAAAATCTGGGAAAATCTGGGAGAAATCTGGGAAAATGGGGACAAACTGGGGGGGAAATGCTGGAAATTCTGGGGAAATTGGGGGGAAATGGAGAAAAATGGGAAAAAATCCCAGAAAATGGGGAAAAATGGGGAAAGATTTTAAAAAAATGGGGAAAAATCTGGGAAAATCTGGGAAAAATGAGGAAAAATCTGGGAAAATGTGGACAAAATGGGAGAAAATCCAGGAAATGGGGAAAAATGAGGAAAGATAAAAAACATTTTGGAAAAATGGGGAAAATATGGGAAATTCTGGGAAAAATCCAGGAAAATGGGGGAAGAAATCTGGGCAAATCTGGGAAAAATGTGAGAAAAATCGGGGAAAATGTGGAAAAAATGGGAAAAAAAATCTGGGAAAATCTGGAGAAAAATGTGTGAAAATCTGGGAAAATGTGGGAAAAATGTGGAAAAAATGGGGAAAAATCTGGGAAAATGGGGGGGAAATCTGGGAAAATCTGGACAAAATGGGGAAAAATCTGGGAAAATGGGGGGAAAATGGGAAAAAATCTGGGAAAATGTAGGAAAATTGGGAAAAATCTGGAAAATGGGGGGAAATGGGGAAAAATTCAGGAAAATGTGGGAAAATGGGGGAAAATCTGGGAAAAATGGGGAAAATGGGGGGAAATGTGGAAAAATGGAGAAAAATGTGGAAAAACTGGGTTAAACTGGGAGGAACTGGGAGAAACTGGGCCAGAGGGAAAGGGATGTTGCCATGGAAATGTGAGCCCGCCCCTCCCCCACCCGGCCCAGGGCCCACGGGGGGGGGAACTGGGTTAAACTGGGACATACTGGGAGGCACTGGGGGGGACACTGGGAGTTACTGGGAGCTACTGGAAGCCACTGGGGGGGGTCACTGGGGTTACTGGGATGGACACTGGAGTTACTGGGAGCTACTGGGGGGGTTACTGGGGTTACTGGGATGGACACTGGGGTTACTGGGAGCTACTGGGGGGGTCACTGGGGTTACTGGGAGTTACTGAGAGCTACTGGGGGGCTTACTGGGAGTTACTGGGAGCTACTGGGGTGGACACTGGGGTCACTGGGAGTTACTGGGATGGACACTAGGATTACTGAGAGTTACTGGGAGCTACTGGGGGGGTCACTGGGGTTACTGGGATGGACACTGGGGTGACTGGGAGCTACTGGGGGGGTCACTGGGGTTACTGGGAGTTACTGGGAGCTACTGGGGGGCTTACTGGGAGTTACTGGGAGCTACTGGGGTGGACACTGGGGTTACTGGGAGTTACTGGGATGGACACTAGGATTACTGGGAGTTACTGGGAGCTACTGGGATAGACACTGGGGTTACTGGGAGCTAGTAGGAGCTACTGGGGGGGTGACTGGGGTTACTGGGGGGGTCGCTGGAGATACCGGAGGCATTACTGGGGTTACTGGGAGCTACTGGGAGCCACTGGGAGTGGCCCATCCCCCTCCCTCCCCAAGGTCACCCCAAGGACACGGAGGGGGGGGGAGGGGGGGAAGCCCTGCCCCCTCCCAGTCCCTCCCAGTCCCTCCCAGTTCCCTCCCAGTCCCTCCCAGTACCTGAACTGGTCACACTGGGAGCGGCTCCAGGTCTCCCCTCCAGTTTGGGCCCCCGGGGCTATTTTTGGGACCCGGTGACGTCACTGGGGGGAGGGGCCTCGAGGGGGCGGCCCCTCCCCTCTCCCTTCCCAGTACAGACCAGTAAGGGACCAGTAACGGCCCCAGTGGTGGGGGGAGGGGAAGGAGGGAACACTGAGGGTCGGGATGGAGCAGGATGGTCCTTGAGCATGGGGGAAGGGCAGGAGGTTCCCTGAGGGTGGGGGAAGGGCAGGACCGTCCCTGAGGGTGGGGGAGGGGTAGGCGGGTCCCTGAGGGTGGGGGAGGGGCAGGAGGGACCCCGAGGTGGGGGGAGGGGCAGGAGGTCCTGAGGGTTGGGGAGGGGCAGGGAGGGACCCCGAAAGTGAAGGAGGGGCCCTGAGGGTCCCTGAGGGTGGGGGAAGGGTAGGAAGTTCCCCGAGGGCGGGGGAGGGGCAGGAGAGTCTCTGAGGTTGGCGGAGGGGTCCTGAGGGCCCCTGAAGGTGGGGGAGGGGCAGGGAGGGCTCCTGAGAGTGGGGGAGGGGTAGCAGGTTCACTGGGGGGAGGGGAAGGAAGGGACCCTGAGGGTGGGGGAGGGACAGGAGGAACCCTGAGGGTTGGGGAGGTGCAGGAAGGGGGGGGAGGGTCTTTGGGGGGGCCCTTAAAGGTGGGGGGAGGGGCTGAAAGTGGGTCCATCATTGGGAGGGGACACGCCCACCCAAAACCCAGTAAGTCCCAGTTGAGCTCCCAGTTCAGGGAGGGGGAGAGGATGCAAAAGACACGCCCACTTGCAGAGGCTATGGCCACCTTGGGATGGGACACGCCCACCAGGGAGAGACCACGCCCACCTAAAGAAGGGACACACCCACCCCCAAACCACTAAGTCCCAACTGAGTTCTGCCTTAACTGGTCTTTACTGGTCCCACCACCCCATTCCGCGTTCCAGTGACCCGTACTGGTCCATACTGGTTTATACTGGTCTATCCTGGTTTATACTGGTCTGTACTGGTCTGACCTTGATGGAGATGCTGAAGTGCCCCCAACCCCCTTAACTGGTCCTTACTGGTCCCACCACCCCATTCCGTGTTCCAGTGACCCGTACTGGTTTATATTGGTCTATACTGGTCCATACTGGTTTATACTAATCTATACTGGTCTATACTGGTCTGTACTGGTCTGACGTTGACGGAGATGCTGAAGTGCCCCCAACCCCCTTAACTGGTCCTTACTGGTCCCACCGCCCCATTCCCCGTTCCAGTCACCTGTACTGGTCCATACTGGTTTATACCGGTTTATACTGGCCCATACTGGCCTATACGGGTCTATACTGGTTTATACTGACCTGACCTTGATGGAGATGCTGAAGTGCCCCCAACCCCCTTAACTGGTTCTTATCGGTCCCACCACCCCATTCCCCGTTCCGGGGACCCGTACTGGTTTATACTGGTTTATACTGCTCTACCCTGGTTTATACTGGTCTGTACTGGTCTGACCTTGATGGAGATGCTGAAGTGCCCCCAACCCCCTTAACTGGTCCTTACTGGTCCCACTGCCCCATTCCCCATTCCAATGACCCGTACCGGTCTGTACTGGTTTATACTGGTCTATACCGGTCTATACCAGTCCATACTGGTCTATACTGGTTTATACTGGTCTGTACTGGTCTGACCTTGACGGAGATGATGAAGCGCCCCCAACCCCCTTAACTGGTCCTTACTGATCCCACCACCCCATTCCCTGTTTCAGTGACCCGTACTGGTTTATATCGGTTTATACTGCTCTACCCTGGTTTATACTGGTCTATACTGGTCCATACTGGTTTGTACCGGTCTGTACTGGTCTGACCTTGATGGAGATGCTGAAGTGCCCCCAACCCCCTTAACTGGTCCTTACTGGTCCCACCACCCTGCTCGCTGTTCTAGTGACCTGTACCGGTCCATACTGGTCCATACTGGTCCGTACTGGTTTTTTACTGGTCTATACTAGTCTATACTGGTCTATACTGGTCTATACTGGTCTACACTGGTCTATACTGGTCTATAATGGTCTGACCTTGATGGAGATGCTGAAGTGCCCCCAAGCGCCTTAACTGGTCCTTATCGGTCCCACTGCCCCATTCCCCATTCCAGTGACCCATATTGGTCTATACTGGTCCATACTGGTTTATACTGGTCTATACCGATCTATACTGGTCTATGCTGCTCTGTACTGGTCTGACCTTGATGGAGATGCTGAAGTGCCCCCAACCCCCTTAACTGGTCCTTACTGGTCCCACCTCCCTGCTCCCCATTCCATTGACCCATACTGGGTCGTGGTGGCAAGAACCCCAGCAGGAACCAGGTGGGGTCTCCCTGCCATTGGATGAGTGCTCTGGGAGGTCAGGGCTGCTCACAGATCCAGATCACAGCAGCACATTTCCAAGAGCACTGTCAAATGGGAAGGGCAAAGCACAATTATTAGGAAGGAATGGAGCTTTTCTCAGTCAGTGTTTCCAGTTTCCTACTCCTGAGGAATCTGGGGGTTGAGAAATGGAAAAGAAACTCTCATGTTGGACAAGTCACTGAGACTCCTGAGCTGTAACTTGGAATGCACAAGTGCTTCTGTAAGCAACTTCCTAAAGTGCTTTCGGTCTCTGCTCTGCTTTTGACAGAAGCAGCATCACTTCTGCTGGACCCATCTGTTTTTTCTTTATCTGCCCTTTTCCACCTGCCTGAGGTTTCTCTCAGGTCAAAGTGAGAGCACAGACATTTGGATGGAGTGCTGACAGGGAAGTCATGAATGGATTTCTGATGTTGAATCTACTGTTTTGAAATCAGAAAATGTGGTGCTGAAGTCATTGTTAGCCTTTGAGAGGGAAACAGGAGAAAAATCGGATAAACTTGTTGCTAAAAATGAGCTGCTTCAAACTGAGGTTGACCACCTTCAAAGTCTTGTTGCGCCAGAGTGCAGAGAGAAAACTGTTGCTAAAAAAACAGGCTCCTGGTTTGGTCAGGCAACTTCATAAACCAGTGTCTTACCCTGGCATTGAGACTTGGGAAACCACAGAGAACCCTGATTCTAAGTCTCAGGAGAGAAAGAAACAAGGAGAATTTGAAGTTCAACTGATGTTTCTAGAGTCCTCACATTAATGAAAATAGACTGAGTGATCCCTGTGATAATGAACAAAGGGAAGATTATTCTTTACCTCCCTCAATTTCCTTTGTGCCTGATAGTGAATCCACTAAAAAACCTTGGACTCAAAAAGAGAACCCGACCCAGAAAACAACTCAATTCATTCTGATTCAAGTGGTTAAAGAGCAGAAGCATTATGGCGATAAACCTGGACAGATTAAAAGCCAACCAGTGAAATCCTATCAATATATCACATACCTTGGGATTCCACTTTGTTCTCATCAACAGTTAATACAATTTCCAATGGATATGGGGACAAAATGTTGGCAGCAAAATGCCAAAGATGGGATTAAAACCCAGACGAAAAAGAATTAAAATCACTGGAGAAAAAGAAGAAACCAGTCTTCAACCAAGAGCTTCACCCTGTTACTGTTTTGTTGATATTACCTTTTTGCTTTTTATTCTAATAATCATATTGTATGTTAAAATTTGGATGATTATGAAACAGTCAGCTCACTGATTACCCCCATCAATACTAGACGATGCCCGCAGTATACACCCGTCCCAGCCCCTCCAGGAGCCCTCAAATCCCATCCTGGTCCCACAGGACACTCCCAACTTCCCCTCAAACACTCCGAGGCCCCCAGATTGACTCCCAGATCCAGAAAACTCTTGCTGCCTGCCCATGGAGTGCCCAGTGTGGCCCACCAACTGCACCACAAAGCCAAAGCTTCCAGGCTTTCTTTCCTGGGAATTAGGGCTGTTGTTTCCTGTTTTCAGCCATGCCTCCCAACTGATAGCCCAACTCCCAAACTGCTAGCATGCCTGTTGATACAGAATTGTTAAAATAAACCTTGCCAGTATATGTTTTCAGACACCGATTATTTAGTGTCGTTTCACTTTAATCCACCCCAAGGGAATTATTAATAAAAACCTGAGTTACCCCCCTCCCCTTTTCCTGGGGCGGGTTGTAACACCAATCAGCACTGACTCCACCCAGTAGGCATAGCAAAGGAAGTTTCCTTTTGGTTTAGGGTTTAGTGTTAGGGTTAGGGTTAGGGTTTAAGGTTAGGGTTAGGGTTAGGGTTAGGGTTAGGGTTAGGTTTTGAGTTAGGGTTAGGGTTAGAAAGGGTTAGGGTTAGGGTTAGGAAATTTAGGGTTAGAGTTAGAGTTAGCAAAAGTTAGGGTTAGGGTTAGGGTTAGGTTTAGGGTTAGCAAAAGACAGGGTTACTGTTAGGGTTACGGTTAGGGGTATGGGTAAGGGTTAGGGTTAGGAAGAATTTGTCTCAGTGCGCGATCTAATAATCGCGGTTTTAGCCCATTCTGGACACGCAGTGGTGCCCAATAAGCCCCTCTCAGGCTATAAGCCCGATTCATTGCCCACCGCTGTCAGAATCTTTTGCTTTTTCTCTTGGGTCTCTGCTTTTTCTGTTGCTGTTCAGTTGCGTGTCTGGCAGAATACCCACCACCGTCCAGTATGTACTCTACTTCTATAGAGCACTGTCCCCTAACCCCAACATTAAAAGAGAGACTGGAAGCTATGCGCAAACCCTGTTCCCTAACCCTAACCCTAACCAAGAGACTGCAAGCTATGCGCAAACCTTTTTCCCTAACCCTAACCTTAAAAGTGAGAATGCAAGCTATGCGAAACCCTTTTCCCTAACCCTAACCCTAAAAACGAGACTGCAAGTTATGTGCAAACCCTGTTACCTAACCCTAACCTTAAAAAAGAGACTGCAAACTATGCACAAACCCTGTTACCTAACCCTAACCTTAAAAAAGAGACTGCAAACTATGCGCAAACCCGATTCCCTGACCCTAATCCTAAAAAAGCGAATGCAAGCTATGTGCAAACCCTGTTCCCTAACCTTAACCTTAAAAAAGAGACTGCAAGCTATGCACAAAACCAGTTCCCTAACCCTAACTTTAAAAAAGAGACTGCAAGCTACTAGGGTTAGGGTTAGGGTTAGGGTAAGGGTTAGGGTTGGGGTTAGGGTTTAGGGTTAGGGTTAGGGTTAGGGTTAGGGTTAGGATTCGGGTTAGGGTTAAGGTTAGGGTTAGGGTAAGGGTTAGGGGTTAGGGTTGGGGTTAGGGTTAGGGTTAGTCAGAATCTGTCTCAATGCACGATCTAACTATCGCGGGTTTACCCCATTCCAGGAACACAGTGGTGCCCAGTAAACCCCTCTCGGGCTATAAGCCCGATTCAGTGCCCACCGCTGTCAGAATCTTTTGCTTTTTCTCTTGGGTCTCTGCTTTTGCTGTTGCTGTTCTGTTGTGTGTCTGGCAGAGTACCCACCGCCGTCCGGTATGTACTCTGCTTCTATAGAGCACTGACCCCGCCCACTGGGTGGAGTCAAGAGGTGGAGTCGGTGTTGATTGTTCTGTGTCACTGGCTCCGCCTACTGGGCGGAGTCAGTGCTGATTGGTGTTACAACCCGCCCCAGGAAAAGGGGAGAGGGGGTAACTCAGGTTTTTATTAATAATTCCCTTGGGGTGGATTAAAGTGAAACGACACTAAATAATCGGTGTCTGAAAACATATGCTGGCAAGGTTTATTTTAACAATTCTGTATCAACAGGCATGCGAGCAGTTTGGGTGCTGTCATACCACAATGTGACACAGAGATAACCTTTGGGGGGGGAAAGAAAATGCATAGGGGAGAGAAAGGCAGGATAAGAGCAAGGGAGAGTAAGAGAAAGAAAAACTGAGAGTGGACAGATGTATATAGTCACCGCCCACGGGGTCCAGCAATGCTTCCATGTCTGTCAGTTGAAGTGGTGGCCTTGATCTGCAGGGGGTGAAGGAGGGAAGTCCCCATACTCCAAGAAGTTATGAGTTATAGCCATGATTAGTGTCACAGACCATGCCTCGAGCCTCCAACATCTCGAGGGTTGCAGTCTCTCTTCTAAGGTTAGGAAACAGACTTTGGGCATAGCTTGCAGTTACTGTGTGGACCAGTTGTCAGAGACTGAAATGGTTAATGATTTATGCATTCTAGGAGACTTTTCAGGCTTTTGACTTGCATGATACCTCTGATGAGCAGTCGGGCCCCTCCCTCCCTCCAGTGCTGACGGTGTGAAGCCCTGAAAAGGCAAGAGCTGAGCTTACAGGCTTTTGACTGTTGATATATGTGATGAGGAATCAGGCCCCTCCCTCCCTCTGCTATGAGATGTTAGGGTTAGGGTTAGGGTTAAGGTTAGCAAGGGTTAGGGTTTAGGTTTTAGGGTTTACGGTTTGGGGTTTAAGGTAGAGTTAAACCATCAGTTTTGGGGTATGGGACCGATAGCTTAATTAGCTGACCTTACTAGAAAATAATATAGAGGGAGTATAGAGGATTTTGATTCCTTTAGTGTAGGTTCGATTCCTACTTTTCTAAAATTAGGAAATGAGAGGATTGGTATACCTCTATGTTTACTTTATCATAGTAACCCTTTTGGATTCAGGCACATTTCCTTGAGTGTCTTAGGTAGGGGGGTAGGCCTGCATAGGAGATAGGAAGGCTGGTATGCCATAGGCATATGTTAGGGGTAAGAAGTTTTTTCAAAGCAAATGTATGAGTTGATCATATCGGAATCGAGGGTAAGAGGCATGGATTCATAAGAATCCTGAGGAAAGGAGGAGGGTTTTTGTAGGTAAAGTAGGGGGAATGAGTTCTTGAGGGAGATTAAGTGAGCTGGGGTTTAGGAATAGAATGGTTGTGAGTGCATTTATTAGTATAATATTAGCATATTCGGCAAGAAAAAACAAGGCGAATGGCCCTGCAACATATTCTACGTTGAACCCTGAGACTAGTTCAGATTCTCCTTCTGTCAGGTCAAATGGAGCACGGTTTGTTTCGGCAAGAGTGGAGATATATCATTATTGCTAAGGGCCAGGAGGAGAAAATGAGGTAGAGAGGTTCTTGAGTTGTAGCTAGGGTATTGAGGGTGTAGTTACCACTAAGGCTAATTACGGATAGGAGAATAATGGCTAGGGTAACTTCGTAAGAGATAGTTTGTGCGACTGCTCGGAGGGCGCCGATTAAGGCATATTTTGAGTTAGAGGTTCACCCTGATCATAGAATTGAGTAGACTGCCAAGCTAGATAGAGCTAGAAGGAAGAGTATGCCAAGGTTTAGGTCAGTAAGGGGAAAGGGTAGGGGAAGCAGTGTTCAGATTGTAATTGCTAGGAGAAGGGCTAAGATAGGAGTAGATATAAATAAGTAAGGGGATGAAGTTGATGGACGAATTGGTTCTTTAATGAATAGCTTTACTCCATCTGCTATAGGTTGTAAGAGGCCAAATGGTCCTACAATATTAGGCCCTTTTCGGGCTTGCATATAACTTAGAATCTTATGTTCAACTAGGGTAAGAAATGCTACGGCGATGAGGATGGAGAGAGCATAGGATATTGATATAATAAAGTAAGTGAGGGTTAAGTGAATTGTCATGTGGTTTGTGTTGGAGCTCGGGAGAGGATTTGAACCTCTGGGTAAAGGGCTTAAGCCTTCTGCATTTGCCAAGCTCTGCCACGCTAGCGGTCCTTTTCTAGGAGGGGGTTATGGTGGAGCTCTTAGTAATTTAGTTGGGTTCATTACTGGGTGCGAAGGCGTGCTTGTGGCATAGGCCTTACTTCTTTGATCCTTTCGTACTAGAAGGAGTTGGAACATAGATAGAAACCGACCTGGATTACTCCGGTCTGAACTCAGATCACGTAGGACTGTTAATTGTTGAACAAACGAACCCTTGTAGGAGACAGCTAAGACCTCGTTAAGCCATTCATACAAGTCCCGATTTATGGGACAATTGATTGCGCTACCTTTGCACGGTTAGGATACCGTGGCCGTTGAACGAATTGTCACTGGGCAGGCTTCACCTTTAATACTTGGTTTGCTAAAGGCTATGTTTTTGGTAAACAGTCGGGCCTTGGATTTGCCTAGTTCCTTTTACAGATTTTAATCGTCTTTGGGGGCACTCCATAGGTGGGTTAACAGAGTTTTGGGTATAAGGTCTTGTTAAGGTTAAAAAATATCCTGTGGATTGTTAATAATGTTGTAATGTAAGCTTGCGCCATAGAGGGGATCCCTAGTTACTTATTTTAGCATAAATTCTCTTATTTAATATAAGTTGGCCTATTGGGGAAGAGGGAGTCATGAGGAAGTTTAGATTTTTTTAGGTGAGGAGCTTTGAGGCATTCTTTAATGGTGGCTGCTTGAAGGCCCACAATTAAGCTGTAATTAAATTTATCCGCTAGGGGAGAGTGTATTCTTTTTTAAAGGAGCTGTACCTCCTTTAAATAGCCCTTAATTCGCTTCATGTGGGTTGAGTGTAGTCCTGGGAGGTGAATTAAGAGGGAACTAAGATTCATTTCATAGGCAACCAGCTATCACCCAGCTCGATTGGCTTTTCACCACTACTAACGAGTCTTCCCACTCTTTTGCAACAGAGACGGGTTTGCTCAGTAGATAGCTGCTCGTAAGTAGCTCGCTTGGGTTTCGGGGAAGCAAGCTTAAATTGCCGTTTTGCTTGGGTAGTTCTCGCTAAATCATGATGCAAAAGGTACAAGGGTTGGTCTTTGCTATTTATTGCTTGGTTTGTCATTACTATTTCATTCTTCCCTTACGGTACATGATCTCTATTGCGTCTTGAGTTTACCTTTCTATGGCCTATACTAGGTTGAGTGAGAGAATGTTTTGATTTAATGGGTAGTATTAACTTAGTTTCTATGTAATCTGGTAGAAGAGCTAGAGTTAGGCTTCAAGGCGATCTGATATGGAACAGATATCTTTCAGGTGTAAGTTGAATGTTTTAGTTATAGCTACGTCTTGGTAGACTAAGTGCACCTTCCGGTACACTTCCCTTGTTACGACTTGCCTCATCTCTAGCTTAGGGGTTTATTATAAATAAAATTAATCCTAGCTTGTGAGGAGGGTGACGGGCGGTATGTACGTGCTTCAGAGCCAGCTTAAAGGAGGCATTATTATCCTGCTTTACTGCTAAATCCGCCTTTTAGGAGTGATTTCACACTCCTTGTCGTGAGGTATTCTATGCTAGAAAATGTAGCCCATTTCTACCATCTCATGAGCTATACCTTGACCTGTCTTATTAGTGGGATGTTGCTGTTGTGCCCACTGTTAAACCCTCAGTTTAGGGGTGGGCTGACGACGGCAGTATATAGGCTGATTTGGCAAGGGATGGTTGGGTGTATCGTGGGTTCTCGGTTATAGAACAGGCTCCTCTAGGTGGGTTTGGAGCACCGCCAAGTCCTTAGAGTTTTAAGCGTTTGTGCTCGTAGTTCTCAGGCGGATGCTTAAGTGGTGAAAGCATCGGGATTTAGGGCCAGGCATAGTGGGGTATCTAATCCCAGTTTGTGTCCTGGCTTTCGTGGAGTTTTGTTGATCATGAAGCTAAGATCATTTCTATGGGAGTATTGGATGCATCTTGTGCTTATAACAGCTTGGTTACATTTCAGTCTTAGTTGAAGTGATAATGAAAAACCACTCTTTACACCGTATAAAGTTAATTTGGGTTTCTTGTGTGACCGCGGTGGCTGGCACAAGATTTACCAAGCCTGGTAAGTTGCTTTAACTAAGTCAAGTTTACACTTATTGCTTAATATTAATCACTGCTGAAAACCCGTGGGGGTGTGGCTAGGCAAGGCGTTTTGGGCTACAATTGGAGTGGTGTGCCTGATGCCTGCTCCTGCTGTCTTTTTAAGGTGCTGAGGGCATTTTCACTGGGATGCGGATACTTGCATGTATGTATTTGGCAAGAACTAACTGTAAGGTTAGGACTAAGTCTTTTTTGTCCTTGGGTATGTGTAATAGCCGTCTTAACATCTTCAGTGTTATGCTTTATTGTAAGCTACAAGGACTAAGGCTGTTATAGGCATAGTGATTATTATTGGGGCTTGTTTTAGTTGTAGTAATAGTTGCTATTGATTTAGGATTTGTTTAGTGGTTGGAGAAGTAGTTCTAGTGGATAACAAAAATGTGTTGTTGAGAAGTTAGAAGAGTAGAAAGGGGCAGGATTGTAGTGTTGTGGGCGGGTTTGTTAAGGTTTTATGTTCTTGTAGTTGAAATTACAAGGATGGTTTTTCAGGTCAAAGGTCTTGGATAGAGACCAAGTAGGAATTGTTATGACGTACTTTATACTATTTTTAAGTGTTAGTTTTATTTTGGGAGGACTAGCAGTTGCTTCCAATCCTTCTCCATACTATGCAGTAGTGGGGTTAGTGTTGGCGTCTATTGTAGGGTGTGGATGGTTAATGAGTTTGGGGGTGTCTTTTGTATCACTAGTGTTATTTCTGGTATATTTAGGTGGGATGTTAGTGGTTTTTGTGTATTCGGTTTCATTGGCAGCAGATCCATTTCCTGAGACCTGAGGGGACTGGCAGGTTGTTGGGTATGGTGCTGGGTTAGTTTTAGTGTTGGGGGGTGGGGTGTTTATTATAGGGCTATCTGAGTTAGAGTGGTTAGGGATAAACACGGTGGATAGTGGGGGTGTTTTATCTATTCGGTTGGATTTTGAGGGAGCGGCTATGTTTTATTCTTGGGGGGTGGGACAATTTTTAATTGCGGGCTGGGGTCTGTTGCTGACGTTGTTTGTTGTGCTAGAACTTGTACGAGGGTTGTCTCGTGGGGCAATTCGGGCGGTTTAAGGAGGTGTGGTTCAGAGACTAGTTTAATGAAAATGCCAGCTTTGGGAGTTGGTGATAAAGGTTTGATTCCTTTTTTCTGAAGGGTTGGAAAAAAGTTTGGGACCAACTGTTCAAGGTGTATGTGGGTGGAATATTAGTTAGAGTAGTGGGGGCGATTAATTGGGGAGGTAAGAGGGTGAAAGGAAATGATGGGGTAGATTAAAGTGTAAACAAACAAATGAACAAATGAATGATGAAAGGAAATGATGGGGTAGATTAAAGTGTAAACAAACAAATGAACAAATGAATGATGAAAGGAAATGATGGGGTAGATTAAAGTATAAACAAACAAATGAACAAATGAATGATGAAAGGAAATGATGGGGTAGATTAAAGTGTGTTAAAAAAATTTAACAAATTGATGATGCAAATGTCTTAATTGGAAAATTAGGGGAATGGAAAGTTTGTAAAATTTGAAATTTTTGTTAAAAAATTTAAAAACAAAAATTAATGATGAATAGAGGGAAAGTCCCTAGATCATTGCAAAAAATGACAAAATTTTTGTAATTTTTTGTGAAATTGACGACAAAAAATATGTCTGGCGTGCATTAATTAAATTGCAACTTGATGAGAGACATAATGGAAAAACCAAGCCAACAGCATGTGACAGTGCATCGGTGCAACAGTATGAGACCAAATAACACTTGAAACCATATCATTAATTTTCACGCGAAAGTGAGAAAACCGCTCGCCGACCATAAGGGGTACATGTCAACCATATATGGGAGCCCCCTGGCGGAGCACTCTGAAGGGCTTATTGAGATCTACCCCAAAAAAAACCCCCAAAAGTTTAGAAGAGAGAAAATGCCGCGATCACGAGGTCCAGGTTGGCCGAGCATCCCCAACCATTAGTAACGGAGTACAAGTTTAGGAAAATTAAGCCAGTTATGGCCCTAACCGAGGAACCAGAGGCGACAAAGAGCAAGTTATGAGAGTGGGTTATTGGTGGAAAGGGAAAGAATACACCTGAAGTTGGACATGATAAACATTACTAACACCGGGTTGCTGGTTTCTCGTGAGGAGTACGACTAATAAGTAACCCAGTACTTCTTGGTTGGTACATAGAGCAAGGTTAAGTGGTGAGTGGTCCATGGACCATGGATTTTAGGTTCT
Organism: Manacus candei; assembly: GCF_025592945.1. NCBI lineage: Eukaryota > Metazoa > Chordata > Aves > Passeriformes > Pipridae > Manacus > Manacus candei. The sequence continues at coordinate 819,326 of NW_026138185.1, forward strand.
GTGACGTTCCTCGTATTGAGAAGGATTTTATGCGAAAATTAGCAGTTTTAGGTTTTAGTTCGTTTGGCGGGATTATTCCTAGAACATGACATGTTATGTCCTTGTGTGGGAATGTGCCTAGATCTGTGAATGACAAGTTTTGGATTGTATGGGAGATAGTATGGAAATTTGGATGGTTTTTGCAATAATAGTATGTCAGATTTTCCTACATGCATGTTATATCTATTGTGGTGGAGGATGCTATGCAAAGTAATACATACCGTAGGGTATGGGGGGAGGGGGGGGGCCCTCCCCTTGATGTACGTGTTGATTGGAAAGTTGGGGGGTGCTTGGATATTTTTTGGAAAACTCTAAGAAGGGGGCGGCCTTCAGTCTTTGGTTTACAAGACCAACGTTTTTTATAAACTATTAGAGTGGTTAGAGGTTGAGTATCTTATTTTCTAGGAGACTATTAATGGGGAATAAGATGAGAATGATTGTGAAGTAGGTAGTTGAGGCGAGTTGTCCGATGATAATAAATGGATGTTCGACTGGTTGGCTACCGATTCATGTAAGGATTAAAAGATTTGTTACTAGGATTCAGAATAGAAGTTGGGAGAGAGGTCGGAAGGTTATAGTTCGTTGCTTTGACATGTGGAGGAATGGGGCTAGAAATAGAATTAAGACGGAGGCGGCTAGGGCTAGGACTCCTCCTAATTTGTTGGGGATTGATGGTAGGATGGCATATGCAAATAGGAAGTACCACTCAGGTTTAATGTGGGGAGGTGTTACTAATGGGTTTGCAGGTGTAAAATTTTCTGGATCTCCTAAGAGGTTGGGTGAGAATATGGCAAGTGTTATTAGAGGAATGAGGAGGAACAAAAGGCCTAGAATATCTTTTATTGAGAAATAGGGGTGGAATGGGATTTTGTCGCAGTCTGAATAAATACCTAGGGGGTTGTTTGAGCCTGTTTCGTGTAAGAAAATTAGGTGGAGGAGGGTGAGACCTGCAATTAAGAATGGGAGGAGGAAGTGGAGGGTAAAGAACCGGGTAAGTGTAGGGTTGTCAACTGAGAATCCTCCTCAAGCTCATTCTACAAGTGTTTGGCCAATGTAAGGAATTGCTGAGAATAGGTTAGTAATTACTGTAGCGCCTCAGAATGATATTTGGCCTCATGGGAGGACATATCCTACGAAGGCAGTTGCTATTAGAGTTAAGAGGAGAATAACTCCTGTGTTTCAGGTTTCTTTATATAGGTAGGAACCATAGTAGAATCCTCATCCAATGTGTAGGTAAATGCATATGAAGAAGAAGGAGGCGCCGTTTGCATGGAGGTTTCGGATTAGTCAGCCGAATTGAACATTTCGGCATGTATGGGCGACGGACGTGAATGCCAGGGTGATATCCGCTGTATAATGTATTGCTAGTAGGAGGCCAGTGGTGATTTGGATTGTTAGACAGATGCCAAGAAGAGATCCAAAGTTTCATCAGGCGGAAATGTTTGGTGGTGTTGAGAGGTCAATTAAAGAATTGTTGATTATTTTTAGAAGGGGGTGATGTTTTCGTAAGTTAGGGACCATTAATTCTTAGTTCTGTGTAAATAAGATTATAATTAAGATAGATAGAGCGAAGGATCCTAGATAGGTTTTGATTAGTCCGGAGTGTAGAGTAGTTGAGATTTTGGATACTTTGAGTTGAAGGGTCGCTAGTCCTTCTGGGCCTATTTTTTTATATCAGGATAGGTCGATTAAATGGGATGCAATGTTCTGGCCGTTGTTTAGGAGTTTAGTAGAGCTGAGGCGGTGTATAAGGGGGTTAAAATATCCTAGAGTGCTGGAGAAGTTTATAGTGATATTTTGTTTGGGGGCAGAGAAGGTATGTGTGAGTTTTGATAGTTCTAATGCCAGAATGATGCCTAATGTTGTAATAATGATAGCAGTGGTTTTTGTGACCAGTGGTATGGTTATAGGAGGGGTTTTTGTAGGGGAGATATAAGAGGTAATTAATAGACCAGCTATAATACTTCCGAGAGCGAGACGAGTAATTGGGTTTGTGACTGCTGGGTTGTTTTCATTGATGGGAGTAATGGAGGGAATCCGGGTGTAGTCAGTTTGTACTAGTAGGGCTATATGTAGGCTGTAAGTTGCAGTAAAAGTTGTAGCTACGAGGGTTAGGAGGAGTGCTCAGGTGTTTAGATAGGAGGTGTTAAGACTTTGGATAATGAGATCTTTTGAGTAAAACCCTGCTAAAAATGGTGTTCCTATGAGAGTTAAATTTCCGATTATCAGGCATGAGGTAGTTGTAGGGAGTAGTTTCTGTAATCCTCCTATTTTTCGAATGTCTTGTTCACCGTTAAGGCTGTGAATGATAGACCCAGAGCAAAGGAAGAGTATGGCTTTAAAGAATGCATGCGTAGAAATGTGTAGGAAGACTAGTTGAGGTAGATTTAGGCCAATAGTGACTATTATTAGTCCTAGTTGGCTGGATGTAGAGAAAGCAATAATTTTTTTGATGTCGTTTTGGGTAAGAGCGCATGTAGCGGCAAATAGGGTGGATAGGGCACCTATACAAAGGCACATAGTTAGGGCAATTTGGTTGTTACATAATATGTGGTGAGTGCAAATAAGTAGAAAGATTCCAGCAACTACTATTGTGCTGGAATGGAGTAGGGCAGATACAGGGGTTGGCCCTTCTATAGCTGCTGGGAGTCATGGATGCAGGCCAAATTGGGCGGATTTACCTGTGGCGGCTAGGATGAGCCCTAAGAGAGGGAGAAGGGATATTTGGTCTGGGGAGGATTGCTGTTGAATTTCTCAAGTGTTTATTGAGGATGCTAGTCATGCTATGCAGAGGATTAGTCCAATATCCCCAATACGGTTGTAAAGTACGGCTTGAAGTGCAGCGGTGTTGGCTTCTGCTCGACCGTGTCACCATCCAATCAGGAGGAAGGATATAATTCCGACTCCCTCTCAGCCGATAAATAAGAGGAATATGTTATTAGCGATGATTAAGATGAGTATTGCAATGAGAAAGATTAGAAGGTAAAGAGAGAATTTTGTGGTGTGGGGTTCTGAGGCTATATATCATGTTGTAAATTGAAGAATAGATCATGTTACAAATAGTGCAATAGGAAAAAACGTTAAGGAGTATTGGTCTATTTTAAGGCTAAAAGGGATTTTGAAGTTCACAATAAATTTTCATTCTCAATAGAAAGTGGTATTTTCCATATTTAAGTAGATGGAGAGGATTATGGGAATTAAACTAACTATGAAGGAAGTTTTAACAGTGTGTATGATGGTTGTTGGAGAGTTTAGATAGTTTTTGGATAGGAGGGGGAGTAGGATGGGTATAGAGAGGGTAGCCAGGGTCAAGAATATAGAGGTGTTGAGGATTAATGGGAAGTCCATTACTTTTACTTGGATTTGCACCAAGATGAATGGCTCCTAAGACCAGTGGATTGCTATTATCCTTTAAAAGTAAGGGGGCTGAGGTCTTAGGCTCAGATGCAAGAGTTAGCAGTTCTTGTTGGTTAAACCTCCCCTCGGCAGGCAAGAAGAGTTTAACTTCTATTTTTAGGATCACAGTCTAATGTTTGGTTTAAAACTATGCTTGCATGTGGGAATTCCTGAGATTAGCTCTGGTTTTAGGATGAGGAGGAGGGAGGGTAGGATATGAAGTGTTATAAGGAGATGTTCTCGTGTATTTGAATTTTGGGTGGTTGTAATATAGGTTGGAGTTGGACCTCGTTGGGTTATAAGGAGTATGTAGAGGGTATAGGCTGCAGTTAGTAGAGTTGCGACTCCGGTTAGGATAATGGTGAAGGTAGATCAGTTGAAGAGTGCAATTATGATAGTTAATTCAGCTATCAGGTTAGTGGTAGGAGGAAGGGCTATGTTTGTTAGGTTGGCTAGGAACCATCAGATTCCTGTTAGAGGTAAAAGGGGTTGTAGACCTCGTGTTAGAAGGAGAGTACGACTATGTATGCGTTCCTAGTTTGTATTAGCTAGGCAAAATAGTATGGAAGAGGTGAGTCCATGTGAAATCATTAGGATTATGGCCCCTGAAAAGGATCAGTGGGTTTGGATTATTGTTGCGGCAATGACTAGACCTATGTGGCTTACTGAGGAGTAGGCGATTAATGACTTAAGGTCGATTTGGCGTAGGCAGATGGAGCTTGTCATTAGTGCCCCTCATAAGGCTAGGGTTAAAAATGGGTAGTAGAGGTAGTCTAATAGGGAGTTTGTAATTATTAAGGTACGCATAATGCCGTATCCCCCAAGTTTGAGGAGGAGCGCAGCTAGGAGTATGGATCCTGCGATTGGTGCCTCTACGTGGGCTTTTGGGAGTCACAGGTGTAGTCCGTAAAGGGGAGCTTTCACTATGAAAGCGAGCAATAGGGCTAGACTTGATATGAGGCCTGTTCAGGAGTTTGTAAGAGATGAGTGTGAAAGTTTTATTATAGTGATGTGTATAGTTCCTGTTTGAGTGTGAAGATAGAGGATCACTACTAATAGGGGAAGAGAACTAATTAGTGTCTAAAATAAGAGGTAGATTCCAGCACTTAAACGTTCTGGTTGGCTACCCCATCGTGTGATTAGAATTAGGGTAGGGATTAGGGTAGCTTCGAATGCGATATAAAATAATATCAGTTCTAAGGCTGAGAAGGCCAAGATAATGAATGGTTGGGTGAGGATTATGGTTATGGTAAAAATATATTTTCGTGTGGGAGGTTCTTGTTGAAGGTGATTTTGGCTTGCCAGGATTATAAGAGGTAGAAGTCAACAAGATAGAACTAATAAGGGGAATGAAATTTGATCAGTTCCAAGTCATGGTGATAGGTTTTTGCTAGGGTAATAGGTTGAAGGAAGTCATTGTAAGCTAGCGGTTGCAATTAAGAGGCTGTGCGAGGTGACATTGAGTCATAGGAATTTTGGAGGAGATAGGAGGGTTATGGGGAGTAATATGATTGTAGGGAGAATAATTTTTAACATTGTAGAAGGTTTAGATTGTGTAAATGATCCGATCCGTGAGTTCGGGTGGAAGCTACTAGGACTGCTAGACCGGTGCCTGCTTCACAAGGCTGAGAATGCTAACATAAGAATGGGCATTAAGGTGGGGGATGTTGTTTGGTTTTGAATAGGTCATATGGAGAGGGCAATGTATATTGATAGTATTATGCTTTCTAAGCATAGCAGGGCAGAAATTCAGTGTATTCGGTGAAAGGCTAGTCCTAGACTACTTAGGGTGAAGGCAGAGTAGAAGCTTAAATGCAGAAAGGTCATTGAGAAAGTCACAGGGTAGGACTGTGGTTTGTTGAGCCGAAATCAACTGTCTTTGCTAGACTAACTTTCTGAAGTTATTCTGCTCATTCTAAGCCCCCTTGAATTCATTCATAAATTAGCCCTAGTGCGAGGAGGAGAATGACTGTGGAGGTTCATGTTAAGGTAGTGAGGGGGGAGAGGAGTTGAGTAGCCCATGGGAGGGGCAGTAGGAGGGCGATTTCTAGGTCGAACAAGAGGAATAAGATTGCGACAAGGAAGAATCGGATTGAAAATGGGAGGCGGGCAGAGCCCAGTGGGTCAAAGCCACATTCGTATGGGGATAATTTTTCTGAATCTGGATTTATTTGAGCTAATCAAAGGTTTAGTGAAGTTAAGATAATACATAGTGATAGAGAAATTGTGAATATAAAGAGGATGATGTTAATTGCCTTTCTCTGGTTTTGATCCAGATTTTAGAGATTGGAAGTCAATTGTAATTAATATACTAGAAGGGCAAGATCCTTATCAATAGATTGTTATGTAGAGGAACAGTCAGATAATGTCAACAAAATGTCAGTATCAGGCCGTTGCTTCAAAGCCAAAGTGGTGGTTGGATGTGAAGTGGAATTTTACGAGGCGGAGGAGGCAAATCAAGAGGAAGGAGGATCCAATGATTACGTGGAGACCATGAAATCCTGTGGCGACGAAAAAGGTTGATCCATAGACTCCGTCGGCAATTGAGAATGGAGCTTCATAATATTCTATTGCTTGAAGTGCTGTAAAGTAGAATCCTAATAGGATGGTTATAAGTAGGGCTTGGGTAGCTTGGTTCCGATTGCCCTCTGTAATGCTGTGATGTGCTCATGTGACAGTGACTCCTGAGGCTAGGAGGATAGCAGTGTTTAGTAGGGGGACTTCTATTGGATTGAGAGGTTTGATTCCTATAGGAGGTCATTGTCCTCCGAGTTCTGGAGTGGGGACTAAGCTGGAGTGGAAGAATGCTCAGAAGAATCCTAGGAAGAAGAATGCTTTGGATGTAATAAATAAAATTATTCCGTAATGTAAGCCCTTTTGGACTGTAGGGGTATGGTGGCCTTGGAATGTGCTTTCTCGTACGATGTCACGTCCTCATTGGAGTATCACTAGGATTATAGAGAGTAGGCCTAGGAGTAAGAGTTGGATAGAGTTGTGGTGAAATCATATGGCTAACCCAGAGGTAGTGAGGAGGGCGGCTGCTGCTCCAAAAATGGGTCAAGGGCTTGGGTCTACTATGTGAAATGAGTGGGCTTGGTGTGTCATTAAGGGTTAAATGTTTTCTTGTAAGTAAAGGCTTAGAAGAAGTACAAAGACATACGCTTGGATTATTGCCACGGCCACTTCTAGAATTGTTAAGAGGAGTAGAATTGTTCTAGTTAGAAGGGACACGGTAGGTATAATGGGAAGGAGGACGGTAGTGGCTGTTGAAATGAGTTGGATGAGCAGGTGTCCTGCTGTGAGGTTGGCTGTGAGGCGAACTCCTAAGGCTAAAGGGCGAATGAGAAGGCTTGTTGTTTCAATTCTGATGAGGGCAGGAATTAGAGGTGTTGGGGTGCCTTCTGGTAGGAGGTGTCCAAGGGAAGCTGAAGGTTGGTTTCGTAGGCCTGTTAGCAGGGTGGCAAGTCATAGAGGGAAGGCGAGGGCTAGGTTTATTGATAGTTGGGTAGTAGGTGTGAATGTGTAAGGTAGGAGGCCTAATAGGTTAATTGTTAGAAGTATAATTATGAGTGATGATAGGATTAGGGCTCATTTATGGCCTTTTTTGTTTAATGGGGTTATTAGTTGTTTTGTGATTAAATGGAGAAATCAGAGTTGAAGAGTTGAAAGACGATTTGTAATTCATCGATTGCCAGGAGAAGGAAGTAATAGGGTTGGGAATAACAGCGAGATGAGGATAAGGGGGATTCCGAGGAGGGTTGGGCTTATGAATTGATCAAAGAAGCTTAGGTTCATGGTCAGTTTCAGGAATGGGTTTTTATAGTGGGTAGTGTTTTGTTGGAGGGTGAGTTAGTTGGGGTAAATAGTAAGAGTTTAGGTTGAAGGATAAGAGAAAAAGTGAATCATGAAGTTAGTATGATAAAAAGTCAAGGTGCGGGGTTTAGTTGGGGCATATCATTAAGGAGGGTGAATAATCCTCTTTCTCTAGCTTAAAAGGCTAGTGCTGGTTCATAGCTTCTTAATGATTAGGATGTTAGAGGTGAAGATCAGTTTTCGAAGTGTGTTAGAGGGGCTGATTCTACTACGATAGGTATGAAGCTGTGGTTGGCTCCACAGATTTCTGAGCACTGACCGTAGAAGATTCCAGGACAGGTTGTGACCAAGGAAGTTTGGTTCAGTCGTCCTGGAATTGCATCGGTTTTTACACCAAGGCTAGGAACAGCTCAGGAGTGGAGAACGTCATCAGCTGTAACAATAATTCGAATCGGGGATTCTATTGGAATGACGATGCGGTTATCAACTTCTAGGAGGCGGAAATGACCGAGTGGTAGATCCATAGTTGGTAGTATGTAAGAGTCAAAAGATAAATCTTTAAAGTCTGTATATTCGTAGGATCAGTATCATTGGTGGCCAATAGCTTTGAGGGTGAGGTCAGGCTCATCGATTTCATCTATCATGTAGAGGATTTGAAGGGATGGGAGGGCTAGTATAATTAGGACAATGGCAGGTAAGATTGTTCAGACTAGTTCTACTTCTTGTGCGTCGATGGTGTTGGAGGATAGTTTTTCTATAAGTATAAGAGCTAGTAAATACAGGACTAGGCTACAAATGGCTAGTGCGACTATTAGAGTGTGGTCGTGAAATTCAATAAGTTCTTCTATAATAGGGGATGAAGCGTCTTGAAAACCAAATTGAGAGTGGTTGACCATGGAGTTGGGATGGGATGTACTGGGTTTTCACCTGTGATTTAGTCTTGACAAGACTATGTAATGATTTTACTAACAACCCATAAGAAAGAAGCATGAGTGGTTTGATGCGGTTGACTTGAAACCAGCTTATGAGGGTTCGATTCCTTCCTTTCTTGTACTTGGACAAAAGCTGGTTCTTCAAAGGTGTGGTAGGGAGGAGGGCAGCCGTGAATTCATTCGATGTTTGTGGAGGTAAGTTCTGGTTGCACTACTTTCCGTTTGGATGTGAAGGCTTCTCAGATAATGAACATTAGTATAATTACAGCTACTATGGAGATGAGGGAGCCGATGGAGGATAGGGTGTTTCATAGGGTATAAGCATCTGGGTAGTCTGAGTATCGTCGTGGTATACCAACTAGGCCTAGGAAATGTTGTGGGAAGAATGTTAGGTTGACCCCAAAGAATATTACTCCAAAGTGGGCTTTAGCTCATGTAGAGTGAAGGGTGTAGCCAGTGAACAGTGGGAATCAATGTGTGAAGCCAGCTAAAATGGCGAATACTGCCCCCATAGATAATACATAGTGGAAATGTGCAACTACATAGTAGGTGTTGTGCAGGGCGATGTCTAGGGAGGAGTTGGCAAGAACGATACCTGTTAGGCCACCAATGGTGAAGAGGAAAATAAAGCCTAGGGCTCATAGTATGGGCGGGTCTCATTTGATTGTTCCACCGTGTAGGGTTGCTAGTCAGCTGAAGACTTTAATGCCAGTGGGGATTGCAATAATTATGGTGGCGGATGTGAAGTAAGTTCGGGTATCTACGTCCATTCCAACTGTAAATATGTGGTGAGCTCATACGATAAAGCCCAAGAAACCAATGGATAATATGGCTCAGACTATGCCTATGTAGCCAAAGGGTTCTTTTTTACCGGCGTAGTAGGCTACAACATGGGAAATAATTCCGAATCCTGGTAGGATAAGGATGTAGACTTCTGGATGGCCAAAAAATCAGAATAAGTGTTGATATAAAATTGGGTCTCCGCCTCCTGAGGGGTCAAAGAATGTAGTGTTTAGGTTTCAATCTGTTAGAAGCATTGTAATGCCAGCAGCGAGGACTGGTAGGGAGAGGAGAATTAGAAATGCAGTAATTAGGACGGATCAAACGAATAGAGGGGTTTGGTATTGTGAGAGAGCAGGTGGTTTTATATTGATTGCTGTGGTGATAAAGTTGATTGCCCCAAGGATGGATAAGACACCTGCCAGGTGAAGGGAGAAGATGGCAAGGTCTACTGATGCACCGGCGTGGGCTAGATTTCCGGCTAGGGGTGGGTATACTGTTCATCCTGTTCCGGCCCCGGCTTCTACTGTAGAAGATGCTAGAAGAAGTAGGAAGGATGGAGGAAGTAGTCAGAAGCTCATGTTATTTATTCGTGGAAATGCTATGTCGGGGGCACCAATTATTAATGGTACTAATCAGTTACCAAACCCTCCGATTATAATAGGCATTACTATAAAGAAAATTATAACGAAGGCATGTGCGGTGACGATTACATTGTAAATTTGGTCATCGCCTAAAAGGGTGCCTGGCTGTCCTAGTTCTGCTCGAATGAGGAGACTAAGGGCTGTGCCGATTATACCAGCTCATGCGCCAAAAATAAGGTAAAGTGTGCCAATATCTTTGTGGTTAGTGGAAAATAGTCAACGGTTGATGAAAGTCATAGGTAAGATGGCTGAGTGTAGAAGCATTAGGCTGTAGTCCTTTTTACAGAGGTTTGATTCTGTAGTGAAGTTCATGTTGAGTTGCAAGCTCATTGATGTGCATTAAACATGCGCCGGGATCTAGTAGACAGAAGCCTGTTGGTTGGGGCATTTAGCTGTTAAGTAAAATTTTATGGGATCAAAGCCCATCTGTCTAGGGGGAGGTTCTAGCTTAATTAAAGCATCTGAGTTGCATTCAGGAGATGCAGGTTAGTATCCTGTGTACCTTAACAGAAACTAAGAGGGATTAGCCCTTGTTTAAGGCTTTGAAGGCCTTCGGTTTAAATAACCTAAGTTTCTAAGGGATTGCGAGTACTATGGGAGATAGTGGTAGGAGTATAATTGATAAGGAGGTAAAGGTTGTGGTTAGGGTGTTAGTTGGTTTGTTAGTTTGTCATTGTTTTATGTAGTTAGTGAAGTTTGGGGGTAGTGTGATGGTTGCACAGTAGGTCAGTCGTAGGTAGAAGAAAAGTCCAAGTAAAGAGAGTAGGGTAATAGCTGTGGCTACTACTGTTAGTTCTTGTTTTGTGAGCTCTTGAATAATTAACCATTTGGGTAGGAATCCCGTTAGGGGAGGAAGACCTGCAAGGGAGAGGAGAGTGAGCATAAGGATTGGGGTTAGTGATGGAATTTTGGTTCATGTGGATATAACAGTGGATAGTTTTAGGGTATTGGTTGTGTTAAGGATGAAGAAGATGGCAGAAGTTGTTACAGTATATAGATAGAAGGTAATTAAAGTCAGATTTGGGTTATAGTTGAGAATAATAGTTATTCATCCTAGGTGTGCGATAGATGAGAAAGCTAAAATTTTGTGAGTTTGGGTTTGGTTAAGTCCTATTCAGCCACCTAGGGCAGCGGAAGCAATAGTTATCGAAGACAGGAGAGTTGGGTTGAGTGAGGGGGATGTTAGGTAGAATAGTGTGGTTGGTGGAAATTTTATGACTGTGCCTTGAAGAACTTCTGGAAATCAGAAATGAAATGGGACTAAGCCTAGTTTAATTGAAATTGCAATAGTTAGTAGTATACATGATATGGGGTGGGTTAGTTGGGTGATGTCCCATTGGCCAGAGAATCATGCATTGGTCATGCTGGAGAATAAAAGTAGCGTAGATGCGGCTGTTTGAGTTAGAAAGTATTTAGTAGAGGCTTCAATGGCTCGTGGATGGTGGTTTTTAGAGATTAATGGAAGAATAGCTAAAGTGTTAATTTCTAAGCTGACTCATGCTATTATTCAGTGGTTACTCGAAATTGTGATTGAGGTTCCTAGGAGTAAGCTTATTGTGGAGATTAGTTTAGCTTGGGGATTCATTAGTAAGGGAAGGAGTTAAACCATCATTTTCGGGGTATGGGCCCCATAGCTTAATTAGCTGACCTTACTAGAAAATAATATAGAGGGAGTATAGAGGATTTTGATTCCTTTAGTGTAGGTTCGATTCCTACTTTTCTAAAATTAGGAAATGAGAGGATTGGTATACCTCTATGTTTACTTTATCATAGTAACCCTTTTGGATTCAGGCACATTTCCTTGAGTGTCTTAGGTAGGGGGGTAGGTCTGCATAGGAGATAGGAAGGCTGGTATGCCATAGGCATAAGGTTAATGTTAGGGGTAAGAAGTTTTTTCAAAGCAAATGTATGAGTTGATCATATCGGAATCGAGGGTAAGAGGTGCGGATTCATAAGAATCCTGCGGAAAGGAGGAGGGTTTTTGTAGGTAAAGTAGGGAGAATGAGTTCTTGAGGGAGATTAAGTGAGCTGGGGTTTAGGAATAGAATGGTTGTGAGTGCATTTATTAGTATAATATTAGCATATTCGGCAAGAAAAAACAAGGCGAATGGCCCTGCAGCATATTCTACGTTGAACCCTGAGACTAGTTCAGATTCTCCTTCTGTCAGGTCAAATGGAGCACGGTTTGTTTCGGCAAGAGTGGAGATATATTATTGCTAAGGGCCAGGAGGAGAAAATGAGGTAGAGAGGTTCTTGAGTTGTAGCTAGGGTATTGAGGGTGTAGTTACCACTAAGGATAATTACAGATAGGAGAATAATGGCTAGGGTAACTTCGTAAGAGATAGTTTGTGCGACTGCTTGGAGGGCGCCGATTAAGGCATATTTTGAGTTAGAGGTTCACCCTGATCATAGAATTGAGTAGACTGCCAAGCTAGATAGAGCTAGAAGGAAGAGTATGCCAAGGTTTAGGTCAGTAAGGGGAAAGGGTAGGGGAAGCGGTGTTCAGATTGTAATTGCTAGGAGAAGGGCTAAGATAGGAGTAGATATAAATAAGTAAGGGGATGAAGTTGATGGACGAATTGGTTCTTTAATGAATAGCTTTACTCCATCTGCTATAGGTTGTAAGAGGCCAAATGGTCCTACAATATTAGGTCCTTTTCGGGCTTGCATATAACTTAGAATCTTATGTTCAACTAGGGTAAGAAATGCTACGGCGATGAGGATGGAGAGAGCATAGGATATTGATATAATAAAGTAAGTGAGGGTTAAGTGAATTGTCATGTGGTTTGTGTTGGAGCTCGGGAGAGGATTTGAACCTCTGGGTAAAGGGCTTAAGCCTTCTGCATTTGCCAAGCTCTACCACGCTAGCGGTCCTTTTCTAGGAGGGGGTTATGGTGGAGCTCTTAGTAATTTAGTTGGGTTCATTACTGGGTGCGAAGGCGTGCTTGTGGCATAAGCCTTACTTCTTCGATCCTTTCGTACTAGAAGGAGTTGGAACATAGAACTGTGATGTCACAGAGGAGCATGTGATGTTACAGGGAGGATTTGATGTCCCAGAGGAGGATATGATGTCACAGAGGAGGATGTGATATCAGAGGGAGAATGTGATGTCACGGAGGAGTATGTGAAGTCACAAGAAGCGTGTGATGTCACAGGAAGGATGTGATGTCACAGGAGAGCTGTGATGTCATAGAAGAACTGTGATGTCACGAAGGAGGATGTGATGTCACAGAGGAGGATGTGATGTCACAGAGGAGGATAGGATGTGACTGGGGACGTGTAATCTCACAGTGGAGGATGTGATGTCATAGAAGACATGCGATGTCACAGAGGCGGATGTGATTTCACAGGAAGCATGTGATGTCACAGGAAGGATGAGATGTCACAGGAGAGCTGTGTTGTCACAGAGGAGGATGTGATGTCACAGAGGAGGATGTAATGTCACCGGAGACATGCGATGTCACAGAGGGGATGTGATGTCACAGGGAAGATATGGTGTAATAGGAGACATGTGATGTCACAGGGAAGATATGGTGTAATAGGAGACATGTGATGTCACAGAGGACGATGGGACGTCACAGGGAATTTTGATGTCACAGGGGAGGATGTGATGTTACAGAGGAGGATGTGATGTCACATGGGAACTGTGATGTAACGGGGAAGATGTGATGCCACAGATGAGGATAAGATGTCCCAGGTTGCTGTGATGTCACAGGGCGGGATGTGATGTCACAGAGGAGGATGCAAGCTCAGAGAGGAGAATGTGATGTCATAGGAGACCTGCGATGTCACAGAGGAGGATGTGATGTCACAGGTTACTCTGATGTCACAGGGCGGGATGTGATGTCACAGAGAAGGATGCAAGATCACAGAGGAGAATGTGATGTCATAGGAGACATCCGATGTCACTGAGGAGGATGTGATGTCACATGGAGCTGTGATGTCACAGAGGAGCATGTGATGTAGCATAATGTAATGCGATGTCACAGAGGAAGATGTGATGTCATAGGAGAAATGCGATGTCACAGAGGGGAATGTGATGTCACAGAGGAGGATGTGATATCCCAGAAAAAGATTAAATGTCAGAGAGGAGGCTATGATGTCACAGGTGAGCTGTGATTTCATAGGTAAGCTGTGATGCCACGATAGAAGACGTGATGTCATAGGAGAGACGCGATGTCGCAGGGGGAATGTGATGTCACAGAGGAGGATAGTATGTGACTGGGGGAGTGTAATTTCACAGTGGAGGATGTGATGTCATTGAAGACATGCGATGTCACAGAGATGGATGTGCTGTCCCAGTGGCGGATGTGATGTCACAGAGGAGGATGTGATGTCACAAGAGAACTGTGATGTCACAGAGGAGGATGTGATGTCAAAGAGGAGGATGTGATGTCACAGAGGGACTGTGATGTCACAGAGGGTCTGTGATGTCACAGGGGAGAATGTGATGTCATAGGAGAGCTGTGATGTCACGGAGGAGGATGTGATGTCACAGAGGAGGATGTGATGTCACAAGAGAACTGTGATGTCACAGAGGAGGATGTGATGTCAAAAGAGGTGGATGTGATGTCACAGAGGGACTGTGATGTCACAGAGGGTCTGTTATGTCACAGGGGAGAATGTGATGTCACAGGAGGTCTGTGATGTCACGGAGGAGGATGTGATGTCACAGAAGAGGATGTGATGTCACGGAGGAGGATGTGATGTCACAGAGGAGGATTTGATGTCACAGGAAGCATGTGATGTCACAGGAAAGATCTGATGTCACAGGAGAGCTGTGATGTCATAAAAGAGTTGTGATGTCACAGAGGAGGACTTGATTTCCTAGGAGACATCCGATGTCACATGAAGCTGTGAGGTCACAGAGGAGGATGTGCTGTCACAGGAAACATGCCATGTCCCAGAGGAGAATGTGATGCCCCAGAGGAAGATTAAATGTCAGAGAGGAGGCTATGGTGTCACAGGTGAGCTGTGATTTCATAGGCAAGCTATGATGTCACGAAGGAGGATGTGATGTCATAGGAGAGACGCGATGTCGCAGGGGGGGATGTGATGTCACAGAGGAGGATAGGATGTGACTGGGGACGTATAATCTCACAGTGGAGGATGTGATGTCATAGAAGACATGCGACGTGACAGAGGCGGATGTGATTTCAGAGGAAGCATGTGATGTCACAGGAAGGATGAGATGTCACAGGAGAGCTGTGTTGTCACCGAGGAGCATGTGATGTCACAGAGGGGGATGTAATGTCACCGGAGACATGCGATGTCACAGAGGGGTTGTGATGTCACAGAGGGGATATGATGTCATAGAGAAGGATGTGATGTCAAAGGGAACTGTGAAGTCACAGAGGAGGATGTGATGTCACAGAGGAGGATGTGATGTCACAGGAGGATTCTGATGTCACAGAGGAGGATGTGATGTCACAGGGGGGATGTGATGTCTCAGGGGAGAATGTGATGTGACAGAAAATCTGTGATGTCACAGAGGAGGATGTGATGTCATAAGAGACATGTGATGTCACACGGAACTGTGAAGTCACAGAGGAGAATGTGATGTCACACAGGAGGATGTGATGTCGCAGAGGAGGATGTGATGTCACAGGGGACTGTGATGTCACAGAGGAGGATGTGATGTTATAGGAGATCTGTGATGTCATATGAGAGCTCTGATGTCACTGGGAGGATGTGATGTCACAGAGTAGGATGTGATGTCACAGGGAGCTGTGATTTTGCAGAGGATGATATGATGTCACAGGAGACATACGGTGTCACAGGGGAGGATATGATGCCATAGGGGAAATGCAATGTCACAGAGGAGGATGTGATGTCACAGAGGAGGATGTGATGGCAGAGGGAACTGTGACGTCACATAGGAGGATGCGATGTCACAGAGGCGGATGTGATGTCACAGAGGAGGATGTGATGTCATAGTGGAACTGTGATGTCATGGAAGAGTTTGATGTCACAGAGAAGGATGTGATGTCACAGAGGAGGATGTGATGTCATAGGCGAGCTGTGATGTCACGGAGGAGGATGTGATGTCACAGAGGAGGATGTGATGTCACAGGAGAGCTGTGATGTCACAGAGGACGACGTGATGTCCTATGGTACAAGTGATGTCACAGGGGAGGATGTGATGTCACAGGAAGCATGTGATGTTCCAAGAAGGATTTGATGTCACAGTGGAGCTGCGATGACACAGAGAAGGATGTGATGTCACAGAGGAGGAATTGATTTCCTAGGAGACTTTCGATGTCACAGAGGAGGATGTGATGTCACATGGAGCTGTGATGTCACAGAGGAGCATGTGATGTAGCAGAGTGTAATGTGATGTCACAGAGGAGGATGTGATGTCATAGGAGAAATGCGATATCACAGAGGGGAATGTGATGTCACAGAGGAGGATGTGATGTCCCAGAGGAAGATTAAATGTCAGAGAGGAGGCTATGACGTCACAGGGGAGTTGTGATTTCATAGGTAAACTGTGATGTCACGAATGAGGACGTGATGTGATAGGAGAGAAGCAAAGTTGCAGGGGGCATGTGATGTCACCGAGGAGGATGTGATGTCACAGGAGAGGTGTTATGTCACAGAGGAGGATGTGATGTCACAGAGGTGGATGGGATGTCACAGGAGAGCTGTGATATCACAGAGGAGGATGTGATGTCACTGAGGGGCTGTGATGTCACAGGGGAGAATGTGATGTCACAGAAGATCTGTGATGTCACAGAGGAGGATGTGATGTCATAAGAGACATGCGATGTCACAGAGGGGATATGATGTGACAGAGGAGGATGTGATGTCAAAGGGAACTGTAAAGTCACAGAGGAGGATGTGATGCCATAGGGGAGCTGTGATGTCATAGAAGAATGTGATGTAACAGAGGAGGACGTGATGTCACAGAGGAGGATGTGATGTCACAGGGAACTGTGATGTCACAGAGGAGGGTGTGATGCCATAGGGGAGCTGTGATGTCATAGGAGAATGTGATGTAACAGAGGAGGACGTGATGTCACAGAGGAGGATGAGATGTCACAGGAGAGCTGTCTTGTCACAGAGGAGGATGTGATGTCACAGAGGAAGATGCAAGGTCACCGGAGACATGCGATGTTACAGCGGGGATGTTATGTCACAGAGGTGGATGTGATGTCATAGAAGACATGCGATGTCAAAGAGGGGATGTGATTTCACAGCGGAGGATATGATGTCACACCGAGGATATGGTGTAATAGGAGACATGTGATGACACAGAGGAGGATGTGACGTCACAGGGAGTTTTGATGTCACAGGGGAGGATGTGATGTTACAGAGGAGGATGTGATGTCACAGAGGAGGATGTGATGTAACGGGGAAGATGTGATGCCACAGATGAGGATGTGATGTCCCAGGTTGCTGTGATGTCACTGGGCGGGATGTGATGTCACAGAGGAGGATGCAAGCTCAGAGAGGAGAATGTGATGTCATAGGAGACCTGCGATGTCACAGAGGAGGATTTACTGTCACAGAGGAGGGTGTGATGTCACAGAGGTACTGTGATGTCACAGGGAAGAATGTGATGTCACAGGAGATCTGTGACATGACAGAGGATGATTTGATGTCATAAGAGACATGCGATGTCACAGAGGGGATATGATGTCATAGAGTAGGATTTGATGTCAAAGGGAACTGTGAAGTCACAGAGGAGGATGTGATGTCACAGAGGAGGATGTGGTGTCACAGAGGAGGATGTGATGTCACAGGAGAGCTATGATGTCACAGAGGAGGATGTGATTTCATAGAGGGGCTGTTATGTCAAAGGGGAGAATGTGATGTCACAGGAGATCTGTGATGTCACAGAGGAGGATGTGATGTCACAGGTTGCTGTGATGTCACAGGGCGAGATGTGATGTCACAGAGGAGGATGTAAGCTCTCAGAGGAGAATGTGATGTCATAGGAGACCTGTGATGTCGCAGAGGAGGATGTGATGTCACAGAGGAGGATGTGATGTCGTAGTAAGCATGTGATGTCACCGGGCGGGATATGATGTCACAGAGGAGGATGTGATGTCATAGGGGAGCTGTGATGTCATACGAGAGCTGTGATGTCACAGAGGAGGATGTGATGTCACAGAGGAGGATGTGATGTCACAGAGGAGGATGTGATATCACAGGAGAGTTGTGATGTCACAGAGGACGATGTGATGTCCTAGGGTACAAGTGATGTCACAGGGGAGGATGTGATGCCACAGGAAGTATGTGATGTAACAAGAAGGATTTGATATCACAGTGGAACTGCGATGACACAGAGAAGGATGTGATGCCACAGAGGAGGAATTGATTTCCTAGGAGACATCCGATGTCACAGAGGAGGATGTGATGTCACATGGAGCTGTGATGTCACAGAGGAGCATGTGACGTAGCAAAGGGTAATGTGATGTCACAGAGAGGGTGTGATGTCATAGGAGAAATTCGATGTCACAGAGGGGAATGTGATGTCACAGAGGAGGATGTGATGTCCCAGAGGAAGATTAAATGTCAGAGAGGAGGCTATGATGTCACAGGGGAACTGTGATTTCATAGGTAAACTGTGATGTCACGAAGGAGGACGTGAGGTCATAAGAGAGACGCAATGTTGCAGGGGGAATGTGATGTCATCGAGGAGGATGTGATGTCACAGGAGAGGTGTTATGTCACAGGGGAGGATGTGATGTCATAAGAGACATGCGATGTGACAGAGGAGAATGTGATGTGACATGGGGCTGTGATGTCACAGAGGAGGATGTGCTGTCACAGGAAACATGCGATGTCCCAGAGGGGAATGTGATGTCCCAGAGGAAGATTAAATGTAAGAGAGGAGGCTATGATGTCACAGGAGAACTGTGATTTCATAGGCGAGCTGTGATGTCACGAAGGAGGATGTGATGTCATAGGAGAGACGCGATGTCACAGTGGAGGATGTGATGTCATAGACGACATGCGATGTCGCAGAGGCGGATGTGATTTCACAGCAAGCATGTGATGTCACAGGAATGATGAGATGTCACAGGAGAGCTGTGTTGTCACAGAGAAGGATGTGATGTCATAGAGGAGGACGTAATTTCACCGGAGACATGCGATGTCACAGAGGGGATGTGATGTCAAAGGGAATTGTGAAGTGACAGAGGAGGATGTGATGTTTAGGAGATCTGTGATGTCATAGAAGAGCTCAGACGTCACAGGGAGGATGTGATGTCACAGAGGAGGATGTGATTTTATAGGAGATCTGTGATGTCATAGAAGAGTTCTGACGTCACAGGAGGATGTGATGTCACAGAGGAGGTTGTGATGTCATAGGGGAGCTGTGATGTGATAGAAGAACTGTGATATCACAAAGGAGGATGTGATGTCACAGAGGAGGATGTGATTACACAGGGCAGGCTGTTATGTCACAGAGGAGGATGTGATGTCACAGCGGTGGATGTGATGTCACAGGAGATCTGTGATGTCACAAAGGATGATTTGATGTCATAAGAGTCATGCGATGTCACAGAGGGGA
This sequence comes from Manacus candei, assembly GCF_025592945.1. Taxonomy (NCBI): domain Eukaryota; kingdom Metazoa; phylum Chordata; class Aves; order Passeriformes; family Pipridae; genus Manacus; species Manacus candei. Next base: position 838,450 of record NW_026138185.1, read on the forward strand.
TATGATGTGACAGAGGAGGATGTGATGTCAAAGGGAACTGTGAAGTCACAGAGGAGGATGTGCGGTCACAGAGGAGGATGTGATGTCATAAGAGATATGCGATGTCACAGAGGGATATGATGTCACAGAGGAGGATGTGATGTCAAATTGAACTGTGAAGTCACAGAGGAGGATGTGATGTCAAATTGAACTGTGATGTCGCAGAGGAGGATGTGATGTCACAGGAGACCTGTGATGTCACAGAGGGGGATGTGATGTCACAGAGGCGGATGCAAGCTCACGGTGGAGAATGTGATGGGATAGGAGACCTGTGATGTCACAGAGGAGGATGTGAAATCACAGAGAAGGGTGTGATGTCGCAGTAAGCATGTGATGTCACAGAGGAGGATGTGATGTCACAGAGGAGGATGTGATGTCACAGGTTGCTGTGATATCACAGGGATGGATGTGATGTCACAGAGGAGGATGCAAACTCACAGAGGAGAATGTGATGTCATAGGAGACCTGTGATGTCACAGAGGAGGATGTGTTCTCACAGAGGAGGATGTGATGTCACAGAGGAGGATGTGATCTCATAGGGGAGCTGTGGTGTCATAGGAGAGCTGTGTTGTCACAAAGGAGGCTGAGATGTCACAAAGGAGGATGTGATGTCATAGGAGACATATGATGTCACAGAGGGGGATGTGATATCACAGATGTGGGTCTGCTTTCACAGGAAGCATGTGATGCCACAGGAAGAATGTGTTGTCACAGAGGAGGCTGTGATGTCACAGAGGAGGATGTGATGTCACAGGAGATCTGTGATGTCAGAGAGGAGGATGTGCTGTCACAGGAAACATGCAATGTCCCAGAGGAGAATGTGATGTCCCAGAAAGAAGATTGAATGTCAGAGAGGAGGCTATGATGTCACAGGGGAGCTGTGATTTCATAGGTAAACTGTGATGTCACGAAGGAGGAGGTTATGTCATTGGAGAGACGCTGGGTCGCAGGGGGAATGTGATGTCACCGCGGAGGATGTGATGCCACGGGAGAGCTGTTATGTCACAGAAGAGGATGTGATGTCACAGAGGTAGATGTGATGTCACAGGGGAGAATGTGATGTCACAGGAGATCTGTGATGTCACAGAGGATGATTTGATGTCATAAGAGACATGTGAAGTCAAAGAGGGGATATGATGTCACAGAGGAGGATGTGATGTCAAAGGGAACTGTGAAGTCACAGAGGAGGATGCGATGTCGCAGAGGAGGGTGTGATGTTATAGGAGATCTGTGATGTCATAGAAGAGCTCGGACGTCACAGGGAGGATGTGATGTCACAGAGGAGGATGTGATGTCACAGGAAAACTGTGATATCATAGGAGAGCTGTTATGTCACAGAGGAGGATGTGATGTCACAGAGGAGGATGTGATGTCACTGGAGATCTGTGATGACAGAGGATGATTTGATGTCATAAGTTACTTGCGATGTCACAGAGGGTATATGATATCATAGGGTAGGATGTGATGTCAAAGGGAACTATGAAGTCAGAGGGGGATGTGATGTCACAGAGGAGGATGTGATGTCACAGGGGAGGATGTGATGTCCTAGGGTTCAAGTGATGTCACAGAGGAGGGTGTGATGCCACAGAGGATGATGTGATGTCACAGAGGAGGATGTGATGCCCCAGAGGAGGATGTGATGTCACAGAGGAGGATGTGATGTCACAGAGGGGCTGTTATGTCATAGGGGAGCTGTGATGTCATAGGAGACCTGTGATGTCACAGAGGAGGATGTGATGTCACAGAGGAGGATGTGCTGTCACAGAGGAGGATGTGATGTCACAGGGGAGCTGTGATGTCATAGAAGAGCGGTGATGTCAGAGAGGAGGATGTGATGTCGCAGAGGAGGATGTGATGGCACAGGAGAGTTGTTATGTCACAGAGGAGGATGTGATGTCACAGAGGTGGATGTGATGTCACAGAGGGACTGTGATGTCACAGGGGAGAATGTGATGTCACAGGGGAGAATGTGATGTCTCAGAGGATGATTTGATGTCATAAGAGACATGCGATGTCACAGAGGGGCTATGATGTCACAGAGGAGGATTTGATGTCAAAGGGAACTGTGAAGTCACGGAGGAGGATGTGATGTCGCAGAGGAGGATGTGATGTCACAGGGAACTGTGAAGTCATAGAGGAGGGTGTGATATTATAGGAAGTTTGTGATGTCATAGAAGCGCTCTGACGTCACTGGGAGGATGTGATGTCACAGAGGAGGATGTGATGTCACAGGAGAGCTGTGATGTCAGAGGGGAGGATGTGATGTCATAGAGGGGCTGTTATGTCACAGAGGAGAATGTGATGTCACAGGAGATCTGTGATTACACAGAGGAGGATGTGACGTCACTGGTTTCTGTGATGTCACAGGGCGGGATGTGATTTCACAGAGGAGGATGCAAGCTCACGGTGGAGAATGTGATGGGATAGGAGACCTGTGATGTCACAGAGGAGGATGTGAAATCACAGAGAAGGATGTGATGTCGCAGTAAGCATGTGATGTCACAGAGGAGGATGTGATGTCACAGAGGAGTATGTGATGTCACAGTTCGCTGTGATGCCACAGGGACGATGTGATGTCACAGAGGAGGATGCAAGCTCACAGAGGAGAATATGATGTCATAGGAGAACTGTGATGTCACAGGAAGGATGTGATGTCACAGGAGAACTGTGATGTCATAGGAGAGCTGTTATGTCACAGAGGAGGATGTGATGTCACAGAGGAGGATGTGATGTCACATAGGGGCTGTTATGTCACAGGGGAGAATGTGATGTCACAGGAGATCTGTGATATTACTGAGGAGGATGCAAGCTCACAGAGAATACTATAATGTCATAGGAGACCTAGGAGACATAGGAGAATGTGATGTCACAGAGGAGGATGTGAAATCACAGAGGAGGATGTGATGTCGCAGTAAGCATGTGATGTCACCGGGCGGGATGTGATGTCACAGGGGAGGATGTGATGTCATAGGGGAGTTGTGATGTCATAGGAGAACTGTGATGTCACAGAGGAGGATGTGATGTCATAGAGGGACTGTTATGTCATAGGGGAGCTGTGATGTCATAGGAGACCTGTGATGTCACAGAGGAGGATGTGATGTCACAGAGGAGGATGTGCTGTCACAGAGGAGGATGTGATGTCACAGGGGAGCTGTGATGTCATAGAAGAGCGGTGATGTCACAGAGGAGGATGTGTTGTCGCAGAGGAGGATGTGATGGCACAGGAGAGTTGTTATGTCACAGAGGAGGATGTGATGTCACAGAGGTGGATGTGATGTCACAGAGGGACTGTGATGTCACAGGGGAGAATGTGATGTCACAGGGGAGAATGTGATGTCTCAGAGGATGATTTGATGTCATAAGAGACATGCGATGTCACAGAGGGGCTATGATGTCACAGAGGAGGATTTGATGTCAAAGGGAACTGTGAAGTCACGGAGGAGGATGTGATGTCGCAGAGGAGGATGTGATGTCACAGGGAACTGTGAAGTCATAGAGGAGGGTGTGATATTATAGGAGATTTGTGATGTCATAGAAGCGCTCTGACGTCACTGGGAGGATGTGATGTCACAGAAGAGGATGTGATGTCACAGGAGAGCTGTGATGTCAGAGGGGAGGATGTGATGTCATAGAGGGGCTGTTATGTCACAGAGGAGAATGTGATGTCACAGGAGATCTGTGATTACACAGAGGAGGATGTGACGTCACTGGTTTCTGTGATGTCACAGGGCGGGATGTGATTTCACAGAGGAGGATGCAAGCTCACGGTGGAGAATGTGATGGGATAGGAGACCTGTGATGTCACAGAGGAGGATGTGAAATCACAGAGAAGGATGTGATGTCGCAGTAAGCATGTGATGTCACAGAGGAGGATGTGAAATCACAGAGGAGGATGTGATGTCGCAGTAAGCATGTGATGTCACCGGGCGGGATGTGATGTCGCAGAGGAGGATGTGATGTCACAGGGAACTGTGAAGTCATAGAGGAGGGTGTGATATTATAGGAGATTTGTGATGTCATAGAAGCGCTCTGACGTCACTGGGAGGATGTGATGTCACAGAGGAGGATGTGATGTCAGAGAGGAGGATGTGATGTCACAGAGGGGCTGTTATGTCACAGGGGAGAATGTGATGTCACAGAGGCGTATGTGATGTCACAGTTCGCTGTGATGCCATAGGAGAGCTGTTATGTCACAGAGGAGGCTGTGATGTCACAGAGGAGGATGTGATGTCACAGAGGGGCTGTTATGTCACAGGGGAGAATGTGATGTCACAGGAGATCTGTGATATTACTGAGGAGGATGCAAGCTCACAGAGAATACTATAATGTCATAGGAGACCTAGGAGACATAGGAGAATGTGATGTCACAGAGGAGGATGTGAAATCACAGAGGAGGATGTGATGTCGCAGTAAGCATGTGATGTCACCGGGCGGGATGTGATGTCACAGGGGAGGATGTGATGTCATAGGGGAGTAGTGATGTCATAGGAGAACTGTGATGTCACAGAGGAGGATGTGATGTCACAGAGGAGGATGTGATGTCACAGAGGTGGATGTGATGTCACGGAGGGACTGTGATGACACAGGGGAGAATGTGATGTCACAGGAGATCTGTGATGTCACAGAGGATGATTTGATGTCATAAGAGACATGCGATGTCACAGAGGGGGATATGATGGCATCGAGTAGGATGTGATGTCACAGGGAACTGTGAAGTCACAGAGGAGGGTGTGATATTATAGGAGATTTGTGATGTCATAGAAGCGCTCTGACGTCACTGGGAGGATGTGATGTCACAGAGGAGGATGTGATGTCAGAGAGGAGGATGTGATGTCACAGAGGGGCTGTTATGTCACAGGGGAGAATGTGATGTCACAGGAGATCTGTGATATTACTGAGGAGGATGCAAGCTCACAGAGGAGAATATGATGTCATAGGAGACATAGGAGACATAGGAGAATGTGATGTCACAGAGGAGGATGTGAAATCACAGAGGAGGATGTGATGTCGCAGTAAGCATGTGATGTCACCGGGCGGGATGTGATGTCACAGAGGAGGATGTGATGTCATAGGGGAGCAGTGATGCCATAGGAGAACTGTGATGTCACAGAGGAGGATGTGATGTCACAGAGGAGGATGTGATGTCACAGGAGAGCTGTGATGTCAGAGGGGAGGATGTGATGTCATAGAGGGGCTGTTATGTCACAGAGGAGAATGTGATGTCACAGGAGATCTGTGATTACACAGAGGAGGATGTGACGTCACTGGTTTCTGTGATGTCACAGGGCGGGATGTGATTTCACAGAGGAGGATGCAAGCTCACGGTGGAGAATGTGATGGGATAGGAGACCTGTGATGTCACAGAGGAGGATGTGAAATCACAGAGAAGGATGTGATGTCGCAGTAAGCATGTGATGTCACAGAGGAGGATGTGATGTCACAGAGGAGTATGTGATGTCACAGTTCGCTGTGATGCCACAGGGACGATGTGATGTCACAGAGGAGGATGCAAGCTCACAGAGGAGAATATGATGTCATAGGAGAACTGTGATGTCACAGGAAGGATGTGATGTCACAGGAGAACTGTGATGTCATAGGAGAGCTGTTATGTCACAGAGGAGGATGTGATGTCACAGAGGAGGATGTGATGTCACAGAGGGGCTGTTATGTCACAGGGGAGAATGTGATGTCACAGGAGATCTGTGATATTACTGAGGAGGATGCAAGCTCACAGAGAATACTATAATGTCATAGGAGACCTAGGAGACATAGGAGAATGTGATGTCACAGAGGAGGATGTGAAATCACAGAGGAGGATGTGATGTCGCAGTAAGCATGTGATGTCACCGGGCGGGATGTGATGTCACAGGGGAGGATGTGATGTCAAAGGGGAGTTGTGATGTCATAGGAGAACTGTGATGTCACAGAGGAGGATGTGATGTCATAGAGGGACTGTTATGTCATAGGGGAGCTGTGATGTCATAGGAGACCTGTGATGTCACAGAGGAGGATGTGATGTCACAGAGGAGGATGTGCTGTCACAGAGGAGGATGTGATGTCACAGGGGAGCTGTGATGTCATAGAAGAGCGGTGATGTCACAGAGGAGGATGTGTTGTCGCAGAGGAGGATGTGATGGCACAGGAGAGTTGTTATGTCACAGAGGAGGATGTGATGTCACAGAGGTGGATGTGATGTCACAGAGGGACTGTGATGTCACAGGGGAGAATGTGATGTCACAGGGGAGAATGTGATGTCTCAGAGGATGATTTGATGTCATAAGAGACATGCGATGTCACAGAGGGGCTATGATGTCACAGAGGAGGATTTGATGTCAAAGGGAACTGTGAAGTCACGGAGGAGGATGTGATGTCGCAGAGGAGGATGTGATGTCACAGGGAACTGTGAAGTCATAGAGGAGGGTGTGATATTATAGGAGATTTGTGATGTCATAGAAGCGCTCTGACGTCACTGGGAGGATGTGATGTCACAGAAGAGGATGTGATGTCACAGGAGAGCTGTGATGTCAGAGGGGAGGATGTGATGTCATAGAGGGGCTGTTATGTCACAGAGGAGAATGTGATGTCACAGGAGATCTGTGATTACACAGAGGAGGATGTGACGTCACTGGTTTCTGTGATGTCACAGGGCGGGATGTGATTTCACAGAGGAGGATGCAAGCTCACGGTGGAGAATGTGATGGGATAGGAGACCTGTGATGTCACAGAGGATGTGAAATCACAGAGAAGGATGTGATGTCGCAGTAAGCATGTGATGTCACAGAGGAGGATGTGATGTCACAGAGGAGGATGTGATGTCACAGAGGAGTATGTGATGTCACAGTTCGCTGTGATGCCACAGGGACGATGTGATGTCACAGAGGAGGATGCAAGCTCACAGAGGAGAATATGATGTCATAGGAGAACTGTGATGTCACAGGAAGGATGTGATGTCACAGGAGAACTGTGATGTCATAGGAGAGCTGTTATGTCACAGAGGAGGATGTGATGTCACAGAGGAGGATGTGATGTCACAGAGGGGCTGTTATGTCACAGGGGAGAATGTGATGTCACAGGAGATCTGTGATATTACTGAGGAGGATGCAAGCTCACAGAGAATACTATAATGTCATAGGAGACCTAGGAGACATAGGAGAATGTGATGTCACAGAGGAGGATGTGAAATCACAGAGGAGGATGTGATGTCGCAGTAAGCATGTGATGTCACCGGGCGGGATGTGATGTCACAGGGGAGGATGTGATGTCATAGGGGAGTAGTGATGTCATAGGAGAACTGTGATGTCACAGAGGAGGATGTGATGTCACAGAGGAGGATGTGATGTCACAGAGGTGGATGTGATGTCACGGAGGGACTGTGATGACACAGGGGAGAATGTGATGTCACAGGAGATCTGTGATGTCACAGAGGATGATTTGATGTCATAAGAGACATGCGATGTCACAGAGGGGGATATGATGGCATCGAGTAGGATGTGATGTCACAGGGAACTGTGAAGTCACAGAGGAGGGTGTGATATTATAGGAGATTTGTGATGTCATAGAAGCGCTCTGACGTCACTGGGAGGATGTGATGTCACAGAGGAGGATGTGATGTCAGAGAGGAGGATGTGATGTCACAGAGGGGCTGTTATGTCACAGGGGAGAATGTGATGTCACAGGAGATCTGTGATATTACTGAGGAGGATGCAAGCTCACAGAGGAGAATATGATGTCATAGGAGACATAGGAGACATAGGAGAATGTGATGTCACAGAGGAGGATGTGAAATCACAGAGGAGGATGTGATGTCACAGTTCGCTGTGATGCCACAGGGACGATGTGATGTCACAGAGGAGGATGCAAGCTCACAGAGGAGAATATGATGTCATAGGAGAACTGTGATGTCACAGGAAGGATGTGATGTCACAGGAGAACTGTGATGTCATAGGAGAGCTGTTATGTCACAGAGGAGGATGTGATGTCACAGAGGAGGATGTGATGTCACAGAGGGGCTGTTATGTCACAGGGGAGAATGTGATGTCACAGGAGATCTGTGATATTACTGAGGAGGATGCAAGCTCACAGAGGAGAATATGATGTCATAGGAGACATAGGAGACATAGGAGAATGTGATGTCACAGAGGAGGATGTGATGTCACAGAGGAGTATGTGATGTCACAGTTCGCTGTGATGCCACAGGGACGATGTGATGTCACAGAGGAGGATGCAAGCTCACAGAGGAGAATATGATGTCATAGGAGAACTGTGATGTCACAGGAAGGATGTGATGTCACAGGAGAACTGTGATGTCATAGGAGAGCTGTTATGTCACAGAGGAGGATGTGATGTCACAGAGGAGGATGTGATGTCACAGAGGGGCTGTTATGTCACAGGGGAGAATGTGATGTCACAGGAGATCTGTGATATTACTGAGGAGGATGCAAGCTCACAGAGAATACTATAATGTCATAGGAGACCTAGGAGACATAGGAGAATGTGATGTCACAGAGGAGGATGTGAAATCACAGAGGAGGATGTGATGTCGCAGTAAGCATGTGATGTCACCGGGCGGGATGTGATGTCACAGGGGAGGATGTGATGTCATAGGGGAGTAGTGATGTCATAGGAGAACTGTGATGTCACAGAGGAGGATGTGATGTCACAGAGGAGGATGTGATGTCACAGAGGTGGATGTGATGTCACGGAGGGACTGTGATGACACAGGGGAGAATGTGATGTCACAGGAGATCTGTGATGTCACAGAGGATGATTTGATGTCATAAGAGACATGCGATGTCACAGAGGGGGATATGATGGCATCGAGTAGGATGTGATGTCACAGGGAACTGTGAAGTCACAGAGGAGGGTGTGATATTATAGGAGATTTGTGATGTCATAGAAGCGCTCTGACGTCACTGGGAGGATGTGATGTCACAGAGGAGGATGTGATGTCAGAGAGGAGGATGTGATGTCACAGAGGGGCTGTTATGTCACAGGGGAGAATGTGATGTCACAGGAGATCTGTGATATTACTGAGGAGGATGCAAGCTCACAGAGGAGAATATGATGTCATAGGAGACATAGGAGACATAGGAGAATGTGATGTCACAGAGGAGGATGTGAAATCACAGAGGAGGATGTGATGTCGCAGTAAGCATGTGATGTCACCGGGCGGGATGTGATGTCACAGAGGAGGATGTGATGTCATAGGGGAGCAGTGATGCCATAGGAGAACTGTGATGTCACAGAGGAGGATGTGATGTCACAGAGGAGGATGTGATGTCACAGGAGAGCTGTGATGTCAGAGGGGAGGATGTGATGTCATAGAGGGGCTGTTATGTCACAGAGGAGAATGTGATGTCACAGGAGATCTGTGATTACACAGAGGAGGATGTGACGTCACTGGTTTCTGTGATGTCACAGGGCGGGATGTGATTTCACAGAGGAGGATGCAAGCTCACGGTGGAGAATGTGATGGGATAGGAGACCTGTGATGTCACAGAGGAGGATGTGAAATCACAGAGAAGGATGTGATGTCGCAGTAAGCATGTGATGTCACAGAGGAGGATGTGATGTCACAGAGGAGTATGTGATGTCACAGTTCGCTGTGATGCCACAGGGACGATGTGATGTCACAGAGGAGGATGCAAGCTCACAGAGGAGAATATGATGTCATAGGAGAACTGTGATGTCACAGGAAGGATGTGATGTCACAGGAGAACTGTGATGTCATAGGAGAGCTGTTATGTCACAGAGGAGGATGTGATGTCACAGAGGAGGATGTGATGTCACAGGAGAATTGTGATGTCATAGGAGAGTTGTTATGTCACAGGGGAGAATGTGATGTCACAGGAGATCTGTGATGTCACAGAGGATGATTTGATGTCATAAGAGACATGCGATGTCACAGAGGGGGATATGATGGCATCGAGTAGGATGTGATGTCACAGGGAACTGTGAAGTCACAGAGGAGGGTGTGATATTATAGGAGATTTGTGATGTCATAGAAGCGCTCTGACGTCACTGGGAGGATGTGATGTCACAGAGGAGGATGTGATGTCAGAGAGGAGGATGTGATGTCACAGAGGGGCTGTTATGTCACAGGGGAGAATGTGATGTCACAGGAGATCTGTGATATTACTGAGGAGGATGCAAGCTCACAGAGGAGAATATGATGTCATAGGAGACATAGGAGACATAGGAGAATGTGATGTCACAGAGGAGGATGTGAAATCACAGAGGAGGATGTGATGTCGCAGTAAGCATGTGATGTCACCGGGCGGGATGTGATGTCACAGAGGAGGATGTGATGTCATAGGGGAGCAGTGATGCCATAGGAGAACTGTGATGTCACAGAGGAGGATGTGATGTCACAGAGGAGGATGTGATGTCACAGGAGAGCTGTGATGTCAGAGGGGAGGATGTGATGTCATAGAGGGGCTGTTATGTCACAGAGGAGAATGTGATGTCACAGGAGATCTGTGATTACACAGAGGAGGATGTGACGTCACTGGTTTCTGTGATGTCACAGGGCGGGATGTGATTTCACAGAGGAGGATGCAAGCTCACGGTGGAGAATGTGATGGGATAGGAGACCTGTGATGTCACAGAGGAGGATGTGAAATCACAGAGAAGGATGTGATGTCGCAGTAAGCATGTGATGTCACAGAGGAGGATGTGATGTCACAGAGGAGTATGTGATGTCACAGTTCGCTGTGATGCCACAGGGACGATGTGATGTCACAGAGGAGGATGCAAGCTCACAGAGGAGAATATGATGTCATAGGAGAACTGTGATGTCACAGGAAGGATGTGATGTCACAGGAGAACTGTGATGTCATAGGAGAGCTGTTATGTCACAGAGGAGGATGTGATGTCACAGAGGAGGATGTGATGTCACAGAGGGGCTGTTATGTCACAGGGGAGAATGTGATGTCACAGGAGATCTGTGATATTACTGAGGAGGATGCAAGCTCACAGAGGAGAATATGATGTCATAGGAGACATAGGAGACATAGGAGAATGTGATGTCACAGAGGAGGATGTGAAATCATAGAGGAGGATGTGATGTCGCAGTAAGCATGTGATGTCACCGGGCGGGATGTGACGTCACAGAGGAGGATGTGATGTCATAGGGGAGCAGTGATGTCATAGGAGAACTGTGATGTCACAGAGGAGGATGTGATGTCACAGAGGAGGATGTGATGTCACAGAGGTGGATGTGATGTCACGGAGGGACTGTGATGACACAGGGGAGAATGTGATGTCACAGGAGATCTGTGATGTCACAGAGGATGATTTGATGTCATAAGAGACATGCGATGTCACAGAGGGGGATATGATGGCATCGAGTAGGATGTGATGTCAAAGGGAACTGTGAAGCCAGAGAGGGGGATGTGATGTCACAGAGGAGGATGTGATGTCACAGAGGAGGATGTGATCTCGCAGGAGAGCTATGTCCCAGGGGAGGATGTGATGTCACAGAGGAGCTGTTATGTCACAAGGGAGAATGTGATGTCACAGGAGATCTGTGATGTCACAGAGGAGGATGTGTTGTCACAGGGAGGGTGTGATGTCACAGAGGAGGATATGATGTCACAGAGGAGGATGTGATGTCAAAGGGAACTGTGAAGTCACAGAGGAGGATGTGATGTCGCAGAAGAGGATGTGATGTCATAGGGTAGCTGTGATGTCATAGAAGAGCGGTGATGTCACAGAGGAGGATGTGATGTCGCAGAGCAGGATGTGATGGCACAGGAGAGTTGTTATGACACAGAGGAGGATGTGATGTCACAGAGGTGGATGTGATGTCACAGAGGGACTGTGATGTCACAGGGGAGAATGTGATGTCACAGGGGATCTGTGATGTCTCAGAGGATGATTTGATGTCGTAAGGGACATTCCATGTCACAGAGGGGATATGATGTCACAGAGGAGGATTTGATGTCAAAGGGAACTGTGAAGTCACGGAGGAGGATGTGATGTCGCAGAGGAGGATGTGATGTCACAGGGAACTGTGAAGTCACAGAGGAGGGTGTGATATTATAGGAGATTTGTGATGTCATAGAAGCGCTCTGACGTCAATGGGAGGATGTGATGTCACAGAGGAGGATGTGATGTCACAGGAGAGCTGTGATGTCAGAGGGGAGGATGTGATGTCATAGAGGGGCTGTTATGTCACAGAGGAGAATGTGATGTCACAGGAGATCTGTGATTACAAAGAGGAGGATGTGACGTCACTGGTTTCTGTGATATCACAGGGCGGGATGTGATGTCACAGAGGAGGATGTGATGTCATAGGGGAGCTGTGATGTCATAGGAGAACTGTGATGTCACGGAGGAGGATGTGATGTCACAGAGGGGGATGTGATGTCACAGGAGACCTGTTATGTCACTGAGGAGGATGTGATGTCACAGAGGTGGTTGTGATGTCACAGAGGAACTGTCATGACACAGGGGAGAATGTGATGTCACAGGAGATTTGTGATGTCCCAGAGGATGGTTTGATGTTATAAGAGACATGCGATGTCACAGAGGGGATATGATGTCAGGGCGTAGGATGCGATGTCAAAGGGAACTGTGAAGCCACAGAGGGGGATGTGATGTCACAGGGGAGGATGTGATATCACAGAGGAGGATGTGATGTCACAGTAAGCATGTGATATCACCGGGCGGGATGTGATGTCACAGAGGAGGATGTGATGTCACAGGGGAGCTGTGATGTCCCAGGGGAGGATGTGATGTCACAGAGGAGCTGTTATGTCACAGAGGAGAATGTGATGTCACAGGAGATCTGTGATGTTAGAGAGGAGGATGTGATGTCACAGAGGAGGATATGATGTCACAGAGGAGGATGTGATATCACAGGGATGATGTGATGTCGCAGAGGAGGATGTGAAGTCACAGGAAGCATGTGATGTCACAGGGAGGATGTGATGTCGCAGGAGAACTGTGATGTCATAGGAGAGCGGTGATGTCACAGAGGGGATGTGATGTCACAGAGGTGGATGTGGATGCGATGTCACAGAGGTGGATGTGATGTCATAGAAGACGTGCGATGTCACAGAGGGGATGTGATTACACAGCGGAGGATGCGATGTCACAGGGAGGATATGGTGTAATAGGAGACATGTGATGACACAGAGCAGGATGTGACGTCACTGGGAGTTTTGATGTCACAGGGGAGGATGTGATGTTACAGAGGAGGATGTGATGTCACATGGGAGCTGTGAAGTAACGGGGAAGATGTGATACCACAGATGAGGATATGATGTCTCAGGTCGCTGTGAAGTCACAGGGCGGGATGAGATGTCACAGAGGAGGATGCAAGCTCACAGAGGAGAATCTGATGTCATCGGAGACCTGTGAATGTCACAGAGGAGGATGTGATATCACAGAGGAGGATGTGATGTCGCAGTAAGCATGTGATATCACCGGGCGGGATGTGATGTCCCAGAAGAGGATGTGATGTCATAGGGGAGCTGTGATTTCACAGGAGAGCTGGGATGTCACAGAGGAGGATGTGATGTCACAGAGGAGGATGTGATGTCACAGAGGAGGATGTGATGTCCTAGGAGACCTGTGATGTCACAGAGGAGGATGTGATGTCACAGTAAGCATGTGATATCACCGGGCGGGATGTGATGTCACAGAGGAGGATGTGATGTCACAGGGGAGCTGTGATGTCCTAGAAGAGCGGTGATGTCAGAGAGGAGGATGTGATGTCGCAGAGGAGGATGTGATGGCACAGGAGAGTTGTTATGTCACAGAGGAGGATGTGATGTCACAGAGGTGGATGTGATGTCACAGAGGGACTGTGATGTCACAGGGGAGAATGTGATGTCACAGGGGAGAATGTGATGTCTCAGAGGATGATTTGATGTCATAAGAGACATGCGATGTCACAGAGGGGCTATGATGTCACAGAGGAGGATTTGATGTCAAAGGGAACTGTGAAGTCACAGAGGAGGATGTGATGTCGCAGAGGAGGATGTGATGTCACAGGGAACTGTGAAGTCATAGAGGAGGGTGTGATATTATAGGAGGTTTGTGATGTCATAGAAGCGCTCTGACGTCACTGGGAGGATGAGATGTCACCGAGGAGGATGTGATGTCACAGGAGAGCTGTGATGTCAGAGGGGAGGATGTGATGTCATAGAGGGGCTGTTATGTCACAGAGGAGAATGTGATGTCACAGGAGATCTGTGATTACACAGAGGAGGATGTGACGTCACTGGTTTCTGTGATGTCACAGGGCGGGATGTGATGTCACAGAGGAGGATGCAAGCTCACGGTGGAGAATGTGATGGGATAGGAGACCTGTGATGTCACAGAGGAGGATGTGAAATCACAGAGAAGGATGTGATGTCACAGTAGGCATGTGATGTCCCAGAGGAGGATGTGATGTCACAGAGGAGGATGTGATGTCACAGAGGAGTATGTGATGTCACAGTTCGCTGTGATGCCACAGGGACGATGTGATGTCACAGAGGAGGATGCAAGCTCACAGAGGAGAATGTGATGTCATAGGAGACCTGTGATGTCACAGAGGAGGGTGTGAAATCACAGAGGAAAATGTGATGTCATAGGAGAGCTGTTATGTCACAGAGGAGGATGTGATGTCACAGAGGAGGATGTGATGTCACAGAGGGGCTGTTATGTCACAGGGGAGAATGTGATGTCACAGGAGATCTGTGATATTACTGAGGAGGATGCAAGCTCACAGAGGAGAATATGATGTCATAGGAGACATAGGAGACATAGGAGAATGTGATGTCACAGAGGAGGATGTGAAATCACAGAGGAGGATGTGATGTCGCAGTAAGCATGTGATGTCACCGGGCGGGATGTGATGTCACAGAGGAGGATGTGATGTCATAGGGGAGCTGTGATGTCCTAGGAGACCTGTGATGTCACAGAGGAGGATGTGATGTCACAGAGGAGGATGTGATGTCACAGAGGTGGATGTGATGTCACGGAGGGACTGTGATGACACAGGGGAGAATGTGATGTCACAGGAGATCTGTGATGTCACAGAGGATGATTTGATGTCATAAGAGACATGCGATGTCACAGAGGGGGATATGATGGCATCGAGTAGGATGTGATGTCAAAGGGAACTGTGAAGCCACAGAGGGGGATGTGATGTCACAGAGGAGGATGTGATGTCACAGAGGAGGATGTGATCTCGCTGGAGAGCTATGTCCCAGGGGAGGATGTGATGTCACAGAGGAACTGTTATGTCACAAGGGAGAATGTGATGTCACAGGAGATCTGTGATGTCACAGAGGAGGATGTGATGTCACAGGGAGGATGTGATGTCACAGAGGAGGATATGATGTCACAGAGGTGGATGTGATGTCAAAGGGAACTGTGAAGTCACAGAGGAGGATGTGATGTCGCAGAGGAGGATGTGATGTCACAGGGAACTGTGATGTCACAGAGGAGGGTGTGATATTATAGGAGATTTGTGATGTCATAGAAGCGCTCTGACGTCACAGGGAGGATGTCATGTCACAGGAGAGCTGTGATGTCAGAGGGGAGGATGTGATGTCTTAGAGGGGCTGTTATGTCACAGAGGAGAATGTGATGTCACAGGAGATCTGTGATTACACAGAGGAGGATGTGACGTCACTGATTTCTGTGATGTCACAGGGCGGGATGTGATGTCACAGAGGAGGATGCAAGCTCACGGTGGAGAATGTGATGGGATAGGAGACCTGTGATGTCACAGAGGAGGATGTGATGTCACAGAGGAGGATGTGATGTCACAGGTTGCTGTAATGTCACAGGGTGGGATGTGATGTCACAGAGGAGGATGCAAACTCACAGAGGAGAATGTGATGTCATAGGAGACCTGTGATGTCACAGAGGAGGATGTGAATTCACAGAGGAGGATGTGATGTCGCAGTAAGCATGTGATGTCACCGATGAGGATGTGATGTCGTAGGGGAGCTGTGATGTCACAGAGGAGGATGTGATGTCACAGGAAACATGCAATGTCCCAGAGGAGAATGTGATGTCCCAGAGGAAGATTAAATGTCAGAGAGGAGGCTATGATGTCACAGGGGAACTGTGATTACATAGGTGAGCTGTGATGTCACGAAGGAGGATGTGATGTCATAGGAGAGACGCGATGTCTCATGGAGGATGTCACAGAGGAGGATGTGATATCACAGAGGAGGATGTGATGTCACAGTAAGCATGTGATATCACCGGGCGGGATGTGATGTAACAGAGGAGGATGTGATGTCACAGGAGAGCTGTGATGTCAGAGGGGAGGATGTGATATCCTAGAGGGGCTGTTATGTCACAGAGGAGAATGTGATGTCACAGGAGATCTGTGATTACACAGAGGAGGATGTGACTTCACTGGTTTCTGTGATGTCACAGGGCGGGATGTGATTTCACAGAGGAGGATGCAAGCTCACGGTGGAGAATGTGATGGGATAGGAGACCTGTGATGTCACAGAGGAGGATGTGAAATCACAGAGAAGGATGTCACAGTTCGCAGTAAGCATGTGACGTCACAGAGGAGGATGTGATGTCACAGAGGTAGATGTGATGTCACAGGGGAGAATGTGATGTCACAGGAGATCTGTGATGTCACAGAGGATGATTTGATGTCATAAGAGACATGTGAAGTCAAAGAGGGGATATGATGTCACAGAGGAGGATGTGATATCAAAGGGAGCTGTGAAGTCACAGAGGAGGATGTGATGTCGCAGAGGAGGGTGTGATGTTATAGGAGATCTGTGATGTCATAGAAGAGCTCGGACGTCACAGGGAGGATGTGATGTCACAGAGGAGGATGTGATGTCACAGGAGAACTGTGATATCATAGGAGAGCTGTTATGTCACAGAGGAGGATGTGATGTCACAGAGGAGGATGTGATGTCACTGGAGATCTGTGATGACAGAGGATGATTTGATGTCATAAGTGACTTGCGATGTCACAGAGGGTATATGATATCATAGGGTAGGATGTGATGTCAAAGGGAACTGTGAAGTCAGAGGGGGATGTGATGTCACAGAGGAGGATGTGATGTCACATAAGAGGATGTGATGTCCTAGGGTTTAAGTGATGTCACAGAGGAGGATGTGATGCCACAGAGGAGGATGTGATGTCACAGAGGAGGATGTGATGCCACAGAGGAGGATGTGATGTCACAGAGGAGGATGTGATGTCACAGAGGGGCTGTTATGTCATAGGGGAGCTGTGATGTCATAGGAGACCTGTGATGTCACAGAGGAGGATGTGATGTCACAGAGGAGGATGTGCTGTCACAGAGGAGGATGTGATGTCACAGGGGAGCTGTGATGTCATAGAAGAGCGGAGATGTCACAGAGGAGGATGTGATGTCGCAGAGGAGGATGTGATGGCACAGGAGAGTTGTTATGTCACAGAGGAGGATGTGATGTCACAGAGGTGGATGTGATGTCACAGAGGGACTGTGATGTCTCAGGGGAGAATGTGATGTCACAGGGGAGAATGTGATGTCTCAGAGGATGATTTGATGTCATAAGAGACATGCGATGTCACAGAGGGGCTATGATGTCACAGAGGAGGATTTGATGTCAAAGGGAATTGTGAAGTCACAGAGGAGGATGTGATGTCGCAGAGGAGGATGTGATGTCACAGGGACCTGTGAAGTCATAGAGGAGGGTGTGATATTATAGGAGGTTTGTGATGTCATAGAAGCGCTCTGACGTCACTGGGAGGATGAGATGTCACAGAGGAGGATGTGATGTCACAGGAGAGCTGTGATGTCAGAGGGGAGGATGTGATGTCATAGAGGGGCTGTTATGTCACAGAGGAGAATGTGATGTCACAGGAGATCTGTGATTACACAGAGGAGGATGTGACGTCACTGGTTTCTGTGATGTCACAGGGCGGGATGTGATGTCACAGAGGAGGATGCAAGCTCACAGTGGAGAATGTGATGGGATAGGAGACCTGTGATGTCACAGAGGAGGATGTGATGTCACAGAGGAGTATGTGATGTCACAGTTCGCTGTGATGCCACAGGGAGGATGTGATGTCACAGAGGAGGATGCTAGCTCACAGAGGAGAATGTGATGTCATAGGAGAGCTGTGATGTCACAGGAAGGATGTGATGTCACAGGAGAACTGTGATGTCATAGGAGAGCTGTTATGTCACAGAGGAGGATGTGATGTAACAGAGGAGGATGTGATGTCACAGAGGGGCTGTTATGTCACAGGGGAGAATGTGATGTCACAGGAGATCTGTGATATTTCTGAGGAGGATGCAAGCTCACAGAGGAGAATATGATGTCATAGGAGACATAGGAGACATAGGAGAATGTGATGTCACAGAGGAGGATGTGAAATCACAGAGGAGGATGTGATGTCGCAGTAAGCATGTGATGTCACCGGCGGGATGTGATGTCACAGAGGAGGATGTGATGTCATAGGGGAGTTGTGATGTCCTAGGAGACCTGTGATGTCACAGAGGAGGATGTGATGTCACAGAGGAGGATGTGATGTCACAGAGGTGGATGTGATGTCACGGAGGGACTGTGATGACACAGGGGAGAATGTGATGTCACAGGAGATCTGTGATGTCACAGAGGATGATTTGATGTCATAAGAGACATGCGATGTCACAGAGGGGGATATGATGGCATCGTGTAGGATGTGATGTCAAAGGGAACTGTGAAGCCACAGAGGGGGATGTGATGTCACAGAGGAGGATGTGATGTCACAGAGGAGGATGTGATCTCGCAGGAGAGCTATGTCCCAGGGGAGGATGTGATGTCACAGAGGAGCTGTTATGTCACAAGGGAGAATGTGATGTCACAGGAGATCTGTGATGTCACAGAGGAGGATGTGATGTCACAGGGAGGATGTGATGTCACAGAGGAGGATATGATGTCACAGAGGAGGATGTGATGTCAAAGGGAACTGTGAAGTCACAGAGGAGGATGTGATGTCGCAGAGGAGGATGTGATGTCACAGGGAACTGTGATGTCACAGAGGAGGGTGTGATATTATAGGAGATTTGTGATGTCATAGAAGCGCTCTGACGTCACTGGGAGGATGTGATGTCACAGGAGAGCTGTGATGTCAGAGGGGAGGATGTGATGTCTTAGAGGGGCTGTTATGTCACAGAAGAGAATGTGATGTCACAGGAGATCTGTGATTACACAGAGGAGGATGTGACGTCACTGATTTCTGTGATGTCACAGGGCGGGATGTGATGTCACAGAGGAGGATGCAAGCTCACGGTGGAGAATGTGATGGGATAGGAGACCTGTGATGTCACAGAGGAGGATGTGATGTCACAGAGGAGGATGTGATGTCACAGGTTGCTGTAATGTCACAGGGTGGGATGTGATGTCACAGAGGAGGATGCAAACTCACAGAGGATAATGTGATGTCATAGGAGACCTGTGATGTCACAGAGGAGGATGTGAATTCACAGAGGAGGATGTGATGTCGCAGTAAGCATGTGATGTCACCGATGAGGATGTGATGTCGTAGGGGAGCTGTGATGTCACAGAGGAGGATGTGATGTCACAGGAAACATGCAATGTCTCAGAGGAGAATGTGATGTCCCAGAGGAAGATTAAATGTCAGAGAGGAGGCTATGATGTCACAGGGGAACTGTGATTACATAGGTGAGCTGTGATGTCACGAAGGAGGATGTGATGTCATAGGAGAGACGCGATGTCTCATGGAGGATGTCACAGAGGAGGATGTGATGTCACAGGAGAGCTGTGATGTCAGAGGGGAGGATGTGATGTCATAGAGGGGCTGTTATGTCACAGAGGAGAATGTGATGTCACAGGAGATCTGTGATTGCACAGAGGAGGATGTGACTTCACTGGTTTCTGTGATGTCACAGGGCGGGATGTGATGTCACAGAGGAGGATGCAAGCTCACGGTGGAGAATGTGATGGGATAGGAGACCTGTGATGTCACAGAGGAGGATGTGAAATCACAGAGAAGGATGTGATGTCGCAGGAAGCATGTGATGTCACAGAGGAGGATGTGATGTCACAGAGGAGGATGTGATGTCACAGAGGAGTATGTGATGTCACAGTTCGCTGTGATGCCACAGGGAGGATGTGATGTCACAGAGGAGGATGCAAGCTCACAGAGGAGAATGTGATGTCATAGGAGAGCTGTGATGGCACAGGAAGGATGTGATGTCACAGAGGGTCTGTTATGTCACAGGGGAGAATGTGACATCACAGGAGATCTGTGATGACAGAGGATGATTTGATGTCAAAAGAGACCTGCGATGTCACAGAGGGGACATGATGTCATAGGGTAGGATGTGATGTCAAAGGGAACAGTGAAGTCAGAGGGGTATGTGATGTCACAGAGGAGGATGTGATGTCACTGAGGAGGATGTGATGTCCTAGGGTTCAAGTGATGTCACAGAGGAGGATGTGACGTCACAGGAGTGCTGTGATGTCACAGAGGAGGATGTGATGTCACAGAGGGGCTGTTATGTCATAGGGGAGCTGTGATGTCATAGGAGACCTGTGATGTCACAGAGGAGGATGTGATGTCACAGAGGAGGATGTGCTGTCACAGAGGAGGATGTGATGTCACAGGGGAGCTGTGATGTCATAGAAGAGCGGTGATGTCACAGAGGAGGATGTGATGTCGCAGAGGAGTATCTGATGTCAAAGGGAACTGTGAAGTCACAGAGGAGGATGTGATGTTGCAGAGGAGGATGTGATGTCAAAGGGAACTGTGAAGTCACAGAGGAGGCTGTGATATTATAGGAGGTTTGTGATGTCATAGAAGCGCTCTGACGTCACTGGGAGGATGTGATGTCACAGAGGAGGATGTGATGTCACAGGAGAGCTGTGATGTCAGAGGGGAGGATGTGATGTCATAGAGGGGCTGTTATGTCACAGAGGAGAATGTGATGTCACAGGAGATCTGTGATTACACAGAGGAGGATGTGACGTCACTGGTTTCTGTAATGTCACAGGGCGGGATGTGATGTCACAGAGGCGGATGCAAGCTCACAGAGGAGAATGTGATGTCATAGGAGACCTGTGATGTCACAGAGGAGGATGTGAATTCACAGAGGTGGATGTGATGTCGCAGTAAGCATGTGATGTCACCGATGAGGATGTGATGTCGTAGGGGAGCTGTGATGTCACAGAGGAGGATGTGATGTCACAGGAAACATGCAATGTCCCAGAGGAGAATGTGATGTCCCAGAGGAAGATTAAATGTCACAGAGGAGGCTATGATGTCACAGGGGAACTGTGATTACATAGGTGAGCTGTGATGTCACGAAGGAGGATGTGATGTCATAGGAGAGACGCGATGTCTCATGGAGGATGTCACAGAGGAGGATGTGATGTCACAGGAGAGCTGTGATGTCAGAGGGGAGGATGTGATGTCATAGAGGGGCTGTTATGTCACAGAGGAGAATGTGATGTCACAGGAGATCTGTGATTGCACAGAGGAGGATGTGACTTCACTGGTTTCTGTGATGTCACAGGGCGGGATGTGATGTCACAGAGGAGGATGCAAGCTCACGGTGGAGAATGTGATGGGATAGGAGACCTGTGATGTCACAGAGGAGGATGTGAAATCACAGAGAAGGATGTGATGTCGCAGGAAGCATGTGATGTCACAGAGGAGGATGTGATGTCACAGAGGAGGATGTGATGTCACAGAGGAGGATGTGATGTCACAGAGGAGTATGTGATGTCACAGGGAGGATGTGATGTCACAGAGGAGGATGCAAGCTCACAGAGGAGAATGTGATGTCATAGGAGAGCTGTGATGGCACAGGAAGGATGTGATGTCACAGAGGGTCTGTTATGTCACAGGGGAGAATGTGACATCACAGGAGATCTGTGATGACAGAGGATGATTTGATGTCAAAAGAGACCTGCGATGTCACAGAGGGGACATGATGTCATAGGGTAGGATGTGATGTCAAAGGGAACAGTGAAGTCAGAGGGGTATGTGATGTCACAGAGGAGGATGTGATGTCACTGAGGAGGATGTGATGTCCTAGGGTTCAAGTGATGTCACAGAGGAGGATGTGATGCCACAGAGGAGGATGTGATGTCACAGAGGAGGATGTGACGTCACAGGAGTGCTGTGATGTCACAGAGGAGGATGTGATGTCACAGAGGGGCTGTTATGTCATAGGGGAGCTGTGATGTCATAGGAGACCTGTGATGTCACAGAGGAGGATGTGATGTCACAGAGGAGGATGTGCTGTCACAGAGGAGGATGTGATGTCACAGGGGAGCTGTGATGTCATAGAAGAGCGGAGATGTCACAGAGGAGGATGTGATGTCGCAGAGGAGTATCTGATGTCAAAGGGAACTGTGAAGTCACAGAGGAGGATGTGATGTTGCAGAGGAGGATGTGATGTCAAAGGGAACTGTGAAGTCACAGAGGAGGCTGTGATATTATAGGAGGTTTGTGATGTCATAGAAGCGCTCTGACGTCACTGGGAGGATGTGATGTCACAGAGGAGGATGTGATGTCACAGGAGAGCTGTGATGTCAGAGGGGAGGATGTGATGTCATAGAGGGGCTGTTATGTCACAGAGGAGAATGTGATGTCACAGGAGATCTGTGATTACACAGAGGAGGATGTGACGTCACTGGTTTCTGTGATATCACAGGGCGGGATGTGATGTCACAGAGGAGGATGCAAGCTCACGGTGGAGAATGTGATGGGATAGGAGACCTGTGATGTCACAGAGGTGGATGTGAAATCACAGAGAAGGATGTGATGTCGCAGTAAGCATGTGATGTCACAGAGGAGGATGTGATGTCACAGAGGAGGATGTGATGTCACAGAGGAGTATGTGATGTCACAGTTCGCTGTGATGCCACAGGGAGGATGTGATGTCACAGAGGAGGATGCAAGCTCACAGAGGAGAATGTGATGTCATAGGAGACCTGTGATGTCACAGAGGAGGATGTGTTCTCACAGAGGAGGATGTGATGTCACAGAGGAGGATGTGATCTCATAGGGGAGCTGTGGTGTCATAGGAGAGCTGTGTTGTCACAAAGGAGGCTGAGATGTCACAAAGGAGGATGTGATGTCATAGGAGACATATGATGTCACAGAGGGGGATGTGATATCACAGATGTGGGTCTGCTTTCACAGGAAGCATGTGATGCCACAGGAAGAATGTGTTGTCACAGAGGAGGCTGTGATGTCACAGAGGAGGATGTGATGTCACAGGAGATCTGTGATGTCAGAGAGGAGGATGTGCTGTCACAGGAAACATGCAATGTCCCAGAGGAGAATGTGATGTCCCAGAAAGAAGATTAAATGTCAGAGAGGAGGCTATGATGTCACAGGGGAGCTGTGATTTCATAGGTAAACTGTGATGTCACGAAGGAGGAGGTTATGTCATTGGAGAGACGCTGGGTCGCAGGGGGAATGTGATGTCACCGCGGAGGATGTGATGCCACGGGAGAGCTGTTATGTCACAGAAGAGGATGTGATGTCACAGAGGTAGATGTGATGTCACAGGGGAGAATGTGATGTCACAGGAGATCTGTGATGTCACAGAGGATGATTTGATGTCATAAGAGACATGTGAAGTCAAAGAGGGGATATGATGTCACAGAGGAGGATGTGATATCAAAGGGAGCTGTGAATTCACAGAGGAGGATGTGATGTCGCAGAGGAGGGTGTGATGTTATAGGAGATCTGTGATGTCATAGAAGAGCTCGGACGTCACAGGGAGGATGTGATGTCACAGAGGAGGATGTGATGTCACAGGAGAACTGTGATATCATAGGAGAGCTGTTATGTCACAGAGGAGGATGTGATGTCACAGAGGAGGATGTGATGTCACTGGAGATCTGTGATGACAGAGGATGATTTGATGTCATAAGTGACTTGCGATGTCACAGAGGGTATATGATATCATAGGGTAGGATGTGATGTCACAGGGAACTGTGAAGTCAGAGGGGGATGTGATGTCACAGAGGAGGATGTGATGTCACAGAAGAGGATGTGATGTCCTAGGGTTCAAGTGATGTCACAGAGGAGGATGTGATGCCACAGAGGAGGATGTGATGTCACAGAGGAGGATGTGATGCCACAGAGGAGGATGTGATGTCACAGAGGAGGATGTGATGTCACAGAGGGGCTGTTATGTCATAGGGGAGCTGTGATGTCATAGGAGACCTGTGATGTCACAGAGGAGGATGTGATGTCACAGAGGAGGATGTGATGCCACAGAGGAGGATGTGATGTCACAGAGGAGGATGTGATGTCACAGAGGGGCTGTTATGTCATAGGGGAGCTGTGATGCCATAGGAAACCTGTGATGTCACAGAGGAGGATGTGATGTCACAGAGGAGGATGTGATGTCACAGAGGAGGATGTGATGTCACAGGGGAGCTGTGATGTCATAGAAGAGCGGAGATGTCACAGAGGAGGATGTGATGTCGCAGAGGAAGATGTGATGGCACAGGAGAGTTGTTATGTCACAGAGGAGGATGTGATGTCACAGAGGTGGATGTGATGTCACAGAGGGACTGTGATGTCACAGGGGAGAATGTGATGTCACAGGGGAGAATGTGATGTCTCAGAGGATGATTTGATGTCATAAGAGACATGCGATGTCACAGAGGGGCTATGATGTCACAGAGGAGGATTTGATGTCTAAGGGAACTGTGAAGTCACAGAGGAGGATGTGATGTCGCAGAGGAGGATGTGATGTCACAGGGAACTGTGAAGTCATAGAGGAGGGTGTGATATTATAGGAGGTTTGTGATGTCATAGAAGCGCTCTGACGTCACTGGGAGGATGAGATGTCACAGAGGAGGATGTGATGTCACAGGAGAGCTGTGATGTCAGAGGGGAGGATGTGATGTCATAGAGGGGCTGTTATGTCACAGAGGAGAATGTGATGTCACAGGAGATCTGTGATTACACAGAGGAGGATGTGACGTCACTGGTTTCTGTGATGTCACAGGGCGGGATGTGATTTCACAGAGGAGGATGCAAGCTCACGGTGGAGAATGTGATGGGATAGGAGACCTGTGATGTCACAGAGGAGGATGTGAAATCACAGAGAAGGATGTAATGGCGCAGTAAGCATGTGACGTCACAGAGGAGGATGTGATGTCACAGAGGAGGATGTGATGTCACAGAGGAGTATGTGATGTCACAGTTCGCTGTGATGCCACAGGGAGGATGTGATGTCACAGAGGAGGATGCAAGCTCACAGAGGAGAATGTGATGTCATAGGAGAGCTGTGATGTCACAGGAAGGATCTGATGTCACAGGAGAACTGTGATGTCATAGGAGAGCTGTTATGTCACAGAGGAGGATGTGATGTCACAGAGGAGGATGTGATGTCACAGAGGGGCTGTTATGTCACAGGGGAGAATGTGATGTCACAGGAGATCTGTGATATTACTGAGGAGGATGCAAACTCTCAAAGGAGAATATGATGTCATAGGAGACATAGGAGACATAGGAGAATGTGATGTCACAGAGGAGGATGTGAAATCACAGAGGAGGATGTGATGTCGCAGTAAGCATATGATGTCACCGGGCGGGATGTGATGTCACAGAGGAGGATGTGATGTCATAGGGGAGCTGTGATGTCATAGGAGAACTGTGATGTCACAGAGGAGGATGTGATGTCACAGAGGAGGATGTGATGTCACAGAGGAGAATGTGATGTCACAGGAGATCTGTGATTACACAGAGGAGGATGTGACGTCACTGGTTTCTGTGATGTCAAAGGGCGGGTTGTGATGTCACAGAGGAGGACGCAAGCTCACGGTGGAGAATGTGATGGGATAGGAGACCTGTGATGTCACAGAGGAGGATGTGATGTCACAGAGGAGGATGTGATGTCACAGGTTGCTGTGATGTCACAGTGCGGGATGTGATGTCACAGAGGAGGATGCAAGCTCACAGAGGAGAATGTGATGTCATAGGAGACCTGTGATGTCACAGAGGAGGATGTGAATTCACAGAGGAGGATGTGATGTCGCCGTAAGCATATGATGTCACCGATGAGGATGCAAGCTCACAGAGGATAATGTGATGTCATAGGAGTCCTGTGATGTCACAGAGGAGGATGTGAATTCACAGAGGAGGATGTGATGTCGCAGTAAGCATGTGATGTCACCGATGAGGATGTGATGTCGTAGGGGAGCTGTGATGTCCCAGAGGAGAATGTGATGTCCCAGAGGAAGATTAAATGTCAGGGAGGAGGCTATGGTGTCACAGGGGAACTGTGATTACATAGGTGAGCTGTGATGTCACGAAGGAGGATGTGATTTCATTGGAGAGTTGCGGGGTCGCAGGGGGAATGTGATGTCTCCGCGGAGGATGTGATGCCATGGGAGAGGTGTTATGTCACAGAGGAGGATGTGATGTCACAGGAAACATGCAATGTCCCAGAGGAGAATGTGATGTCCCAGAGGAAGATTAAATGTCAGAGAGGAGGCTATGATGTCATAGGGGAACTGTGATTACATAGGTGAGCTGTGATGTCACGAAGGAGGATGTGATGTCATAGGAGAGACGCGATGTCTCATGGAGGATGTGATGTCACAGAGGAGGATGTGATGTCACAGAGGATGATTTGATGTCATAAGAGACATGCGATTTCACAGAGGGGAAATGATGTCACAGAGGAGGATATGATGTCAAAGGGAACTGTGAAGTCACAGTTGAGGATGTGATGTCGCAGAGGAGGATGTGATGTCGCAGTAAGCATGTGATGTCACAGAGGAGGATGTGATGTCACAGAAGAGGATGTGATGTCACAGGAGAACTGTTATGTCACAGTGGAGGATGTGATGTCACAGAGGAGGATGTGATGTCACAGAGGAGGATGTGATGTCACAGGAGAGCTGTGATGTCACAGAGGCGGATGTGATGTCACAGGTTACTGTGATGTCAAAGGGCGGGATGTGATGTCACAGAGGAGGATGCAGGCTCACAGAGGAGAATGTGATGTCATAGGAGACCTGTGATGTCACAGAGGAGGATGTGAATTCACAGAGGAGGATGTGAAATCACAGAGAAGGATGTGATGTCGCAGTAAGCATGTGATGTCACGGAGGAGGATGTGATGTCACAGAGGAGGATGTGATGTCACAGGAAACATGCAATGTCCCAGAGGAGAATGTGATGTCCCAGAGGAAGATTAAATGTCAGGGAGGAGGCTATGGTGTCACAGGGGAACTGTGACTACATAGGTGAGCCGTGATGTCACGAAGGAGGATGTGATTTCATTGGAGAGTTGCGGGGTCGCAGGTGGAATGTGATGTCACCGCGGAGGATGTGATGCCACGGGAGAGCTGTTATGTCACAGAGGAGGATGTGACGTCGCAGAGGTAGATGTGATGTCACAGGGGAGAATGTGATGTCACAGGAGATCTGTGATGTCACAGAAGATGATTTGATGTCATAAGAGACATGCGAAGTCACAGAGGGGATATGATGTCACAGGGGAGGATGTGATGTCCTTGGGTTCAAGTGATGTCACAGACGAGGATGTGATGCCACAGAGGAGGATGTGATGGCACAGAGGAGGATGTGATGTCACAGAGGGTCTGTTATGTCACAGGGGAGAATGTGACGTCACAGGAGATCTGTGATGACAGAGGATGATTTGATGTCAAAAGAGACCTGCGATGTCACAGAGGGGATATGATGTCATAGGGTAGGATGTGATGTCAAAGGGAACTGTGAAGTCAGAGGGGGATGTGATGTCACAGAGGAGGATGTGATGTCACAGAGGAGGATGTGATGTCCTTGGGTTCAAGTGATGTCACAGACGAGGATGTGATGCCACAGAGGAGGATGTGATGGCACAGAGGAGGATGTGATGTCACAGGAGAGCTGTGATGTCACAGAGGAGGATGTGATGTCATAAGAGACATGCGAAGTCACAGAGGGGATATGATGTCACAGAGGAGGATGTGATGTCAAAGGGAACTGTGAAATCACAGAGGAGGATGTGATGTCGCAGAGGAGGGTGTGATGTCGCAGTAAGCATGTGATGTCACAGAGGAGGATGCGATGCCATAGGAGATCTGTGATGTCATAGAAGAGCTCTGACGTCACAGGGAGGATGTGATGTCACAGAGGAGGGTGTGATGTCATAGGGGAACTGTGATGTCATAGGAGAGCTGTGATGTCATAGGAGAGCTGTGATGCATTAGGAGAGCTGTGATATCACAGAGGAGGATGTGATGTCACAGAGGAGGATGTGATGTCACAGAGGGTCTGTTATGTCACAGGGGAGAATGTGACATCACAGGAGATCTGTGATGACATAGGATGATTTGATGTCAAAAGAGACCTGCGATGTCACAGAGGGGATATGATGTCATAGGGTAGGATGTGATGTCAAAGGGAACTATGAAGTCAGAGGGGGATGTGATGTCACAGAGGAGGATGTGATGTCAGAGAGGAGGATGTGATGTCACAGAGGGGCTGTTATGTCACAGAGGAGAATGTGATGTCACAGGAGATCTGTGATATTACTGAGGAGGATGCAAGCTCACAGAGGAGAATATGATGTCATAGGAGACATAGGAGACATAGGAGAATGTGATGTCACAGAGGAGGATGTGAAATCACAGAGGAGGATGTGATGTCGCAGTAAGCATGTGATGTCACCGGGCGGGATGTGATGTCACAGAGGAGGATGTGATGTCATAGGGGAGCAGTGATGCCATAGGAGAACTGTGATGTCACAGAGGAGGATGTGATGTCACAGAGGAGGATGTGATGTCACAGGAGAGCTGTGATGTCAGAGGGGAGGATGTGATGTCATAGAGGGGCTGTTATGTCACAGAGGAGAATGTGATGTCACAGGAGATCTGTGATTACACAGAGGAGGATGTGACGTCACTGGTTTCTGTGATGTCACAGGGCGGGATGTGATTTCACAGAGGAGGATGCAAGCTCACGGTGGAGAATGTGATGGGATAGGAGACCTGTGATGTCACAGAGGAGGATGTGAAATCACAGAGGAGGATGTGATGTCACAGAGGAGTATGTGATGTCACAGTTCGCTGTGATGCCACAGGGACGATGTGATGTCACAGAGGAGGATGCAAGCTCACAGAGGAGAATGTGATGTCATAGGAGAGCTGTGATGGCACAGGAAGGATGTGATGTCACAGGAGAACTGTGATGTCATAGGAGAGCTGTTATGTCACAGAGGAGGATGTGATGTCACAGAGGAGGATGTGATGTCACAGAGGGGCTGTTATGTCACAGGGGAGAATGTGATGTCACAGGAGATCTGTGATATTACTGAGGAGGATGCAAGCTCACAGAGAAGACTATAATGTCATAGGAGACCTAGGAGACATAGGAGCATGTGATGTCACAGAGGAGGATGTGCAATCACAGAGGAGGATGTGATGTCGCAGTAAGCATGTGATGTCACCGGGCGGGATGTGATGTCACAGGGGAGGATGTGATGTCATAGGGGAGCTGTGATGTCACAGGAGAACTGTGATGTCATAGGAGAGTTGTTATGTCACAGGGGAGAATGTGATGTCACAGGAGATCTGTGATGTCACAGAGGATGATTTGATGTCATAAGAGACATGCGATGTCACAGAGGGGGATATGATGGCATCGAGTAGGATGTGATGTCACAGGGAACTGTGAAGTCACAGAGGAGGTTGTGATATTATAGGAGATTTGTGATGTCATAGAAGCGCTCTGACGTCACTGGGAGGATGTGATGTCACAGAGGAGGATGTGATGTCACAGGAGAGCTGTGATGTCAGAGGGGAGGATGTGATGTCATAGAGGGGCTGTTATGTCACAGAGGAGAATGTGATGTCACAGGAGATCTGTGATTACACAGAGGAGGATGTGACGTCACTGGTTTCTGTAATGTCACAGGGCGGGATGTGATGTCACAGAGGAGGATGCAAGCTCACAGAGGATAATGTGATGTCATAGGAGACCTGTGATGTCACAGGAAGGATGTGATGTCACAGGAGAACTGTGATGTCATAGGAGAGCTGTTATGTCACAGAGGAGGATGTGATGTAACAGAGGAGGATGTGATGTCACAGAGGGGCTGTTATGTCACAGGGGAGAATGTGATGTCACAGGAGATCTGTGATATTACTGAGGAGGATGCAAGCTCACAGAGAAGAATATGATGTCATAGGAGACATAGGAGACATAGGAGAATGTGATGTCACAGAGGAGGATGTGAAATCACAGAGGAGGATGTGATGTCGCAGTAAGCATGTGATGTCACCGGGCGGGATGTGATGTCACAGAGGAGGATGTGATGTCATAGGGGAGCAGTGATGTCATAGGAGAACTGTGATGTCACAGAGGAGGATGTGATGTCACAGAGGAGGATGTGATGTCACAGAGGTGGATGTGATGTCACGGAGGGACTGTGATGGCACAGGGGAGAATGTGATGTCACAGGAGATCTGTGATGTCACAGAGGATGATTTGATGTCGTAAGAGACATGCGATGTCACAGAGGGGGATATGATGGCATCGAGTAGGATGTGATGTCAAAGGGAACTGTGAAGCCAGAGAGGGGGATGTGATGTCACAGAGGAGGATGTGATGTCACAGAGGAGGATGTGATCTCGCAGGAGAGCTATGTCCCAGGGGAGGATGTGATGTCACAGAGGAGCTGTTATGTCACAAGGGAGAATGTGATGTCACAGGAGATCTGTGATGTCACAGAGGAGGATGTGTTGTCACAGGGAGGGTGTGATGTCACAGAGGAGGATATGATGTCACAGAGGAGGATGTGATGTCAAAGGGAACTGTGAAGTCACAGAGGAGGATGTGATGTCACAGAAGAGGATGTGATGTCATAGGGGAGCTGTGATTTCATAGAAGAGCGGTGATGTCACAGAGGAGGATGTGATGTCGCAGAGCAGGATGTGATGGCACAGGAGAGTTGTTATGACACAGAGGAGGATGTGATGTCACAGAGGTGGATGTGATGTCACAGAGGGACTGTGATGTCACAGGGGAGAATGTGATGTCACAGGAGATCTGTGATGTCTCAGAGGATGATTTGATGTCATAAGAGACATGCGATGTCACAGAGGGGATATGATGTCACAGAGGAGGATTTGATGTCAAAGGGAACTGTGAAGTCACGGAGTAGGATGTGATGTCGCAGAGGAGGATGTGATGTCACAGGGAACTGTGAAGTCACAGGGGAGGGTGTGATATTATAGGAGATTTGTGATGTCATAGAAGCGCTCTGACGTCACTGGGAGGATGTGATGTCACAGAGGAGGATGTGATGTCACAGGAGAGCTGTGATGTCAGAGGGGAGGATGTGATGTCATAGAGGGGCTGTTATGTCACAGAGGAGAATGTGATGTCACAGGAGATCTGTGATTACACAGAGGAGGATGTGACGTCACTGGTTTCTGTGATATCACAGGGCGGGATGTGATGTCACAGACGCGGATGCAAGCTCACGGTGGAGAATGTGATGGGATAGGAGACCTGTGATGTCACAGAGGTGGATGTGAAATCACAGAGAAGGGTGTGATGTCGCAGTAAGCATGTGATGTCACAGAGGAGGATGTGATGTCACAGAGGAGGATGTGATGTCACAGAGGAGGATGTGATGTCACAGGTTGCTGTGATATCACTGGGATGGATGTGATGTCACAGAGGAGGATGCAAACTCACAGAGGAGAATGTGATGTCATAGGAGACCTGTGATGTCACAGAGGAGGATGTGTTCTCACAGAGGAGGATGTGATGTCACAGAGGAGGATGTGATCTCATAGGGGAGCTGTGGTGTCATAGGAGAGCTGTGTTGTCACAAAGGAGGCTGAGATGTCACAAAGGAGGATGTGATGTCATAGGAGACATATGATGTCACAGAGGGGGATGTGATATCACAGATGTGGGTCTGCTTTCACAGGAAGCATGTGATGCCACAGGAAGAATGTGTTGTCACAGAGGAGGCTGTGATGTCACAGAGGAGGATGTGATGTCACAGGAGATCTGTGATGTCAGAGAGGAGGATGTGCTGTCACAGGAAACATGCAATGTCCCAGAGGAGAATGTGATGTCCCAGAAAGAAGATTAAATGTCAGAGGGGAGGCTATGATGTCACAGGGGAGCTGTGATTTCATAGGTAAACTGTGATGTCACGAAGGAGGAGGTTATGTCATTGGAGAGACGCTGGGTCGCAGGGGGAATGTGATGTCACCGCGGAGGATGTGATGCCACGGGAGAGCTGTTATGTCACAAAAGAGGATGTGATGTCACAGAGGTAGATGTGATGTCACAGGGGAGAATGTGATGTCACAGGAGATCTGTGATGTCACAGAGGATGATTTGATGTCATAAGAGACATGTGAAGTCAAAGAGGGGATATGATGTCACAGAGGAGGGTGTGATGTCAAAGGGAACTGTGAAGTCACAGAGGAGGATGCGATGTCGCAGAGGAGGGTGTGATGTTATAGGAGATCTGTGATGTCATAGAAGAGCTCGGACGTCACAGGGAGGATGTGATGTCACAGAGGAGGATGTGATGTCACAGGAGAACTGTGATATCATAGGAGAGCTGTTATGTCACAGAGGAGGATGTGATGTCACAGAGGAGGATGTGATGTCACTGGAGATCTGTGATGACAGAGGATGATTTGATGTCATAAGTTACTTGCGATGTCACAGAGGGTATATGATATCATAGGGTAGGATGTGATGTCAAAGGGAACTATGAAGTCAGAGGGGGATGTGATGTCACAGAGGAGGATGTGATGTCACAGGGGAGGATGTGATGTCCTAGGGTTCAAGTGATGTCACAGAGGAGGGTGTGATGCCACAGAGGATGATGTGATGTCACAGAGGAGGATGTGATGCCCCAGAGGAGGATGTGATGTCACAGAGGAGGATGTGATGTCACAGAGGGGCTGTTATGTCATAGGGGAGCTGTGATGTCATAGGAGACCTGTGATGTCACAGAGGAGGATGTGATGTCACAGAGGAGGATGTGCTGTCACAGAGGAGGATGTGATGTCACAGGGGAGCTGTGATGTCATAGAAGAGCGGTGATGTCACAGAGGAGGATGTGATGTCGCAGAGGAGGATGTGATGGCACAGGAGAGTTGTTATGTCACAGAGGAGGATGTTATGTCACAGAGGTGGATGTGATGTCACAGAGGGACTGTGATGTCACAGGGGAGAATGTGATGTCACAGGGGAGAATGTGATGTCTCAGAGGATGATTTGATGTCCTAAGAGACATGCGATGTCACAGAGGGGCTATGATGTCACAGAGGAGGATTTGGTGTCAAAGAGAACTGTGAAGTCACGGAGGAGGATGTGATGTCGCAGAGGAGGATGTGATGTCACAGGGAACTGTGAAGTCATAGAGGAGGGTGTGATATTATAGGAGGTTTGTGATGTCATAGAAGCGCTCTGACGTCACTGGGAGGATGTGATGTCACAGAGGAGGGTGTGATGTCACAGGAGAGCTGTGATGTCAGAGGGGAGGATGTGATGTCATAGAGGGGCTGTTATGTCACAGAGGAGAATGTGATGTCACAGGAGATCTGTGATTACACAGAGGAGGATGTGACGTCACTGGTTTCTGTGATGTCACAGGGCGGGATGTGATTTCACAGAGGAGGATGCAAGCTCACGGTGGAGAATGTGATGGGATAGGAGACCTGTGATGTCACAGAGGAGGATGTGAAATCACAGAGAAGGATGTGATGTCGCAGTAAGCATGTGATGTCACAGAGGAGGATGTGATGTCACAGAGGAGTATGTGATGTCACAGTTCGCTGTGATGCCACAGGGACGATGTGATGTCACAGAGGAGGATGCAAGCTCACAGAGGAGAATATGATGTCATAGGAGAACTGTGATGTCACAGGAAGGATGTGATGTCACAGGAGAACTGTGATGTCATAGGAGAGCTGTTATGTCACAGAGGAGGATGTGATGTCACAGAGGAGGATGTGATGTCACATAGGGGCTGTTATGTCACAGGGGAGAATGTGATGTCACAGGAGATCTGTGATATTACTGAGGAGGATGCAAGCTCACAGAGAATACTATAATGTCATAGGAGACCTAGGAGACATAGGAGAATGTGATGTCACAGAGGAGGATGTGAAATCACAGAGGAGGATGTGATGTCGCAGTAAGCATGTGATGTCACCGGGCGGGATGTGATGTCACAGGGGAGGATGTGATGTCATAGGGGAGTTGTGATGTCATAGGAGAACTGTGATGTCACAGAGGAGGATGTGATGTCATAGAGGGACTGTTATGTCATAGGGGAGCTGTGATGTCATAGGAGACCTGTGATGTCACAGAGGAGGATGTGATGTCACAGAGGAGGATGTGCTGTCACAGAGGAGGATGTGATGTCACAGGGGAGCTGTGATGTCATAGAAGAGCGGTGATGTCACAGAGGAGGATGTGATGTCGCAGAGGAGGATGTGATGGCACAGGAGAGTTGTTATGTCACAGAGGAGGATGTGATGTCACAGAGGTGGATGTGATGTCACAGAGGGACTGTGATGTCACAGGGGAGAATGTGATGTCACAGGGGAGAATGTGATGTCTCAGAGGATGATTTGATGTCATAAGAGACATGCGATGTCACAGAGGGGCTATGATGTCACAGAGGAGGATTTGATGTCTAAGGGAACTGTGAAGTCACAGAGGAGGATGTGATGTCGCAGAGGAGGATGTGATGTCACAGGGAACTGTGAAGTCATAGAGGAGGGTGTGATATTATAGGAGGTTTGTGATGTCATAGAAGCGCTCTGACGTCACTGGGAGGATGTGATGTCACAGAGGAGGATGTGATGTCACAGGAGAGCTGTGATGTCAGAGGGGAGGATGTGATGTCATAGAGGGGCTGTTATGTCACAGAGGAGAATGTGATGTCACAGGAGATCTGTGATTACACAGAGGAGGATGTGACGTCACTGGTTTCTGTGATGTCAAAGAGCGGGATGTGATTTCACAGAGGAGGATGCAAGCTCACGGTGGAGAATGTGATGGAATAGGAGACCTGTGATGTCACAGAGGAGGATGTGAAATCACAGAGAAGGATGTGATGTCGCAGTAAGCATGTGATGTCACAGAGGAGGATGTGATGTCACAGAGGAGGATGTGATGTCACAGAGGAGTATGTGATGTCACAGTTCGCTGTGATGCCACAGGGACGATGTGATGTCACAGAGGAGGATGCAAGCTCACAGAGGAGAATGTGATGTCATAGGAGAACTGTGATGTCACAGGAAGGATGTGATGTCACAGGAGAACTGTGATGTCATAGGAGAGCTGTTATGTCACAGAGGAGGATTTGATGTCACAGAGGAGGATGTGATGTCACAGAGGGGCTGTTATGTCACAGGGGAGAATGTGATGTCACAGGAGATCTGTGATATTACTGAGGAGGATGCAAGCTCACAGAGAATACTATAATGTCATAGGAGACCTAGGAGACATAGGAGAATGTGATGTCACAGAGGAGGATGTGAAATCACAGAGGAGGATGTGATGTCGCAGTAAGCATGTGATGTCACCGGGCGGGATGTGATGTCACAGGGGAGGATGTGATGTCATAGGGGAGTAGTGATGTCATAGGAGAACTGTGATGTCACAGAGGAGGATGTGATGTCACAGAGGAGGATGTGATGTCACAGAGGTGGATGTGATGTCACGGAGGGACTGTGATGACACAGGGGAGAATGTGATGTCACAGGAGATCTGTGATGTCACAGAGGATGATTTGATGTCATAAGAGACATGCGATGTCACAGAGGGGGATATGATGGCATCGAGTAGGATGTGATGTCACAGGGAACTGTGAAGTCACAGAGGAGGGTGTGATATTATAGGAGATTTGTGATGTCATAGAAGCGCTCTGACGTCACTGGGAGGATGTGATGTCACAGAGGAGGATGTGATGTCACAGAGGAGGATGTGATGTCACAGAGGGGCTGTTATGTCACAGAGGAGAATGTGATGTCACAGGAGATCTGTGATATTACTGAGGAGGATGCAAGCTCACAGAGGAGAATATGATGTCATAGGAGACATAGGAGACATAGGAGAATGTGATGTCACAGATGAGGATGTGAAATCACAGAGGAGGATGTGATGTCGCAGTAAGCATGTGATGTCACCGGGCGGGATGTGATGTCACAGAGGAGGATGTGATGTCATAGGGGAGCAGTGATGTCATAGGAGAACTGTGATGTCACAGAGGAGGATGTGATGTCACAGAGGAGGATGTGATGTCACAGAGGTGGATGTGATGTCACGGAGGGACTGTGATGACACAGGGGAGAATGTGATGTCACAGGAGATCTGTGATGTCACAGAGGATGATTTGATGTCATAAGAGACATGCGATGTCACAGAGGGGGATATGATGGCATCGAGTAGGATGTGATGTCAAAGGGAACTGTGAAGCCAGAGAGGGGGATGTGATGTCACAGAGGAGGATGTGATGTCACAGAGGAGGATGTGATCTCGCAGGAGAGCTATGTCCCAGGGGAGGATGTGATGTCACAGAGGAGCTGTTATGTCACAAGGGAGAATGTGATGTCACAGGAGATCTGTGATGTCACAGAGGAGGATGTGTTGTCACAGGGAGGATGTGATGTCACAGAGGAGGATATGATGTCACAGAGGAGGATGTGATGTCAAAGGGAACTGTGAAGTCACAGAGGAGGATGTGATGTCGCAGAAGAGGATGTGATGTCATAGGGTAGCTGTGATGTCATAGAAGAGCGGTGATGTCACAGAGGAGGATGTGATGTCGCAGAGCAGGATGTGATGGCACAGGAGAGTTGTTATGACACAGAGGAGGATGTGATGTCACAGAGGTGGATGTGATGTCACAGAGGGACTGTGATGTCACAGGGGAGAATGTGATGTCACAGGGGATCTGTGATGTCTCAGAGGATGATTTGATGTCGTAAGAGACATTCCATGTCACAGAGGGGATATGATGTCACAGAGGAGGATTTGATGTCAAAGGGAACTGTGAAGTCACGGAGGAGGATGTGATGTCGCAGAGGAGGATGTGATGTCACAGGGAACTGTGAAGTCACAGAGGAGGGTGTGATATTATAGGAGATTTGTGATGTCATAGAAGCGCTCTGACGTCAATGGGAGGATGTGATGTCACAGAGGAGGATGTGATGTCACAGGAGAGCTGTGATGTCAGAGGGGAGGATGTGATGTCATAGAGGGGCTGTTATGTCACAGAGGAGAATGTGATGTCACAGGAGATCTGTGATTACACAGAGGAGGATGTGACGTCACTGGTTTCTGTGATATCACAGGGCGGGATGTGATGTCACAGAGGAGGATGTGATGTCATAGGGGAGCTGTGATGTCATAGGAGACCTGTGATGTCACGGAGGAGGATGTGATGTCACAGAGGGGGATGTGATGTCACAGGAGACCTGTTATGTCACTGAGGAGGATGTGATGTCAATGAGGTGGTTGTGATGTCACAGAGGAACTGTCATGACACAGGGGAGAATGTGATGTCACAGGAGATCTGTGATGTCCCAGAGGATGGTTTGATGTTATAAGAGACATGCGATGTCACAGAGGGGATATGATATCAGGGCGTAGGATGCGATGTCAAAGGGAACTGTGAAGCCACAGAGGGGGATGTGATGTCACAGGGGAGGATGTGATATCACAGAGGAGGATGTGATGTCACAGTAAGCATGTGATATCACCGGGCGGGATGTGATGTCACAGAGGAGGATGTGATGTCACAGGGGAGCTGTGATGTCCCAGGGGAGGATGTGATGTCACAGAGGAGCTGTTATGTCACAGAGGAGAATGTGATGTCACAGGAGATCTGTGATGTTAGAGAGGAGGATGTGATGTCACAGAGGAGGATATGATGTCGCAGAGGAGGATGTGAAGTCACAGGAAGCATGTGATGTCACAGGGAGGATGTGATGTCGCAGGAGAACTGTGATGTCATAGGAGAGCGGTGATGTCACAGAGGGGATGTGATGTCACAGAGGTGGATGTGGATGCGATGTCACAGAGGTGGATGTGATGTCATAGAAGACGTGCGATGTCACAGAGGGGATGTGATTACACAGCGGAGGATGCGATGTCACAGGGAGGATATGGTGTAATAGGAGACATGTGATGACACAGAGCAGGATGTGACATCACTGGGAGTTTTGATGTCACAGGGGAGGATGTGATGTTACAGAGGACGATGTGATGTCACATGGGAGCTGTGAAGTAACGGGAAATATGTGATACCACAGATGAGGATATGATGTCTCATGTCGCTGTGAAGTCACAGGGCGGGATGAGATGTCACAGAGGAGGATGCAAGCTCACAGAGGAGAATCTGATGTCATCGGAGACCTGTGAATGTCACAGAGGAGGATGTGATATCACAGAGGAGGATGTGATGTCGCAGTAAGCATGTGATATCACCGGGCGGGATGTGATGTCCCAGAAGAGGATGTGATGTCATAGGGGAGCTGTGATTTCACAGGAGAGCTGGGATGTCACAGAGGAGGATGTGATGTCACAGAGGAGGATGTGATGTCACAGAGGAGGATGTGATGTCCTAGGAGACCTGTGATGTCACAGAGGAGGATGTGATGTCACAGTAAGCATGTGATATCACCGGGCGGGATGTGATGTCACAGAGGAGGATGTGATGTCACAGGGGAGCTGTGATGTCCTAGAAGAGCGGTGATGTCAGAGAGGAGGATGTGATTTCGCAGAGGAGGATGTGATGGCACAGGAGAGTTGTTATGTCACAGAGGAGGATGTGATGTCACAGAGGTGGATGTGATGTCACAGAGGGACTGTGATGTCACAGGGGAGAATGTGATGTCACAGGGGAGAATGTGATGTCTCAGAGGATGATTTGATGTCATAAGAGACATGCGATGTCACAGAGGGGCTATGATGTCACAGAGGAGGATTTGATGTCAAAGGGAACTGTGAAGTCACGGAGGAGGATGTGATGTCGCAGAGGAGGATGTGATGTCACAGGGAACTGTGAAGTCATAGAGGAGGGTGTGATATTATAGGAGGTTTGTGATGTCATAGAAGCGCTCTGACGTCACTGGGAGGATGAGATGTCACAGAGGAGGATGTGATGTCACAGGAGAGCTGTGATGTCAGATGGGAGGATGTGATGTCATAGAGGGGCTGTTATGTCACAGAGGAGAATGTGATGTCACAGGAGATCTGTGATTACACAGAAGAGGATGTGACGTCACTGGTTTCTGTGATGTCACAGGGCGGGATGTGATGTCACAGAGGAGGATGCAAGCTCACGGTGGAGAATGTGATGGGATAGGAGACCTGTGATGTCACAGAGGAGGATGTGAAATCACAGAGAAGGATGTGATGTCACAGTAGGCATGTGATGTCCCAGAGGAGGATGTGATGTCACAGAGGAGGATGTGATCTCACAGAGGAGTATGTGATGTCACAGTTCGCTGTGATGCCACAGGGAGGATGTGATGTCACAGAGGAGGATGCAAGCTCACAGAGGAGAATGTGATGTCATAGGAGAGCTGTGATGTCACAGGAAGGATGTGATGTCACAGGAGAACTGTGATGTCATAGGAGAGCTGTTATGTCACAGAGGAGGATGTGATGTCACAGAGGAGGATGTGATGTCACAGAGGGGCTGTTATGTCACAGGGGAGAATGTGATGTCACAGGAGATCTGTGATATTACTGAGGAGGATGCAAGCTCACAGAGGAGAATATGATGTCATAGGAGACATAGGAGACATAGGAGAATGTGATGTCACAGAGGAGGATGTGAAATCACAGAGGAGGATGTGATGTCGCAGTAAGCATGTGATGTCACCGGGCGGGATGTGATGTCACAGAGGAGGATGTGATGTCATAGGGGAGCTGTGATGTCCTAGGAGAACTGTGATGTCACAGAGGAGGATGTGATGTCACAGAGGAGGATGTGATGTCACAGAGGTGGATGTGATGTCACGGAGGGACTGTGATGACACAGGGGAGAATGTGATGTCACAGGAGATCTGTGATGTCACAGAGGATGATTTGATGTCATAAGAGACATGCGATGTCACAGAGGGGGATATGATGGCATCGAGTAGGATGTGATGTCAAAGGGAACTGTGAAGCCAGAGAGGGGGATGTGATGTCACAGAGGAGGATGTGATGTCACAGAGGAGGATGTGATCTCGCAGGAGAGCTATGTCCCAGGGGAGGATGTGATGTCACAGAGGAGCTGTTATGTCACAAGGGAGAATGTGATGTCACAGGAGATCTGTGATGTCACAGAGGAGGATGTGATGTCACAGGGAGGATGTGATGTCACAGAGGAGGGTATGATGTCACAGAGGAGGATGTGATGTCAAAGGGAACTGTGAAGTCACAGAGGAGGATGTGATGTCGCAGAGGAGGATGTGATGTCACAGGGAACTGTGATGTCACAGAGGAGGGTGTGATATTATAGGAGATTTGTGATGTCATAGAAGCGCTCTGACGTCACTGGGAGGATGTCATGTCACAGGAGAGCTGTGATGTCAGAGGGGAGGATGTGATGTCGTAGAGAGGCTGTTATGTCACAGAGGAGAATGTGATGTCACAGGAGATCTGTGATTACACAGAGGAGGATGTGACGTCACTGATTTCTGTGATGTCACAGGGCGGGATGTGATGTCACAGAGGAGGATGCAAGCTCACGGTGGAGAATGTGATGGGATAGGAGACCTGTGATGTCACAGAGGAGGATGTGATGTCACAGAGGAGGATGTGATGTCACAGGTTGCTGTAATGTCACAGGGTGGGATGTGATGTCACAGAGGAGGATGCAAACTCACAGAGGAGAATGTGATGTCATAGGAGACCTGTGATGTCACAGAGGAGGATGTGAATTCACAGAGGAGGATGTGATGTCGCAGTAAGCATGTGATGTCACCGATGAGGATGTGATGTCGTAGGGGAGCTGTGATGTCACAGAGGAGGATGTGATGTCACAGGAAACATGCAATGTCCCAGAGGAGAATGTGATGTCCCAGAGGAAGATTAAATGTCAGAGAGGAGGCTATGATGTCACAGGGGAACTGTGATTACATAGGTGAGCTGTGATGTCACGAAGGAGGATGTGATTTCATTGGAGAGTTGCGGGGTCGCAGGGGGAATGTGATGTCTCCGCGGAGGATGTGATGCCATGGGAGAGGTGTTATGTCACAGAGGAGGATGTGATGTCACAGGAAACATGCAATGTCCCAGAGGAGAATGTGATGTCCCAGAGGAAGATTAAATGTCAGAGAGGAGGCTATGATGTCATAGGGGAACTGTGATTACATAGGTGAGCTGTGATGTCACGAAGGAGGATGTGATGTCATAGGAGAGACGCGATGTCTCATGGAGGATGTGATGTCACAGAGGAGGATGTGATGTCACAGAGGATGATTTGATGTCATAAGAGACATGCGATTTCACAGAGGGGA
The DNA here is from genome assembly GCF_025592945.1 of Manacus candei. Lineage (NCBI taxonomy): Eukaryota > Metazoa > Chordata > Aves > Passeriformes > Pipridae > Manacus > Manacus candei. Next base: position 879,958 of record NW_026138185.1, read on the forward strand.
AATGATGTCACAGAGGAGGATATGATGTCAAAGGGAACTGTGAAGTCACAGTTGAGGATGTGATGTCGCAGAGGAGGATGTGATGTCGCAGTAAGCATGTGATGTCACAGAGGAGGATGTGATGTCACAGAGGAGGATGTGATGTCACAGAGGAGGATGTGATGTCACAGGTTGCTATGATATCACTGGGATGGATGTGATGTCACAGAGGAGGATGCAAGCTCACAGAGGAGAATGTGATGTCATAGGAGACCTGTGATGTCACAGAGGAGGATGTGTTCTCACAGAGGAGGATGTGATGTCACAGAGGAGGATGTGATCTCATAGGGGAGCTGTGGTGTCATAGGAGAGCTGTGTTGTCACAAAGGAGGCTGAGATGTCACAAAGGAGGATGTGATGTCATAGGAGACATATGATGTCACAGAGGGGGATGTGATATCACAGATGTGGGTCTGCTTTCACAGGAAGCATGTGATGCCACAGGAAGAATGTGTTGTCACAGAGGAGGCTGTGATGTCACAGAGGAGGATGTGATGTCACAGGAGATCTGTGATGTCAGAGAGGAGGATGTGCTGTCACAGGAAACATGCAATGTCCCAGAGGAGAATGTGATGTCCCAGAAAGAAGATTAAATGTCAGAGAGGAGGCTATGATGTCACAGGGGAGCTGTGATTTCATAGGTAAACTGTGATGTCACGAAGGAGGAGGTTATGTCATTGGAGAGACGCTGGGTCGCAGGGGGAATGTGATGTCACCGCGGAGGATGTGATGCCACGGGAGAGCTGTTATGTCACAGAAGAGGATGTGATGTCACAGAGGTAGATGTGATGTCACAGGGGAGAATGTGATGTCACAGGAGATCTGTGATGTCACAGAGGATGATTTGATGTCATAAGAGACATGTGAAGTCAAAGAGGGGATATGATGTCACAGAGGAGGATGTGATATCAAAGGGAGCTGTGAATTCACAGAGGAGGATGTGATGTCGCAGAGGAGGGTGTGATGTTATAGGAGATCTGTGATGTCATAGAAGAGCTCGGACGTCACAGGGAGGATGTGATGTCACAGAGGAGGATGTGATGTCACAGGAGAACTGTGATATCATAGGAGAGCTGTTATGTCACAGAGGAGGATGTGATGTCACAGAGGAGGATGTGATGTCACTGGAGATCTGTGATGACAGAGGATGATTTGATGTCATAAGTGACTTGCGATGTCACAGAGGGTATATGATATCATAGGGTAGGATGTGATGTCACAGGGAACTGTGAAGTCAGAGGGGGATGTGATGTCACAGAGGAGGATGTGATGTCACAGAAGAGGATGTGATGTCCTAGGGTTCAAGTGATGTCACAGAGGAGGATGTGATGTCACAGAGGAGGATGTGATGCCACAGAGGAGGATGTGATGTCACAGAGGAGGATGTGATGTCACAGAGGGGCTGTTATGTCATAGGGGAGCTGTGATGTCATAGGAGACCTGTGATGTCACAGAGGAGGATGTGATGTCACAGAGGAGGATGTGATGTCACAGAGGAGGATGTGATGTCACAGGGGAGCTGTGATGTCATAGAAGAGCGGAGATGTCACAGAGGAGGATGTGATGTCGCAGAGGAAGATGTGATGGCACAGGAGAGTTGTTATGTCACAGAGGAGGATGTGATGTCACAGAGGTGGATGTGATGTCACAGAGGGACTGTGATGTCACAGGGGAGAATGTGATGTCACAGGGGAGAATGTGATGTCTCAGAGGATGATTTGATGTCATAAGAGACATGCGATGTCACAGAGGGGCTATGATGTCACAGAGGAGGATTTGATGTCTAAGGGAACTGTGAAGTCACAGAGGAGGATGTGATGTCGCAGAGGAGGATGTGATGTCACAGGGAACTGTGAAGTCATAGAGGAGGGTGTGATATTATAGGAGGTTTGTGATGTCATAGAAGCGCTCTGACGTCACTGGGAGGATGAGATGTCACAGAGGAGGATGTGATGTCACAGGAGAGCTGTGATGTCAGAGGGGAGGATGTGATGTCATAGAGGGGCTGTTATGTCACAGAGGAGAATGTGATGTCACAGGAGATCTGTGATTACACAGAGGAGGATGTGACGTCACTGGTTTCTGTGATGTCACAGGGCGGGATGTGATTTCACAGAGGAGGATGCAAGCTCACGGTGGAGAATGTGATGGGATAGGAGACCTGTGATGTCACAGAGGAGGATGTGAAATCACAGAGAAGGATGTAATGGCGCAGTAAGCATGTGACGTCACAGAGGAGGATGTGATGTCACAGAGGAGGATGTGATGTCACAGAGGAGTATGTGATGTCACAGTTCGCTGTGATGCCACAGGGAGGATGTGATGTCACAGAGGAGGATGCAAGCTCACAGAGGAGAATGTGATGTCATAGGAGAGCTGTGATGTCACAGGAAGGATCTGATGTCACAGGAGAACTGTGATGTCATAGGAGAGCTGTTATGTCACAGAGGAGGATGTGATGTCACAGAGGAGGATGTGATGTCACAGAGGGGCTGTTATGTCACAGGGGAGAATGTGATGTCAGAGGAGATCTGTGATATTACTGAGGAGGATGCAAGCTCTCAGAGGAGAATATGATGTCATAGGAGACATAGGAGACATAGGAGAATGTGATGTCACAGAGGAGGATGTGAAATCACAGAGGAGGATGTGATGTCGCAGTAAGCATATGATGTCACCGGGCGGGATGTGATGTCACAGAGGAGGATGTGATGTCATAGGGGAGCTGTGATGTCATAGGAGAACTGTGATGTCACAGAGGAGGATGTGATGTCACAGAGGAGGATGTGATGTCACAGAGGAGAATGTGATGTCACAGGAGATCTGTGATTACACAGAGGAGGATGTGACGTCAGTGGTTTCTGTGATGTCAAAGGGCGGGGTGTGATGTCACAGAGGAGGACGCAAGCTCACGGTGGAGAATGTGATGGGATAGGAGACCTGTGATGTCACAGAGGAGGATGTGATGTCACAGAGGAGGATGTGATGTCACAGGTTGCTGTGATGTCACAGTGCGGGATGTGATGTCACAGAGGAGGATGCAAGCTCACAGAGGAGAATGTGATGTCATAGGAGACCTGTGATGTCACAGAGGAGGATGTGAATTCACAGAGGAGGATGTGATGTCGCCGTAAGCATGTGATGTCACCGATGAGGATGCAAGCTCACAGAGGATAATGTGATGTCATAGGAGTCCTGTGATGTCACAGAGGAGGATGTGAATTCACAGAGGAGGATGTGATGTCGCAGTAAGCATGTGATGTCACCGATGAGGATGTGATGTCGTAGGGGAGCTGTGATGTCACAGAGGAGGATGTGATGTCACAGGAAACATGCAATATCCCAGAGGAGAATGTGATGTCCCAGAGGAAGATTAAATGTCAGAGAGGAGGCTATGATGTCACAGGGGAACTGTGATTACATAGGTGAGCTGTGATGTCACGAAGGAGGATGTGATTTCATTGGAGAGTTGCGGGGTCGCAGGGGGAATGTGATGTCTCCGCGGAGGATGTGATGCCATGGGAGAGGTGTTATGTCACAGAGGAGGATGTGATGTCACAGGAAACATGCAATGTCCCAGAGGAGAATGTGATGTCCCAGAGGAAGATTAAATGTCAGAGAGGAGGCTATGATGTCATAGGGGAACTGTGATTACATAGGTGAGCTGTGATGTCACGAAGGAGGATGTGATGTCATAGGAGAGACGCGATGTCTCATGGAGGATGTGATGTCACAGAGGAGGATGTGATGTCACAGAGGATGATTTGATGTCATAAGAGACATGCGATTTCACAGAGGGGAAATGATGTCACAGAGGAGGATATGATGTCAAAGGGAACTGTGAAGTCACAGTTGAGGATGTGATGTCGCAGAGGAGGATGTGATGTCGCAGTAAGCATGTGATGTCACAGAGGAGGATGTGATGTCACAGAAGAGGATGTGATGTCACAGGAGAACTGTTATGTCACAGTGGAGGATGTGATGTCACAGAGGAGGATGTGATGTCACAGAGGAGGATGTGATGTCACAGGAGAGCTGTGATGTCACAGAGGCGGATGTGATGTCACAGGTTACTGTGATGTCAAAGGGCGGGATGTGATGTCACAGAGGAGGATGCAGGCTCACAGAGGAGAATGTGATGTCATAGGAGACCTGTGATGTCACAGAGGAGGATGTGAATTCACAGAGGAGGATGTGAAATCACAGAGAAGGATGTGATGTCGCAGTAAGCATGTGATGTCACGGAGGAGGATGTGATGTCACAGAGGAGGATGTGATGTCACAGGAAACATGCAATGTCCCAGAGGAGAATGTGATGTCCCAGAGGAAGATTAAATGTCAGGGAGGAGGCTATGGTGTCACAGGGGAACTGTGATTACATAGGTGAGCCGTGATGTCACGAAGGAGGATGTGATTTCATTGGAGAGTTGCGGGGTCGCAGGTGGAATGTGATGTCACCGCGGAGGATGTGATGCCACGGGAGAGCTGTTATGTCACAGAGGAGGATGTGACGTCGCAGAGGTAGATGTGATGTCACAGGGGAGAATGTGATGTCACAGGAGATCTGTGATGTCACAGAAGATGATTTGATGTCATAAGAGACATGCGAAGTCACAGAGGGGATATGATGTCACAGGGGAGGATGTGATGTCCTTGGGTTCAAGTGATGTCACAGACGAGGATGTGATGCCACAGAGGAGGATGTGATGTCACAGAGGAGGATGTGATGTCATAGGAGAGCTGTGATGTCACAGAGGAGGATGTGATGTCATAAGAGACATGCGAAGTCACAGAGGGGATATGATGTCACAGAGGAGGATGTGATGTCAAAGGGAACTGTGAAATCACAGAGGAGGATGTGATGTCGCAGAGGAGGGTGTGATGTCGCAGTAAGCATGTGATGTCACAGAGGAGGATGCGATGCCATAGGAGATCTGTGATGTCATAGAAGAGCTCTGACGTCACAGGGAGGATGTGACGTCACAGAGGAGGGTGTGATGTCATAGGGGAACTGTGATGTCATAGGAGAGCTGTGATGTCATAGGAGAGCTGTGATGTCATAGGAGAACTGTGATATCACAGAGGAGGATGTGATGTCACAGAGGAGGATGTGATGTCACAGAGGGTCTGTTATGTCACAGGGGAGAATGTGACGTCACAGGAGATCTGTGATGACAGAGGATGATTTGATGTCAAAAGAGACCTGCGATGTCACAGAGGGGATATGATGTCATAGGGTAGGATGTGATGTCAAAGGGAACTGTGAAGTCAGAGGGGGATGTGATGTCACAGAGGAGGATGTGATGTCACAGAGGAGGATGTGATGTCCTTGGGTTCAAGTGATGTCACAGACGAGGATGTGATGCCACAGAGGAGGATGTGATGGCACAGAGGAGGATGTGATGTCACAGGAGAGCTGTGATGTCACAGAGGAGGATGTGATGTCATAAGAGACATGCGAAGTCACAGAGGGGATATGATGTCACAGAGGAGGATGTGATGTCAAAGGGAACTGTGAAATCACAGAGGAGGATGTGATGTCGCAGAGGAGGGTGTGATGTCGCAGTAAGCATGTGATGTCACAGAGGAGGATGCGATGCCATAGGAGATCTGTGATGTCATAGAAGAGCTCTGACGTCACAGGGAGGATGTGATGTCACAGAGGAGGGTGTGATGTCATAGGGGAACTGTGATGTCATAGGAGAGCTGTGATGTCATAGGAGAGCTGTGATGCATTAGGAGAGCTGTGATATCACAGAGGAGGATGTGATGTCACAGAGGAGGATGTGATGTCACAGAGGGTCTGTTATGTCACAGGGGAGAATGTGACATCACAGGAGATCTGTGATGACATAGGATGATTTGATGTCAAAAGAGACCTGCGATGTCACAGAGGCGATATGATGTCATAGGGTAGGATGTGATGTCAAAGGGAACTATGAAGTCAGAGGGAGATGTGATGTCACAGAGGAGGATGTGATGTCACAGAGGAGGATGTGATGTCACAGAGGGGCTGTTATGTCACAGAGGAGAATGTGATGTCACAGGAGATCTGTGATATTACAGAGGAGGATGCAAGCTCACAGAGGAGAATATGATGTCATAGGAGACATAGGAGACATAGGAGAATGTGATGTCACAGAGGAGGATGTGAAATCACAGAGGAGGATGTGATGTCGCAGTAAGCATGTGATGTCACCGGGCGGGATGTGATGTCACAGAGGAGGATGTGATGTCATAGGGGAGCAGTGATGCCATAGGAGAACTGTGATGTCACAGAGGAGGATGTGATGTCACAGAGGAGGATGTGATGTCACAGGAGAGCTGTGATGTCAGAGGGGAGGATGTGATGTCATAGAGGGGCTGTTATGTCACAGAGGAGAATGTGATGTCACAGGAGATCTGTGATTACACAGAGGAGGATATGACGTCACTGGTTTCTGTGATGTCACAGGGCGGGATGTGATTTCACAGAGGAGGATGCAAGCTCACGGTGGAGAATGTGATGGGATAGGAGACCTGTGATGTCACAGAGGAGGATGTGAAATCACAGAGGAGGATGTGATGTCACAGAGGAGTATGTGATGTCACAGTTCGCTGTGATGCCACAGGGAGGATGTGATGTCACAGAGGAGGATGCAAGCTCACAGAGGAGAATGTGATGTCATAGGAGAGCTGTGATGGCACAGGAAGGATGTGATGTCACAGGAGAACTGTGATGTCATAGGAGAGTTGTTATGTCACAGGGGAGAATGTGATGTCACAGGAGATCTGTGATGTCACAGAGGATGATTTGATGTCATAAGAGACATGCGATGTCACAGAGGGGGATATGATGGCATCGAGTAGGATGTGATGTCACAGGGAACTGTGAAGTCACAGAGGAGGGTGTGATATTATAGGAGATTTGTGATGTCATAGAAGCGCTCTGACGTCACTGAGAGGATGTGATGTCACAGAGGAGGATGTGATGTCACAGGAGAGCTGTGATGTCAGAGGGGAGGATGTGATGTCATAGAGGGGCTGTTATGTCACAGAGGAGAATGTGATGTCACAGGAGATCTGTGATTACACAGAGGAGGATGTGACGTCACTGGTTTCTGTAATGTCACAGGGCGGGATGTGATGTCACAGAGGAGGATGCAAGCTCACAGAGGATAATGTGATGTCATAGGAGACCTGTGATGTCACAGGAAGGATGTGATGTCACAGGAGAACTGTGATGTCATAGGAGAGCTGTTATGTCACAGAGGAGGATGTGATGTAACAGAGGAGGATGTGATGTCACAGAGGGGCTGTTATGTCACAGGGGAGAATGTGATGTCACAGGAGATCTGTGATATTACTGAGGAGGATGCAAGCTCACAGAGAAGAATATGATGTCATAGGAGACATAGGAGACATAGGAGAATGTGATGTCACAGAGGAGGATGTGAAATCACAGAGGAGGATGTGATGTCGCAGTAAGCATGTGATGTCACCGGGCGGGATGTGATGTCACAGAGGAGGATGTGATGTCATAGGGGAGCAGTGATGTCATAGGAGAACTGTGATGTCACAGAGGAGGATGTGATGTCACAGAGGAGGATGTGATGTCACAGAGGTGGATGTGATGTCACGGAGGTACTGTGATGACACAGGGGAGAATGTGATGTCACAGGAGATCTGTGATGTCACAGAGGATGATTTGATGTCATAAGAGACATGCGATGTCACAGAGGGGGATATGATGGCATCGAGTAGGATGTGATGTCAAAGGGAACTGTGAAGCCACAGAGGGGGATGTGATGTCACAGAGGAGGATGTGATGTCACAGAGGAGGATGTGATCTCGCTGGAGAGCTATGTCCCAGGGGAGGATGTGATGTCACAGAGGAGCTGTTATGTCACAAGGGAGAATGTGATGTCACAGGAGATCTGTGATGTCACAGAGGAGGATGTGATGTCACAGGGAGGATGTGATGTCACAGAGGAGGATATGATGTCACAGAGGAGGATGTGATGTCAAAGGGAACTGTGAAGTCACAGAGGAGGATGTGATGTCGCAGAGGAGGATGTGATGTCACAGGGAACTGTGATGTCACAGAGGAGGGTGTGATATTATAGGAGATTTGTGATGTCATAGAAGCGCTCTGACGTCACTGGGAGGATGTCATGTCACAGGAGAGCTGTGATGTCAGAGGGGAGGATGTGATGTCTTAGAGGGGCTGTTATGTCACAGAAGAGAATGTGATGTCACAGGAGATCTGTGATTACACAGAGGAGGATGTGACGTCACTGATTTCTGTGATGTCACAGGGCGGGATGTGATGTCACAGAGGAGGATGCAAGCTCACGGTGGAGAATGTGATGGGATAGGAGACCTGTGATGTCACAGAGGAGGATGTGATGTCACAGAGGAGGATGTGATGTCACAGGTTGCTGTAATGTCACAGGGTGGGATGTGATGTCACAGAGGAGGATGCAAACTCACAGAGGAGAATGTGATGTCATAGGAGACCTGTGATGTCACAGAGGAGGATGTGAATTCACAGAGGAGGATGTGATGTCGCAGTAAGCATGTGATGTCACCGATGAGGATGTGATGTCGTAGGGGAGCTGTGATGTCACAGAGGAGGATGTGATGTCACAGGAAACATGCAATGTCCCAGAGGAGAATGTGATGTCCCAGAGGAAGATTAAATGTCAGAGAGGAGGCTATGATGTCACAGGGGAACTGTGATTACATAGGTGAGCTGTGATGTCACGAAGGAGGATGTGATGTCATAGGAGAGACGCGATGTCTCATGGAGGATGTCACAGAGGAGGATGTGATGTCACAGGAGAGCTGTGATGTCAGAGGGGAGGATGTGATGTCATAGAGGGGCTGTTATGTCACAGAGGAGAATGTGATGTCACAGGAGATCTGTGATTACACAGAGGAGGATGTGACTTCACTGGTTTCTGTGATGTCACAGGGCGGGATGTGATGTCACAGAGGAGGATGCAAGCTCACGGTGGAGAATGTGATGGGATAGGAGACCTGTGATGTCACAGAGGAGGATGTGAAATCACAGAGAAGGATGTGATGTCGCAGGAAGCATGTGATGTCACAGAGGAGGATGTGATGTCACAGAGGAGGATGTGATGTCACAGAGGAGTATGTGATGTCACAGTTCGCTGTGATGCCACAGGGAGGATGTGATGTCACAGAGGAGGATGCAAGCTCACAGAGGAGAATGTGATGTCATAGGAGAGCTGTGATGGCACAGGAAGGATGTGATGTCACAGAGGGTCTGTTATGTCACAGGGGAGAATGTGACGTCACAGGAGATCTGTGATGACAGAGGATGATTTGATGTCAAAAGAGACCTGCGATGTCACAGAGGGGACATGATGTCATAGGGTAGGATGTGATGTCAAAGGGAACAGTGAAGTCAGAGGGGTATGTGATGTCACAGAGGAGGATGTGATGTCACTGAGGAGGATGTGATGTCCTAGGGTTCAAGTGATGTCACAGAGGAGGATGTGATGCCACAGAGGAGGATGTGATGTCACAGAGGAGGATGTGACGTCACAGGAGTGCTGTGATGTCACAGAGGAGGATGTGATGTCACAGAGGGGCTGTTATGTCATAGGGGAGCTGTGATGTCACAGAGGAGGATGTGCTGTCACAGAGGAGGATGTGATGTCACAGGGGAACTGTGATGTCATAGAAGAGCGGTGATGTCACAGAGGAGGATGTGATGTCGCAGAGGAGTATCTGATGTCAAAGGGAACTGTGAAGTCACAGAGGAGGATGTGATGTTGCAGAGGAGGATGTGATGTCACAGGGAACTGTGAAGTCACAGAGGAGGGTGTGATATTATAGGAGGTTTGTGATGTCATAGAAGTGCTCTGACGTCACTGGGAGGATGTGATGTCACAGAGGAGGATGTGATGTCACAGGAGAGCTGTGATGTCAGAGGGGAGGATGTGATGTCATAGAGGGGCTGTTATGTCACAGAGGAGAATGTGATGTCACAGGAGATCTGTGATTACACAGAGGAGGATGTGACGTCACTGGTTTCTGTAATGTCACAGGGCGGGATGTGATGTCACAGAGGCGGATGCAAGCTCACAGAGGAGAATGTGATGTCATAGGAGAGCTGTGATGGCACAGGAAGGATGTGATGTCACAGGAGAACTGTGATGTCATAGGAGAGCTGTTATGTCACAGAGGAGGATGTGATGTAACAGAGGAGGATGTGATGTCACAGAGGGGCTGTTATGTCACAGGGGAGAATGTGATGTCACAGGAGATCTGTGATATTACTGAGGAGGATGCAAGCTCACAGAGAAGAATATGATGTCATAGGAGACATAGGAGACATAGGAGAATGTGATGTCACAGAGGAGGATGTGAAATCACAGAGGAGGATGTGATGTCGCAGTAAGCATGTGATGTCACCGGGCGGGATGTGATGTCACAGAGGAGGATGTGATGTCATAGGGGAGCAGTGATGTCATAGGAGAACTGTGATGTCACAGAGGAGGATGTGATGTCACAGAGGAGGATGTGATGTCACAGAGGTGGATGTGATGTCACGGAGGGACTGTGATGACACAGGGGAGAATGTGATGTCACAGGAGATCTGTGATGTCACAGAGGATGATTTGATGTCGTAAGAGACATGCGATGTCACAGAGGGGGATATGATGGCATCGAGTAGGATGTGATGTCAAAGGGAACTGTGAAGCCAGAGAGGGGGATGTGATGTCACAGAGGAGGATGTGATGTCACAGAGGAGGATGTGATCTCGCAGGAGAGCTATGTCCCAGGGGAGGATGTGATGTCACAGAGAAGCTGTTATGTCACAAGGGAGAATGTGATGTCACAGGAGATCTGTGATGTCACAGAGGAGGATGTGTTGTCACAGGGAGGGTGTGATGTCACAGAGGAGGATATGATGTCACAGAGGAGGATGTGATGTCAAAGGGAACTGTGAAGTCACAGAGGAGGATGTGATGTCGCAGAAGAGGATGTGATGTCATAGGGGAGCTGTGATGTCATAGAAGAGCGGTGATGTCACAGAGGTGGATGTGATGTCACAGAGGGACTGTGATGTCACAGGGGAGAATGTGATGTCACAGGAGATCTGTGATGTCTCAGAGGATGATTTGATGTCATAAGAGACATTCCATGTCACAGAGGGGATATGATGTCACAGAGGAGGATTTGATGTCAAAGGGAACTGTGAAGTCACGGAGGAGGATGTGATGTTGCAGAGGAGGATGTGATGTCACAGGGAACTGTGAAGTCACAGAGGAGGGTGTGATATTATAGGAGATTTGTGATGTCATAGAAGCGCTCTGACGTCACTGGGAGGATGTGATGTCACAGAGGAGGATGTGATGTCACAGGAGAGCTGTGATGTCAGAGGGGAGGATGTGATGTCATAGAGGGGCTGTTATGTCACAGAGGAGAATGTGATGTCACAGGAGATCTGTGATTACACAGAGGAGGATGTGACGTCACTGGTTTCTGTGATATCACAGGGCGGGATGTGATGTCACAGAGGAGGATGCAAGCTCACGGTGGAGAATGTGATGGGATAGGAGACCTGTGATGTCACAGAGGTGGATGTGAAATCACAGAGAAGGATGTGATGTCGCAGTAAGCATGTGATGTCACAGAGGAGGATGTGATGTCACAGAGGAGGATGTGATGTCACAGAGGAGGATGTGATGTCACAGGTTGCTATGATATCACTGGGATGGATGTGATGTCACAGAGGAGGATGCAAGCTCACAGAGGAGAATGTGATGTCATAGGAGACCTGTGATGTCACAGAGGAGGATGTGTTCTCACAGAGGAGGATGTGATGTCACAGAGGAGGATGTGATCTCATAGGGGAGCTGTGGTGTCATAGGAGAGCTGTGTTGTCACAAAGGAGGCTGAGATGTCACAAAGGAGGATGTGATGTCATAGGAGACATATGATGTCACAGAGGGGGATGTGATATCACAGATGTGGGTCTGCTTTCACAGGAAGCATGTGATGCCACAGGAAGAATGTGTTGTCACAGAGGAGGCTGTGATGTCACAGAGGAGGATGTGATGTCACAGGAGATCTGTGATGTCAGAGAGGAGGATGTGCTGTCACAGGAAACATGCAATGTCCCAGAGGAGAATGTGATGTCCCAGAAAGAAGATTAAATGTCAGAGAGGAGGCTATGATGTCACAGGGGAGCTGTGATTTCATAGGTAAACTGTGATGTCACGAAGGAGGAGGTTATGTCATTGGAGAGACGCTGGGTCGCAGGGGGAATGTGATGTCACCGCGGAGGATGTGATGCCACGGGAGAGCTGTTATGTCACAGAAGAGGATGTGATGTCACAGAGGTAGATGTGATGTCACAGGGGAGAATGTGATGTCACAGGAGATCTGTGATGTCACAGAGGATGATTTGATGTCATAAGAGACATGTGAAGTCAAAGAGGGGATATGATGTCACAGAGGAGGATGTGATATCAAAGGGAGCTGTGAATTCACAGAGGAGGATGTGATGTCGCAGAGGAGGGTGTGATGTTATAGGAGATCTGTGATGTCATAGAAGAGCTCGGACGTCACAGGGAGGATGTGATGTCACAGAGGAGGATGTGATGTCACAGGAGAACTGTGATATCATAGGAGAGCTGTTATGTCACAGAGGAGGATGTGATGTCACAGAGGAGGATGTGATGTCACTGGAGATCTGTGATGACAGAGGATGATTTGATGTCATAAGTGACTTGCGATGTCACAGAGGGTATATGATATCATAGGGTAGGATGTGATGTCACAGGGAACTGTGAAGTCAGAGGGGGATGTGATGTCACAGAGGAGGATGTGATGTCACAGAAGAGGATGTGATGTCCTAGGGTTCAAGTGATGTCACAGAGGAGGATGTGATGTCACAGAGGAGGATGTGATGCCACAGAGGAGGATGTGATGTCACAGAGGAGGATGTGATGTCACAGAGGGGCTGTTATGTCATAGGGGAGCTGTGATGTCATAGGAGACCTGTGATGTCACAGAGGAGGATGTGATGTCACAGAGGAGGATGTGATGTCACAGAGGAGGATGTGATGTCACAGGGGAGCTGTGATGTCATAGAAGAGCGGAGATGTCACAGAGGAGGATGTGATGTCGCAGAGGAAGATGTGATGGCACAGGAGAGTTGTTATGTCACAGAGGAGGATGTGATGTCACAGAGGTGGATGTGATGTCACAGAGGGACTGTGATGTCACAGGGGAGAATGTGATGTCACAGGGGAGAATGTGATGTCTCAGAGGATGATTTGATGTCATAAGAGACATGCGATGTCACAGAGGGGCTATGATGTCACAGAGGAGGATTTGATGTCTAAGGGAACTGTGAAGTCACAGAGGAGGATGTGATGTCGCAGAGGAGGATGTGATGTCACAGGGAACTGTGAAGTCATAGAGGAGGGTGTGATATTATAGGAGGTTTGTGATGTCATAGAAGCGCTCTGACGTCACTGGGAGGATGAGATGTCACAGAGGAGGATGTGATGTCACAGGAGAGCTGTGATGTCAGAGGGGAGGATGTGATGTCATAGAGGGGCTGTTATGTCACAGAGGAGAATGTGATGTCACAGGAGATCTGTGATTACACAGAGGAGGATGTGACGTCACTGGTTTCTGTGATGTCACAGGGCGGGATGTGATTTCACAGAGGAGGATGCAAGCTCACGGTGGAGAATGTGATGGGATAGGAGACCTGTGATGTCACAGAGGAGGATGTGAAATCACAGAGAAGGATGTAATGGCGCAGTAAGCATGTGACGTCACAGAGGAGGATGTGATGTCACAGAGGAGGATGTGATGTCACAGAGGAGTATGTGATGTCACAGTTCGCTGTGATGCCACAGGGAGGATGTGATGTCACAGAGGAGGATGCAAGCTCACAGAGGAGAATGTGATGTCATAGGAGAGCTGTGATGTCACAGGAAGGATCTGATGTCACAGGAGAACTGTGATGTCATAGGAGAGCTGTTATGTCACAGAGGAGGATGTGATGTCACAGAGGAGGATGTGATGTCACAGAGGGGCTGTTATGTCACAGGGGAGAATGTGATGTCAGAGGAGATCTGTGATATTACTGAGGAGGATGCAAGCTCTCAGAGGAGAATATGATGTCATAGGAGACATAGGAGACATAGGAGAATGTGATGTCACAGAGGAGGATGTGAAATCACAGAGGAGGATGTGATGTCGCAGTAAGCATATGATGTCACCGGGCGGGATGTGATGTCACAGAGGAGGATGTGATGTCATAGGGGAGCTGTGATGTCATAGGAGAACTGTGATGTCACAGAGGAGGATGTGATGTCACAGAGGAGGATGTGATGTCACAGAGGAGAATGTGATGTCACAGGAGATCTGTGATTACACAGAGGAGGATGTGACGTCAGTGGTTTCTGTGATGTCAAAGGGCGGGGTGTGATGTCACAGAGGAGGACGCAAGCTCACGGTGGAGAATGTGATGGGATAGGAGACCTGTGATGTCACAGAGGAGGATGTGATGTCACAGAGGAGGATGTGATGTCACAGGTTGCTGTGATGTCACAGTGCGGGATGTGATGTCACAGAGGAGGATGCAAGCTCACAGAGGAGAATGTGATGTCATAGGAGACCTGTGATGTCACAGAGGAGGATGTGAATTCACAGAGGAGGATGTGATGTCGCCGTAAGCATGTGATGTCACCGATGAGGATGCAAGCTCACAGAGGATAATGTGATGTCATAGGAGTCCTGTGATGTCACAGAGGAGGATGTGAATTCACAGAGGAGGATGTGATGTCGCAGTAAGCATGTGATGTCACCGATGAGGATGTGATGTCGTAGGGGAGCTGTGATGTCACAGAGGAGGATGTGATGTCACAGGAAACATGCAATATCCCAGAGGAGAATGTGATGTCCCAGAGGAAGATTAAATGTCAGAGAGGAGGCTATGATGTCACAGGGGAACTGTGATTACATAGGTGAGCTGTGATGTCACGAAGGAGGATGTGATTTCATTGGAGAGTTGCGGGGTCGCAGGGGGAATGTGATGTCTCCGCGGAGGATGTGATGCCATGGGAGAGGTGTTATGTCACAGAGGAGGATGTGATGTCACAGGAAACATGCAATGTCCCAGAGGAGAATGTGATGTCCCAGAGGAAGATTAAATGTCAGAGAGGAGGCTATGATGTCATAGGGGAACTGTGATTACATAGGTGAGCTGTGATGTCACGAAGGAGGATGTGATGTCATAGGAGAGACGCGATGTCTCATGGAGGATGTGATGTCACAGAGGAGGATGTGATGTCACAGAGGATGATTTGATGTCATAAGAGACATGCGATTTCACAGAGGGGAAATGATGTCACAGAGGAGGATATGATGTCAAAGGGAACTGTGAAGTCACAGTTGAGGATGTGATGTCGCAGAGGAGGATGTGATGTCGCAGTAAGCATGTGATGTCACAGAGGAGGATGTGATGTCACAGAAGAGGATGTGATGTCACAGGAGAACTGTTATGTCACAGTGGAGGATGTGATGTCACAGAGGAGGATGTGATGTCACAGAGGAGGATGTGATGTCACAGGAGAGCTGTGATGTCACAGAGGCGGATGTGATGTCACAGGTTACTGTGATGTCAAAGGGCGGGATGTGATGTCACAGAGGAGGATGCAGGCTCACAGAGGAGAATGTGATGTCATAGGAGACCTGTGATGTCACAGAGGAGGATGTGAATTCACAGAGGAGGATGTGAAATCACAGAGAAGGATGTGATGTCGCAGTAAGCATGTGATGTCACGGAGGAGGATGTGATGTCACAGAGGAGGATGTGATGTCACAGGAAACATGCAATGTCCCAGAGGAGAATGTGATGTCCCAGAGGAAGATTAAATGTCAGGGAGGAGGCTATGGTGTCACAGGGGAACTGTGATTACATAGGTGAGCCGTGATGTCACGAAGGAGGATGTGATTTCATTGGAGAGTTGCGGGGTCGCAGGTGGAATGTGATGTCACCGCGGAGGATGTGATGCCACGGGAGAGCTGTTATGTCACAGAGGAGGATGTGACGTCGCAGAGGTAGATGTGATGTCACAGGGGAGAATGTGATGTCACAGGAGATCTGTGATGTCACAGAAGATGATTTGATGTCATAAGAGACATGCGAAGTCACAGAGGGGATATGATGTCACAGGGGAGGATGTGATGTCCTTGGGTTCAAGTGATGTCACAGACGAGGATGTGATGCCACAGAGGAGGATGTGATGTCACAGAGGAGGATGTGATGTCATAGGAGAGCTGTGATGTCACAGAGGAGGATGTGATGTCATAAGAGACATGCGAAGTCACAGAGGGGATATGATGTCACAGAGGAGGATGTGATGTCAAAGGGAACTGTGAAATCACAGAGGAGGATGTGATGTCGCAGAGGAGGGTGTGATGTCGCAGTAAGCATGTGATGTCACAGAGGAGGATGCGATGCCATAGGAGATCTGTGATGTCATAGAAGAGCTCTGACGTCACAGGGAGGATGTGACGTCACAGAGGAGGGTGTGATGTCATAGGGGAACTGTGATGTCATAGGAGAGCTGTGATGTCATAGGAGAGCTGTGATGTCATAGGAGAACTGTGATATCACAGAGGAGGATGTGATGTCACAGAGGAGGATGTGATGTCACAGAGGGTCTGTTATGTCACAGGGGAGAATGTGACGTCACAGGAGATCTGTGATGACAGAGGATGATTTGATGTCAAAAGAGACCTGCGATGTCACAGAGGGGATATGATGTCATAGGGTAGGATGTGATGTCAAAGGGAACTGTGAAGTCAGAGGGGGATGTGATGTCACAGAGGAGGATGTGATGTCACAGAGGAGGATGTGATGTCCTTGGGTTCAAGTGATGTCACAGACGAGGATGTGATGCCACAGAGGAGGATGTGATGGCACAGAGGAGGATGTGATGTCACAGGAGAGCTGTGATGTCACAGAGGAGGATGTGATGTCATAAGAGACATGCGAAGTCACAGAGGGGATATGATGTCACAGAGGAGGATGTGATGTCAAAGGGAACTGTGAAATCACAGAGGAGGATGTGATGTCGCAGAGGAGGGTGTGATGTCGCAGTAAGCATGTGATGTCACAGAGGAGGATGCGATGCCATAGGAGATCTGTGATGTCATAGAAGAGCTCTGACGTCACAGGGAGGATGTGATGTCACAGAGGAGGGTGTGATGTCATAGGGGAACTGTGATGTCATAGGAGAGCTGTGATGTCATAGGAGAGCTGTGATGCATTAGGAGAGCTGTGATATCACAGAGGAGGATGTGATGTCACAGAGGAGGATGTGATGTCACAGAGGGTCTGTTATGTCACAGGGGAGAATGTGACATCACAGGAGATCTGTGATGACATAGGATGATTTAATGTCAAAAGAGACCTGCGATGTCACAGAGGGGATATGATGTCATAGGGTAGGATGTGATGTCAAAGGGAACTATGAAGTCAGAGGGGGATGTGATGTCACAGAGGAGGATGTGATGTCACAGAGGAGGATGTGATGTCACAGAGGGGCTGTTATGTCACAGAGGAGAATGTGATGTCACAGGAGATCTGTGATATTACAGAGGAGGATGCAAGCTCACAGAGGAGAATATGATGTCATATGAGACATAGGAGACATAGGAGAATGTGATGTCACAGAGGAGGATGTGAAATCACAGAGGAGGATGTGATGTCGCAGTAAGCATGTGATGTCACCGGGCGGGATGTGATGTCACAGAGGAGGATGTGATGTCATAGGGGAGCAGTGATGCCATAGGAGAACTGTGATGTCACAGAGGAGGATGTGATGTCACAGAGGAGGATGTGATGTCACAGGAGAGCTGTGATGTCAGAGGGGAGGATGTGATGTCATAGAGGGGCTGTTATGTCACAGAGGAGAATGTGATGTCACAGGAGATCTGTGATTACACAGAGGAGGATATGACGTCACTGGTTTCTGTGATGTCACAGGGCGGGATGTGATTTCACAGAGGAGGATGCAAGCTCACGGTGGAGAATGTGATGGGATAGGAGACCTGTGATGTCACAGAGGAGGATGTGAAATCACAGAGGAGGATGTGATGTCACAGAGGAGTATGTGATGTCACAGTTCGCTGTGATGCCACAGGGAGGATGTGATGTCACAGAGGAGGATGCAAGCTCACAGAGGAGAATGTGATGTCATAGGAGAGCTGTGATGGCACAGGAAGGATGTGATGTCACAGGAGAACTGTGATGTCATAGGAGAGTTGTTATGTCACAGGGGAGAATGTGATGTCACAGGAGATCTGTGATGTCACAGAGGATGATTTGATGTCATAAGAGACATGCGATGTCACAGAGGGGGATATGATGGCATCGAGTAGGATGTGATGTCACAGGGAACTGTGAAGTCACAGAGGAGGGTGTGATATTATAGGAGATTTGTGATGTCATAGAAGCGCTCTGACGTCACTGAGAGGATGTGATGTCACAGAGGAGGATGTGATGTCACAGGAGAGCTGTGATGTCAGAGGGGAGGATGTGATGTCATAGAGGGGCTGTTATGTCACAGAGGAGAATGTGATGTCACAGGAGATCTGTGATTACACAGAGGAGGATGTGACGTCACTGGTTTCTGTAATGTCACAGGGCGGGATGTGATGTCACAGAGGAGGATGCAAGCTCACAGAGGATAATGTGATGTCATAGGAGACCTGTGATGTCACAGGAAGGATGTGATGTCACAGGAGAACTGTGATGTCATAGGAGAGCTGTTATGTCACAGAGGAGGATGTGATGTAACAGAGGAGGATGTGATGTCACAGAGGGGCTGTTATGTCACAGGGGAGAATGTGATGTCACAGGAGATCTGTGATATTACTGAGGAGGATGCAAGCTCACAGAGAAGAATATGATGTCATAGGAGACATAGGAGACATAGGAGAATGTGATGTCACAGAGGAGGATGTGAAATCACAGAGGAGGATGTGATGTCGCAGTAAGCATGTGATGTCACCGGGCGGGATGTGATGTCACAGAGGAGGATGTGATGTCATAGGGGAGCAGTGATGTCATAGGAGAACTGTGATGTCACAGAGGAGGATGTGATGTCACAGAGGAGGATGTGATGTCACAGAGGTGGATGTGATGTCACGGAGGGACTGTGATGACACAGGGGAGAATGTGATGTCACAGGAGATCTGTGATGTCACAGAGGATGATTTGATGTCATAAGAGACATGCGATGTCACAGAGGGGGATATGATGGCATCGAGTAGGATGTGATGTCAGAGGGAACTGTGAAGCCACAGAGGGGGATGTGATGTCACAGAGGAGGATGTGATGTCACAGAGGGACTGTTATGTCATAGGGGAGCTGTGATGTCATAGGAGACCTGTGATGTCACAGAGGAGGATGTGATGTCACAGAGGAGGATGTGATGCCAGAGAGGAGGATGTGATGTCACAGAGGAGGATGTGATGTCACAGAGGGGCTGTTATGTCATAGGGGAGCTGTGATGCCATAGGAGACCTGTGATGTCACAGAGGAGGATGTGATGTCACAGAGGAGGATGTGATGTCACAGAGGAGGATGTGATGTCACAGGGGAGCTGTGATGTCATAGAAGAGCGGAGATGTCACAGAGGAGGATGTGATGTCGCAGAGGAAGATGTGATGGCACAGGAGAGTTGTTATGTCACAGAGGAGGATGTGATGTCACAGAGGTGGATGTGATGTCACAGAGGGACTGTGATGTCACAGGGGAGAATGTGATGTCACAGGGGAGAATGTGATGTCTCAGAGGATGATTTGATGTCATAAGAGACATGCGATGTCACAGAGGGGCTATGATGTCACAGAGGAGGATTTGATGTCTAAGGGAACTGTGAAGTCACAGAGGAGGATGTGATGTCGCAGAGGAGGATGTGATGTCACAGGGAACTGTGAAGTCATAGAGGAGGGTGTGATATTATAGGAGGTTTGTGATGTCATAGAAGCGCTCTGACGTCACTGGGAGGATGAGATGTCACAGAGGAGGATGTGATGTCACAGGAGAGCTGTGATGTCAGAGGGGAGGATGTGATGTCATAGAGGGGCTGTTATGTCACAGAGGAGAATGTGATGTCACAGGAGATCTGTGATTACACAGAGGAGGATGTGACGTCACTGGTTTCTGTGATGTCACAGGGCGGGATGTGATTTCACAGAGGAGGATGCAAGCTCACGGTGGAGAATGTGATGGGATAGGAGACCTGTGATGTCACAGAGGAGGATGTGAAATCACAGAGAAGGATGTAATGGCGCAGTAAGCATGTGACGTCACAGAGGAGGATGTGATGTCACAGAGGAGGATGTGATGTCACAGAGGAGTATGTGATGTCACAGTTCGCTGTGATGCCACAGGGAGGATGTGATGTCACAGAGGAGGATGCAAGCTCACAGAGGAGAATGTGATGTCATAGGAGAGCTGTGATGTCACAGGAAGGATCTGATGTCACAGGAGAACTGTGATGTCATAGGAGAGCTGTTATGTCACAGAGGAGGATGTGATGTCACAGAGGAGGATGTGATGTCACAGAGGGGCTGTTATGTCACAGGGGAGAATGTGATGTCAGAGGAGATCTGTGATATTACTGAGGAGGATGCAAGCTCTCAGAGGAGAATATGATGTCATAGGAGACATAGGAGACATAGGAGAATGTGATGTCACAGAGGAGGATGTGAAATCACAGAGGAGGATGTGATGTCGCAGTAAGCATATGATGTCACCGGGCGGGATGTGATGTCACAGAGGAGGATGTGATGTCATAGGGGAGCTGTGATGTCATAGGAGAACTGTGATGTCACAGAGGAGGATGTGATGTCACAGAGGAGGATGTGATGTCACAGAGGAGAATGTGATGTCACAGGAGATCTGTGATTACACAGAGGAGGATGTGACGTCAGTGGTTTCTGTGATGTCAAAGGGCGGGGTGTGATGTCACAGAGGAGGACGCAAGCTCACGGTGGAGAATGTGATGGGATAGGAGACCTGTGATGTCACAGAGGAGGATGTGATGTCACAGAGGAGGATGTGATGTCACAGGTTGCTGTGATGTCACAGTGCGGGATGTGATGTCACAGAGGAGGATGCAAGCTCACAGAGGAGAATGTGATGTCATAGGAGACCTGTGATGTCACAGAGGAGGATGTGATGTCACAGAGGAGGATGTGATGTCGCCGTAAGCATGTGATGTCACCGATGAGGATGCAAGCTCACAGAGGATAATGTGATGTCATAGGAGTCCTGTGATGTCACAGAGGAGGATGTGAATTCACAGAGGAGGATGTGATGTCGCAGTAAGCATGTGATGTCACCGATGAGGATGTGATGTCGTAGGGGAGCTGTGATGTCACAGAGGAGGATGTGATGTCACAGGAAACATGCAATGTCCCAGAGGAGAATGTGATGTCCCAGAGGAAGATTAAATGTCAGAGAGGAGGCTATGATGTCACAGGGGAACTGTGATTACATAGGTGAGCTGTGATGTCACGAAGGAGGATGTGATTTCATTGGAGAGTTGCGGGGTCGCAGGGGGAATGTGATGTCTCCGCGGAGGATGTGATGCCATGGGAGAGGTGTTATGTCACAGAGGAGGATGTGATGTCACAGGAAACATGCAATGTCCCAGAGGAGAATGTGATGTCCCAGAGGAAGATTAAATGTCAGAGAGGAGGCTATGATGTCATAGGGGAACTGTGATTACATAGGTGAGCTGTGATGTCACGAAGGAGGATGTGATGTCATAGGAGAGACGCGATGTCTCATGGAGGATGTGATGTCACAGAGGAGGATGTGATGTCACAGAGGATGATTTGATGTCATAAGAGACATGCGATTTCACAGAGGGGAAATGATGTCACAGAGGAGGATATGATGTCAAAGGGAACTGTGAAGTCACAGTTGAGGATGTGATGTCGCAGAGGAGGATGTGATGTCGCAGTAAGCATGTGATGTCACAGAGGAGGATGTGATGTCACAGAAGAGGATGTGATGTCACAGGAGAACTGTTATGTCACAGTGGAGGATGTGATGTCACAGAGGAGGATGTGATGTCACAGAGGAGGATGTGATGTCACAGGAGAGCTGTGATGTCACAGAGGCGGATGTGATGTCACAGGTTACTGTGATGTCAAAGGGCGGGATGTGATGTCACAGAGGAGGATGCAGGCTCACAGAGGAGAATGTGATGTCATAGGAGACCTGTGATGTCACAGAGGAGGATGTGAATTCACAGAGGAGGATGTGAAATCACAGAGAAGGATGTGATGTCGCAGTAAGCATGTGATGTCACGGAGGAGGATGTGATGTCACAGAGGAGGATGTGATGTCACAGGAAACATGCAATGTCCCAGAGGAGAATGTGATGTCCCAGAGGAAGATTAAATGTCAGGGAGGAGGCTATGGTGTCACAGGGGAACTGTGATTACATAGGTGAGCCGTGATGTCACGAAGGAGGATGTGATTTCATTGGAGAGTTGCGGGGTCGCAGGTGGAATGTGATGTCACCGCGGAGGATGTGATGCCACGGGAGAGCTGTTATGTCACAGAGGAGGATGTGACGTCGCAGAGGTAGATGTGATGTCACAGGGGAGAATGTGATGTCACAGGAGATCTGTGATGTCACAGAAGATGATTTGATGTCATAAGAGACATGCGAAGTCACAGAGGGGATATGATGTCACAGGGGAGGATGTGATGTCCTTGGGTTCAAGTGATGTCACAGACGAGGATGTGATGCCACAGAGGAGGATGTGATGTCACAGAGGAGGATGTGATGTCATAGGAGAGCTGTGATGTCACAGAGGAGGATGTGATGTCATAAGAGACATGCGAAGTCACAGAGGGGATATGATGTCACAGAGGAGGATGTGATGTCAAAGGGAACTGTGAAATCACAGAGGAGGATGTGATGTCGCAGAGGAGGGTGTGATGTCGCAGTAAGCATGTGATGTCACAGAGGAGGATGCGATGCCATAGGAGATCTGTGATGTCATAGAAGAGCTCTGACGTCACAGGGAGGATGTGACGTCACAGAGGAGGGTGTGATGTCATAGGGGAACTGTGATGTCATAGGAGAGCTGTGATGTCATAGGAGAGCTGTGATGTCATAGGAGAACTGTGATATCACAGAGGAGGATGTGATGTCACAGAGGAGGATGTGATGTCACAGAGGGTCTGTTATGTCACAGGGGAGAATGTGACGTCACAGGAGATCTGTGATGACAGAGGATGATTTGATGTCAAAAGAGACCTGCGATGTCACAGAGGGGATATGATGTCATAGGGTAGGATGTGATGTCAAAGGGAACTGTGAAGTCAGAGGGGGATGTGATGTCACAGAGGAGGATGTGATGTCACAGAGGAGGATGTGATGTCCTTGGGTTCAAGTGATGTCACAGACGAGGATGTGATGCCACAGAGGAGGATGTGATGGCACAGAGGAGGATGTGATGTCACAGGAGAGCTGTGATGTCACAGAGGAGGATGTGATGTCATAAGAGACATGCGAAGTCACAGAGGGGATATGATGTCACAGAGGAGGATGTGATGTCAAAGGGAACTGTGAAATCACAGAGGAGGATGTGATGTCGCAGAGGAGGGTGTGATGTCGCAGTAAGCATGTGATGTCACAGAGGAGGATGCGATGCCATAGGAGATCTGTGATGTCATAGAAGAGCTCTGACGTCACAGGGAGGATGTGATGTCACAGAGGAGGGTGTGATGTCATAGGGGAACTGTGATGTCATAGGAGAGCTGTGATGTCATAGGAGAGCTGTGATGCATTAGGAGAGCTGTGATATCACAGAGGAGGATGTGATGTCACAGAGGAGGATGTGATGTCACAGAGGGTCTGTTATGTCACAGGGGAGAATGTGACATCACAGGAGATCTGTGATGACATAGGATGATTTGATGTCAAAAGAGACCTGCGATGTCACAGAGGGGATATGATGTCATAGGGTAGGATGTGATGTCAAAGGGAACTATGAAGTCAGAGGGGGATGTGATGTCACAGAGGAGGATGTGATGTCACAGAGGAGGATGTGATGTCACAGAGGGGCTGTTATGTCACAGAGGAGAATGTGATGTCACAGGAGATCTGTGATATTACTGAGGAGGATGCAAGCTCACAGAGGAGAATATGATGTCATAGGAGACATAGGAGACATAGGAGAATGTGATGTCACAGAGGAGGATGTGAAATCACAGAGGAGGATGTGATGTCGCAGTAAGCATGTGATGTCACCGGGCGGGATGTGATGTCACAGAGGAGGATGTGATGTCATAGGGGAGCAGTGATGCCATAGGAGAACTGTGATGTCACAGAGGAGGATGTGATGTCACAGAGGAGGATGTGATGTCACAGGAGAGCTGTGATGTCAGAGGGGAGGATGTGATGTCATAGAGGGGCTGTTATGTCACAGAGGAGAATGTGATGTCACAGGAGATCTGTGATTACACAGAGGAGGATGTGACGTCACTGGTTTCTGTGATGTCACAGGGCGGGATGTGATTTCACAGAGGAGGATGCAAGCTCACGGTGGAGAATGTGATGGGATAGGAGACCTGTGATGTCACAGAGGAGGATGTGAAATCACAGAGGAGGATGTGATGTCACAGAGGAGTATGTGATGTCACAGTTCGCTGTGATGCCACAGGGAGGATGTGATGTCACAGAGGAGGATGCAAGCTCACAGAGGAGAATGTGATGTCATAGGAGAGCTGTGATGGCACAGGAAGGATGTGATGTCACAGGAGAACTGTGATGTCATAGGAGAGCTGTTATGTCACAGAGGAGGATGTGATGTCACAGAGGAGGATGTGATGTCACAGAGGGGCTGTTATGTCACAGGGGAGAATGTGATGTCACAGGAGATCTGTGATATTACTGAGGAGGATGCAAGCTCACAGAGAAGACTATAATGTCATAGGAGACCTAGGAGACATAGGAGAATGTGATGTCACAGAGGAGGATGTGCAATCACAGAGGAGGATGTGATGTCGCAGTAAGCATGTGATGTCACCGGGCGGGATGTGATGTCACAGGGGAGGATGTGATGTCATAGGGGAGCTGTGATGTCACAGGAGAATTGTGATGTCATAGGAGATTTGTTATGTCACAGGGGAGAATGTGATGTCACAGGAGATCTGTGATGTCACAGAGGATGATTTGATGTCATAAGAGACATGCGATGTCACAGAGGGGGATATGATGGCATCGAGTAGGATGTGATGTCACAGGGAACTGTGAAGTCACAGAGGAGGGTGTGATATTATAGGAGATTTGTGATGTCATAGAAGCGCTCTGACGTCACTGGGAGGATGTGATGTCACAGAGGAGGATGTGATGTCACAGGAGAGCTGTGATGTCAGAGGGGAGGATGTGATGTCATAGAGGGGCTGTTATGTCACAGAGGAGAATGTGATGTCACAGGAGATCTGTGATTACACAGAGGAGGATGTGACGTCACTGGTTTCTGTAATGTCACAGGGCGGGATGTGATGTCACAGAGGAGGATGCAAGCTCACAGAGGAGAATGTAATGTCATAGGAGACCTGTGATGTCACAGAAAGGATGTGATGTCACAGGAGAACTGTGATGTCATAGGAGAGCTGTTATGTCACAGAGGAGGATGTGATGTCACAGAGGAGGATGTGATGTCACAGAGGGGCTGTTATGTCACAGGGGAGAATGTGATGTCACAGGAGATCTGTGATATTACTGAGGAGGATGCAAGCTCACAGAGGAGAATATGATGTCATAGGAGACATAGGAGACATAGGAGAATGTGATGTCACAGAGGAGGATGTGAAATCACAGAGGAGGATGTGATGTCGCAGTAAGCATGTGATGTCACCGGGCGGGATGTGATGTCACAGAGGAGGATGTGATGTCATAGGGGAGTTGTGATGTCATAGGAGACCTGTGATGTCACAGAGGAGGATGTGATGTCACAGAGGAGGATGTGATGTCACAGAGGTTGATGTGATGTCACGGAGGGACTGTGATGACACAGGGGAGAATGTGATGTCACAGGAGATCTGTGATGTCACAGAGGATGATTTGATGTCATAAGAGACATGCGATGTCACAGAGGGGGATATGATGGCATCGTGTAGGATGTGATGTCAAAGGGAACTGTGAAGCCACAGAGGGGGATGTGATGTCACAGAGGAGGATGTGATGTCACAGAGGAGGATGTGATCTCGCTGGAGAGCTATGTCCCAGGGGAGGATGTGATGTCACAGAGGAGCTGTTATGTCACAAGGGAGAATGTGATGTCACAGGAGATCTGTGATGTCACAGAGGAGGATGTGATGTCACAGGGAGGATGTGATGTCACAGAGGAGGATATGATGTCACAGAGGAGGATGTGATCTCAAAGGGAACTGTGAAGTCACAGAGGAGGATGTGATGTCGCAGAGGAGGATGTGATGTCACAGGGAACTGTGATGTCACAGAGGAGGGTGTGATATTATAGGAGATTTGTGATATCATAGAAGCGCTCTGACGTCACTGGGAGGATGTGATGTCACAGGAGAGCTGTGATGTCACAGAGGAGGATGTGATGTCATAGGAGACATGCGAAGTCACAGAGGGGATATGATGTCACAGAGGAGGATGTGATGTCAAAGGGAACTGTGAAATCACAGAGGAGGATGTGATGTCGCAGAGGAGGGTGTGATGTCGCAGTAAGCATGTGATGTCACAGAGGAGGATGCGATGCCATAGGAGATCTGTGATGTCATAGAAGAGCTCTGACGTCACAGGGAGGATGTGATGTCACAGAGGAGGGTGTGATGTCATAGGGGAACTGTTATGTCATAGGAGAGCTGTGATGTCATAGGAGAGCTGTGATGCATTAGGAGAGCTGTGATATCACAGAGGAGGATGTGATGTCACAGAGGAGGATGTGATGTCACAGAGGGTCTGTTATGTCACAGGGGAGAATGTGACATCACAGGAGATCTGTGATGACATAGGATGATTTGATGTCAAAAGAGACCTGCGATGTCACAGAGGGGATATGATGTCATAGGGTAGGATGTGATGTCAAAGGGAACTGTGAAGTCAGAGGGGGATGTGATGTCACAGAGGAGGATGTGATGTCACAGAGGAGGATGTGATGTCACAGAGGGGCTGTTATGTCACAGAGGAGAATGTGATGTCACAGGAGATCTGTGATATTACTGAGGAGGATGCAAGCTCACAGAGGAGAATATGATGTCATAGGAGACATAGGAGACATAGGAGAATGTGATGTCACAGAGGAGGATGTGAAATCACAGAGGAGGATGTGATGTCGCAGTAAGCATGTGATGTCACCGGGCGGGATGTGATGTCACAGAGGAGGATGTGATGTCATAGGGGAGCAGTGATGCCATAGGAGAACTGTGATGTCACAGAGGAGGATGTGATGTCACAGAGGAGGATGTGATGTCACAGGAGAGCTGTGATGTCAGAGGGGAGGATGTGATGTCATAGAGGGGCTGTTATGTCACAGAGGAGAATGTGATGTCACAGGAGATCTGTGATTACACAGAGGAGGATGTGACGTCACAGTTCGCTGTGATGCCACAGGGAGGATGTGATTTCACAGAGGAGGATGCAAGCTCACGGTGGAGAATGTGATGGGATAGGGACCTGTGATGTCACAGAGGAGGATGTGAAATCACAGAGGAGGATGTGATGTCACAGAGGAGTATGTGATGTCACAGTTCGCTGTGATGCCACAGGGAGGATGTGATGTCACAGAGGAGGATGCAAGCTCACAGAGGAGAATGTGATGTCATAGGAGAGCTGTGATGGCACAGGAAGGATGTGATGTCACAGGAGAACTGTGATGTCATAGGAGAGCTGTTATGTCACAGAGGAGGATGTGATGTCACAGAGGAGGATGTGATGTCACAGAGGGGCTGTTATGTCACAGGGGAGAATGTGATGTCACAGGAGATCTGTGATATTACTGAGGAGGATGCAAGCTCACAGAGAAGACTATAATGTCATAGGAGACCTAGGAGACATAGGAGAATGTGATGTCACAGAGGAGGATGTGCAATCACAGAGGAGGATGTGATGTCGCAGTAAGCATGTGATGTCACCGGGCGGGATGTGATGTCACAGGGGAGGATGTGATGTCATAGGGGAGCTGTGATGTCACAGGAGAACTGTGATGTCATAGGAGAGTTGTTATGTCACAGGGGAGAATGTGATGTCACAGGAGATCTGTGATGTCACAGAGGATGATTTGATGTCATAAGAGACATGCGATGTCACAGAGGGGGATATGATGGCATCGAGTAGGATGTGATGTCACAGGGAACTGTGAAGTCACAGAGGAGGGTGTGATATTATAGGAGATTTGTGATGTCATAGAAGCGCTCTGACGTCACTGGGAGGATGTGATGTCACAGAGGAGGATGTGATGTCACAGGAGAGCTGTGATGTCAGAGGGGAGGATGTGATGTCATAGAGGGGCTGTTATGTCACAGAGGAGAATGTGATGTCACAGGAGATCTGTGATTACACAGAGGAGGATGTGACGTCACTGGTTTCTGTAATGTCACAGGGCGGGATGTGATGTCACAGAGGAGGATGCAAGCTCACAGAGGAGAATGTGATGTCATAGGAGACCTGTGATGTCACAGAAAGGATGTGATGTCACAGGAGAACTGTGATGTCATAGGAGAGCTGTTATGTCACAGAGGAGGATGTGATGTCACAGAGGAGGATGTGATGTCACAGAGGGGCTGTTATGTCACAGGGGAGAATGTGATGTCACAGGAGATCTGTGATATTACTGAGGAGGATGCAAGCTCACAGAGAAGAATATGATGTCATAGGAGACATAGGAGACATAGGAGAATGTGATGTCACAGAGGAGGATGTGAAATCACAGAGGAGGATGTGATGTCGCAGTAAGCATGTGATGTCACCGGGCGGGATGTGATGTCACAGAGGAGGATGTGATGTCATAGGGGAGCAGTGATGTCATAGGAGAACTGTGATGTCACAGAGGAGGATGTGATGTCACAGAGGAGGATGTGATGTCACAGAGGTGGATGTGATGTCACGGAGGGACTGTGATGACACAGGGGAGAATGTGATGTCACAGGAGATCTGTGATGTCACAGAGGATGATTTGATGTCGTAAGAGACATGCGATGTCACAGAGGGGGATATGATGGCATCGAGTAGGATGTGATGTCAAAGGGAACTGTGAAGCCAGAGAGGGGGATGTGATGTCACAGAGGAGGATGTGATGTCACAGAGGAGGATGTGATCTCGCAGAAGAGCTATGTCCCAGGGGAGGATGTGATGTCACAGAGAAGCTGTTATGTCACAAGGGAGAATGTGATGTCACAGGAGATCTGTGATGTCACAGAGGAGGATGTGTTGTCACAGGGAGGGTGTGATGTCACAGAGGAGGATATGATGTCACAGAGGAGGATGTGATGTCAAAGGGAACTGTGAAGTCACAGAGGAGGATGTGATGTCGCAGAAGAGGATGTGATGTCATAGGGGAGCTGTGATGTCATAGAAGAGCGGTGATGTCACAGAGGTGGATGTGATGTCACAGAGGGACTGTGATGTCACAGGGGAGAATGTGATGTCACAGGAGATCTGTGATGTCACAGAGGAGGATGTGATGTCACAGGGAGGATGTGATGTCACAGAGGAGGATATGATGTCACAGAGGAGGATGTGATCTCAAAGGGAACTGTGAAGTCACAGAGGAGGATGTGATGTCGCAGAGGAGGATGTGATGTCACAGGGAACTGTGATGTCACAGAGGAGGGTGTGATATTATAGGAGATTTGTGATGTCATAGAAGCGCTCTGACGTCACTGGGAGGATGTGATGTCACAGGAGAGCTGTGATGTCAGAGGGGAGGATGTGATGTCTTAGAGGGGCTGTTATGTCACAGAGGAGAATGTGATGTCGCAGGAGATCTGTGATTACACAGAGGAGGATGTGACGTCACTGATTTCTGTGATGTCACAGGGCGGGATGTGATGTCACAGAGGAGGATGCAAGCTCACGGTGGAGAATGTGATGGGATAGGAGACCTGTGATGTCACAGAGGAGGATGTGATGTCACAGAGGAGGATGTGATGTCACAGGTTGCTGTAATGTCACAGGGTGGGATGTGATGTCACAGAGGAGGATGCAAACTCTCAGAGGAGAATGTGATGTCATAGGAGACCTGTGATGTCACAGAGGAGGATGTGAATTCACAGAGGAGGATGTGATGTCGCAGTAAGCATGTGATGTCACCGATGAGGATGTGATGTCGTAGGGGAGCTGTGATGTCACAGAGGAGGATGTGATGTCACAGGAAACATGCAATGTCCCAGAGGAGAATGTGATGTCCCAGAGGAAGATTAAATGTCAGAGAGGAGGCTATGATGTCACAGGGGAACTGTGATTACATAGGTGAGCTGTGATGTCACGAAGGAGGATGTGATGTCATAGGAGAGACGCGATGTCTCATGGAGGATGTCACAGAGGAGGATGTGATGTCACAGGAGAGCTGTGATGTCAGAGGGGAGGATGTGATGTCATAGAGGGGCTGTTATGTCACAGAGGAGAATGTGATGTCACAGGAGATCTGTGATTACACAGAGGAGGATGTGACTTCACTGGTTTCTGTGATGTCACAGGGCGGGATGTGATGTCACAGAGGAGGATGCAAGCTCACGGTGGAGAATGTGATGGGATAGGAGACCTGTGATGTCACAGAGGAGGATGTGAAATCACAGAGAAGGATGTGATGTCGCAGGAAGCATGTGATGTCACAGAGGAGGATGTGATGTCACAGAGGAGGATGTGATGTCACAGAGGAGTATGTGATGTCACAGTTCGCTGTGATGCCACAGGGAGGATGTGATGTCACAGAGGAGGATGCAAGCTCACAGAGGAGAATGTGATGTCATAGGAGAGCTGTGATGGCACAGCAAGGATGTGATGTCACAGAGGGTCTGTTATGTCACAGGGGAGAATGTGACATCACAGGAGATCTGTGATGACAGAGGATGATTTGATGTCAAAAGAGACCTGCGATGTCACAGAGGGGACATGATGTCATAGGGTAGGATGTGATGTCAAAGGGAACAGTGAAGTCAGAGGGGTATGTGATGTCACAGAGGAGGATGTGATGTCACTGAGGAGGATGTGATGTCCTAGGGTTCAAGTGTTGTCACAGAGGAGGATGTGATGCCACAGAGGAGGATGTGATGCCACAGAGGAGGATGTGACGTCACAGGAGTGCTGTGATGTCACAGAGGAGGATGTGATGTCACAGAGGGGCTGTTATGTCATAGGGGAGCTGTGATGTCATAGGAGACCTGTGATGTCACAGAGGAGGATGTGATGTCACAGAGGAGGATGTGCTGTCACAGAGGAGGATGTGATGTCACAGGGGAGCTGTGATGTCATAGAAGAGCGGTGATGTCACAGAGGAGGATGTGATGTCGCAGAGGAGTATCTGATGTCAAAGGGAACTGTGAAGTCACAGAGGAGGATGTGATGTTGCAGAGGAGGATGTGATGTCACAGGGAACTGTGAAGTCACAGAGGAGGGTGTGATATTATAGGAGGTTTGTGATGTCATAGAAGCGCTCTGACGTCACTGGGAGGATGTGATGTCACAGAGGAGGATGTGATGTCACAGGAGAGCTGTGATGTCAGAGGGGAGGATGTGATGTCATAGAGGGGCTGTTATGTCACAGAGGAGAATGTGATGTCACAGGAGATCTGTGATTACACAGAGGAGGATGTGACGTCACTGGTTTCTGTAATGTCACAGGGCGGGATGTGATGTCACAGAGGCGGATGCAAGCTCACAGAGGAGAATGTGATGTCATAGGAGAGCTGTGATGGCACAGGAAGGATGTGATGTCACAGGAGAACTGTGATGTCATAGGAGAGCTGTTATGTCACAGAGGAGGATGTGATGTAACAGAGGAGGATGTGATGTCACAGAGGGGCTGTTATGTCACAGGGGAGAATGTGATGTCACAGGAGATCTGTGATATTACTGAGGAGGATGCAAGCTCACAGAGAAGAATATGATGTCATAGGAGACATAGGAGACATAGGAGAATGTGATGTCACAGAGGAGGATGTGAAATCACAGAGGAGGATGTGATGTCGCAGTAAGCATGTGATGTCACCGGGCGGGATGTGATGTCACAGAGGAGGATGTGATGTCATAGGGGAGCAGTGATGTCATAGGAGAACTGTGATGTCACAGAGGAGGATGTGATGTCACAGAGGAGGATGTGATGTCACAGAGGTGGATGTGATGTCACGGAGGGACTGTGATGACACAGGGGAGAATGTGATGTCACAGGAGATCTGTGATGTCTCAGAGGATGATTTGATGTCATAAGAGACATTCCATGTCACAGAGGGGATATGATGTCACAGAGGAGGATTTGATGTCAAAGGGAACTGTGAAGTCACGGAGGAGGATGTGATGTTGCAGAGGAGGATGTGATGTCACAGGGAACTGTGAAGTCACAGGGGAGGGTGTGATATTATAGGAGATTTGTGATGTCATAGAAGCGCTCTGACGTCACTGGGAGGATGAGATGTCACAGAGGAGGATGTGATGTCACAGGAGAGCTGTGATGTCAGAGGGGAGGATGTGATGTCATAGAGGGGCTGTTATGTCACAGAGGAGAATGTGATGTCACAGGAGATCTGTGATTACACAGAGGAGGATGTGACGTCACTGGTTTCTGTGATATCACAGGGCGGGATGTGATGCCACAGAGGAGGATGCAAGCTCACGGTGGAGAATGTGATGGGATAGGAGACCTGTGATGTCACAGAGGTGGATGTGAAATCACAGAGAAGGGTGTGATGTCGCAGTAAGCATGTGATGTCACAGAGGAGGATGTGATGTCACAGAGGAGGATGTGATGTCACAGAGGAGGATGTGATGTCACAGGTTGCTGTGATATCACTGGGATGGATGTGATGTCACAGAGGAGGATGCAAGCTCACAGAGGAGAATGTGATGTCATAGGAGACCTGTGATGTCACAGAGGAGGATGTGTTCTCACAGAGGAGGATGTGATGTCACAGAGGAGGATGTGATCTCATAGGGGAGCTGTGGTGTCATAGGAGAGCTGTGTTGTCACAAAGGAGGCTGAGATGTCACAAAGGAGGATGTGATGTCATAGGAGACATATGATGTCACAGAGGGGGATGTGATATCACAGATGTGGGTCTGCTTTCACAGGAAGCATGTGATGCCACAGGAAGAATGTGTTGTCACAGAGGAGGCTGTGATGTCACAGAGGAGGATGTGATGTCACAGGAGATCTGTGATGTCAGAGAGGAGGATGTGCTGTCACAGGAAACATGCAATGTCCCAGAGGAGAATGTGATGTCCCAGAAAGAAGATTAAATGTCAGAGAGGAGGCTATGATGTCACAGGGGAGCTGTGATTTCATAGGTAAACTGTGATTTCACGAAGGAGGAGGTTATGTCATTGGAGAGACGCTGGGTCGCAGGGGGAATGTGATGTCACCGCGGAGGATGTGATGCCACGGGAGAGCTGTTATGTCACGGAAGAGGATGTGATGTCACAGAGGTAGATGTGATGTCACAGGGGAGAATGTGATGTCACAGGAGATCTGTGATGTCACAGAGGATGATTTGATGTCATAAGAGA
Source organism: Manacus candei (assembly GCF_025592945.1). Classification (NCBI taxonomy): domain Eukaryota; kingdom Metazoa; phylum Chordata; class Aves; order Passeriformes; family Pipridae; genus Manacus; species Manacus candei. The sequence continues at coordinate 913,776 of NW_026138185.1, forward strand.
CATGTGAAGTCAAAGAGGGGATATGATGTCACAGAGGAGGATGTGATATCAAAGGGAGCTGTGAATTCACAGAGGAGGATGTGATGTCGCAGAGGAGGGTGTGATGTTATAGGAGATCTGTGATGTCATAGAAGAGCTCGGACGTCACAGGGAGGATGTGATGTCACAGAGGAGGATGTGATGTCACAGGAGAACTGTGATATCATAGGAGAGCTGTTATGTCACAGAGGAGGATGTGATGTCACAGAGGAGGATGTGATGTCACTGGAGATCTGTGATGACAGAGGATGATTTGATGTCATAAGTGACTTGCGATGTCACAGAGGGTATATGATATCATAGGGTAGGATGTGATGTCACAGGGAACTGTGAAGTCAGAGGGGGATGTGATGTCACAGAGGAGGATGTGATGTCACAGAAGAGGATGTGATGTCCTAGGGTTCAAGTGATGTCACAGAGGAGGATGTGATGCCACAGAGGAGGATGTGATGTCACAGAGGAGGATGTGATGTCACAGAGGAGGATGTGATGTCACAGAGGAGTATGTGATGTCACAGTTCGCTGTGATGCCACAGGGAGGATGTGATGTCACAGAGGAGGATGCAAGCTCACAGAGGAGAATGTGATGTCATAGGAGAGCTGTGATGGCACAGGAAGGATGTGATGTCACAGAGGGTCTGTTATGTCACAGGGGAGAATGTGACATCACAGGAGATCTGTGATGACAGAGGATGATTTGATGTCAAAAGAGACCTGCGATGTCACAGAGGGGACATGATGTCATAGGGTAGGATGTGATGTCAAAGGGAACAGTGAAGTCAGAGGGGTATGTGATGTCACAGAGGAGGATGTGATGTCACTGAGGAGGTTGTGATGTCCTAGGGTTCAAGTGATGTCACAGAGGAGGATGTGATGCCACAGAGGAGGATGTGATGTCACAGAGGAGGATGTGACGTCACAGGAGTGCTGTGATGTCACAGAGGAGGATGTGATGTCACAGAGGGGCTGTTATGTCATAGGGGAGCTGTGATGTCATAGGAGACCTGTGATGTCACAGAGGAGGATGTGATGTCACAGAGGAGGATGTGCTGTCACAGAGGAGGATGTGATGTCACAGGGGAACTGTGATGTCATAGAAGAGCGGTGATGTCACAGAGGAGGATGTGATGTCGCAGAGGAGTATCTGATGTCAAAGGGAACTGTGAAGTCACAGAGGAGGATGTGATGTTGCAGAGGAGGATGTGATGTCACAGGGAACTGTGAAGTCACAGAGGAGGGTGTGATATTATAGGAGGTTTGTGATGTCATAGAAGCGCTCTGACGTCACTGGGAGGATGTGATGTCACAGAGGAGGATGTGATGTCACAGGAGAGCTGTGATGTCAGAGGGGAGGATGTGATGTCATAGAGGGGCTGTTATGTCACAGAGGAGAATGTGATGTCACAGGAGATCTGTGATTACACAGAGGAGGATGTGACGTCACTGGTTTCTGTAATGTCACAGGGCGGGATGTGATGTCACAGAGGCGGATGCAAGCTCACAGAGGAGAATGTGATGTCATAGGAGAGCTGTGATGGCACAGGAAGGATGTGATGTCACAGGAGAACTGTGATGTCATAGGAGAGCTGTTATGTCACAGAGGAGGATGTGATGTAACAGAGGAGGATGTGATGTCACAGAGGGGCTGTTATGTCACAGGGGAGAATGTGATGTCACAGGAGATCTGTGATATTACTGAGGAGGATGCAAGCTCACAGAGAAGAATATGATGTCATAGGAGACATAGGAGACATAGGAGAATGTGATGTCACAGAGGAGGATGTGAAATCACAGAGGAGGATGTGATGTCGCAGTAAGCATGTGATGTCACCGGGCGGGATGTGATGTCACAGAGGAGGATGTGATGTCATAGGGGAACAGTGATGTCATAGGAGAACTGTGATGTCACAGAGGAGGATGTGATGTCACAGAGGTGGATGTGATGTCACAGAGGTGGATGTGATGTCACGGAGGGACTGTGATGACACAGGGGAGAATGTGATGTCACAGGAGATCTGTGATGTCACAGAGGATGATTTGATGTCGTAAGAGACATGCGATGTCACAGAGGGGGATATGATGGCATCGAGTAGGATGTGATGTCAAAGGGAACTGTGAAGCCAGAGAGGGGGATGTGATGTCACAGAGGAGGATGTGATGTCACAGAGGAGGATGTGATCTCGCAGGAGAGCTATGTCCCAGGGGAGGATGTGATGTCACAGAGAAGCTGTTATGTCACAAGGGAGAATGTGATGTCACAGGAGATCTGTGATGTCACAGAGGAGGATGTGTTGTCACAGGGAGGGTGTGATGTCACAGAGGAGGATATGATGTCACAGAGGAGGATGTGATGTCAAAGGGAACTGTGAAGTCACAGAGGAGGATGTGATGTCGCAGAAGAGGATGTGATGTCATAGGGGAGCTGTGATGTCATAGAAGAGCGGTGATGTCACAGAGGTGGATGTGATGTCACAGAGGGACTGTGATGTCACAGGGGAGAATGTGATGTCACAGGAGATCTGTGATGTCTCAGAGGATGATTTGATGTCATAAGAGACATTCCATGTCACAGAGGGGATATGATGTCACAGAGGAGGATTTGATGTCAAAGGGAACTGTGAAGTCACGGAGGAGGATGTGATGTTGCAGAGGAGGATGTGATGTCACAGGGAACTGTGAAGTCACAGAGGAGGGTGTGATATTATAGGAGATTTGTGATGTCATAGAAGCGCTCTGACGTCACTGGGAGGATGTGATGTCACAGAGGAGGATGTGATGTCACAGGAGAGCTGTGATGTCAGAGGGGAGGATGTGATGTCATAGAGGGGCTGTTATGTCACAGAGGAGAATGTGATGTCACAGGAGATCTGTGATTACACAGAGGAGGATGTGACGTCACTGGTTTCTGTGATATCACAGGGCGGGATGTGATGTCACAGAGGAGGATGCAAGCTCACGGTGGAGAATGTGATGGGATAGGAGACCTGTGATGTCACAGAGGTGGATGTGAAATCACAGAGAAGGGTGTGATGTCGCAGTAAGCATGTGATGTCACAGAGGAGGATGTGATGTCACAGAGGAGGATGTGATGTCACAGAGGAGGATGTGATGTCACAGGTTGCTGTGATATCACTGGGATGGATGTGATGTCACAGAGGAGGATGCAAGCTCACAGAGGAGAATGTGATGTCATAGGAGACCTGTGATGTCACAGAGGAGGATGTGTTCTCACAGAGGAGGATGTGATGTCACAGAGGAGAATGTGATCTCATAGGGGAGCTGTGGTGTCATAGGAGAGCTGTGTTGTCACAAAGGAGGCTGAGATGTCACAAAGGAGGATGTGATGTCATAGGAGACATATGATGTCACAGAGGGGGATGTGATATCACAGATGTGGGTCTGCTTTCACAGGAAGCATGTGATGCCACAGGAAGAATGTGTTGTCACAGAGGAGGCTGTGATGTCACAGAGGAGGATGTGATGTCACAGGAGATCTGTGATGTCAGAGAGGAGGATGTGCTGTCACAGGAAACATGCAATGTCCCAGAGGAGAATGTGATGTCCCAGAAAGAAGATTAAATGTCAGAGAGGAGGCTATGATGTCACAGGGGAGCTGTGATTTCATAGGTAAACTGTGATTTCACGAAGGAGGAGGTTATGTCATTGGAGAGACGCTGGGTCGCAGGGGGAATGTGATGTCACCGCGGAGGATGTGATGCCACGGGAGAGCTGTTATGTCACAGAAGAGGATGTGATGTCACAGAGGTAGATGTGATGTCACAGGGGAGAATGTGATGTCACAGGAGATCTGTGATGTCACAGAGGATGATTTGATGTCATAAGAGACATGTGAAGTCAAAGAGGGGATATGATGTCACAGAGGAGGATGTGATATCAAAGGGAGCTGTGAATTCACAGAGGAGGATGTGATGTCGCAGAGGAGGGTGTGATGTTATAGGAGATCTGTGATGTCATAGAAGAGCTCGGACGTCACAGGGAGGATGTGATGTCACAGAGGAGGATGTGAGGTCACAGGAGAACTGTGATATCATAGGAGAGCTGTTATGTCACAGAGGAGGATGTGATGTCACAGAGGAGGATGTGATGTCACTGGAGATCTGTGATGACAGAGGATGATTTGATGTCATAAGTGACTTGCGATGTCACAGAGGGTATATGATATCATAGGGTAGGATGTGATGTCACAGGGAACTGTGAAGTCAGAGGGGGATGTGATGTCACAGAGGAGGATGTGATGTCACAGAAGAGGATGTGATGTCCTAGGGTTCAAGTGATGTCACAGAGGAGGATGTGATGCCACAGAGGAGGATGTGATGTCACAGAGGAGGATGTGATGCCACAGAGGAGGATGTGATGTCACAGAGGAGGATGTGATGTCACAGAGGGGCTGTTATGTCATAGGGGAGCTGTGATGTCATAGGAGACCTGTGATGTCACAGAGGAGGATGTGATGTCACAGAGGAGGATGTGATGCCACAGAGGAGGATGTGATGTCACAGAGGAGGATGTGATGTCACAGAGGGGCTGTTATGTCATAGGGGAGCTGTGATGCCATAGGAGACCTGTGATGTCACAGAGGAGGATGTGATGTCACAGAGGAGGATGTGATGTCACAGAGGAGGATGTGATGTCACAGGGGAGCTGTGATGTCATAGAAGAGCGGAGATGTCACAGAGGAGGATGTGATGTTGCAGAGGAAGATGTGATGGCACAGGAGAGTTGTTATGTCACAGAGGAGGATGTGATGTCACAGAGGTGGATGTGATGTCACAGAGGGACTGTGATGTCACAGGTGAGAATGTGATGTCACAGGGGTGAATGTGATGTCTCAGAGGATGATTTGATGTCATAAGAGACATGCGATGTCACAGAGGGGCTATGATGTCACAGAGGAGGATTTGATGTCTAAGGGAACTGTGAAGTCACAGAGGAGGATGTGATGTCGCAGAGGAGGATGTGATGTCACAGGGAACTGTGAAGTCATAGAGGAGGGTGTGATATTATAGGAGGTTTGTGATGTCATAGAAGCGCTCTGACGTCACTGGGAGGATGAGATGTCACAGAGGAGGATGTGATGTCACAGGAGAGCTGTGATGTCAGAGGGGAGGATGTGATGTCATAGAGGGGCTGTTATGTCACAGAGGAGAATGTGATGTCACAGGAGATCTGTGATTACACAGAGGAGGATGTGACGTCACTGGTTTCTGTGATGTCACAGGGCGGGATGTGATTTCACAGAGGAGGATGCAAGCTCACGGTGGAGAATGTGATGGGATAGGAGACCTGTGATGTCACAGAGGAGGATGTGAAATCACAGAGAAGGATGTAATGGCGCAGTAAGCATGTGACGTCACAGAGGAGGATGTGATGTCACAGAGGAGGATGTGATGTCACAGAGGAGTATGTGATGTCACAGTTCGCTGTGATGCCACAGGGAGGATGTGATGTCACAGAGGAGGATGCAAGCTCACAGAGGAGAATGTGATGTCATAGGAGAGCTGTGATGGCACAGGAAGGATGTGATGTCACAGGAGAACTGTGATGTCATAGGAGAGCTGTTATGTCACAGAGGAGGATGTGATGTCACAGAGGAGGATGTGATGTCACAGAGGGGCTGTTATGTCACAGGGGAGAATGTGATGTCACAGGAGATCTGTGATATTACTGAGGAGGATGCAAGCTCACAGAGAAGACTATAATGTCATAGGAGACCTAGGAGACATAGGAGAATGTGATGTCACAGAGGAGGATGTGCAATCACAGAGGAGGATGTGATGTCGCAGTAAGCATGTGATGTCACCGGGCGGGATGTGATGTCACAGGGGAGGATGTGATGTCATAGGGGAGCTGTGATGTCACAGGAGAACTGTGATGTCATAGGAGAGTTGTTATGTCACAGGGGAGAATGTGATGTCACAGGAGATCTGTGATGTCACAGAGGATGATTTGATGTCATAAGAGACATGCGATGTCACAGAGGGGGATATGATGGCATCGAGTAGGATGTGATGTCACAGGGAACTGTGAAGTCACAGAGGAGGGTGTGATATTATAGGAGATTTGTGATGTCATAGAAGCGCTCTGACGTCACTGGGAGGATGTGATGTCACAGAGGAGGATGTGATGTCACAGGAGAGCTGTGATGTCAGAGGGGAGGATGTGATGTCATAGAGGGGCTGTTATGTCACAGAGGAGAATGTGATGTCACAGGAGATCTGTGATTACACAGAGGAGGATGTGACGTCACTGGTTTCTGTAATGTCACAGGGCGGGATGTGATGTCACAGAGGAGGATGCAAGCTCACAGAGGATAATGTGATGTCATAGGAGACCTGTGATGTCACAGGAAGGATGTGATGTCACAGGAGAACTGTGATGTCATAGGAGAGCTGTTATGTCACAGAGGAGGATGTGATGTAACAGAGGAGGATGTGATGTCACAGAGGGGCTGTTATGTCACAGGGGAGAATGTGATGTCACAGGAGATCTGTGATATTACTGAGGAGGATGCAAGCTCACAGAGAAGAATATGATGTCATAGGAGACATAGGAGACATAGGAGAATGTGATGTCACAGAGGAGGATGTGAAATCACAGAGGAGGATGTGATGTCGCAGTAAGCATGTGATGTCACCGGGCGGGATGTGATGTCACAGAGGAGGATGTGATGTCATAGGGGAGCTGTGATGTCATAGGAGAACTGTGATGTCACAGAGGAGGATGTGATGTCACAGAGGAGGATGTGATGTCACAGAGGTGGATGTGATGTCACGGAGGGACTGTGATGACACAGGGGAGAATGTGATGTCACAGGAGATCTGTGATGTCACAGAGGATGATTTGATGTCATAAGAGACATGCGATGTCACAGAGGGGGATATGATGGCATCGAGTAGGATGTGATGTCACAGGGAACTGTGAAGCCACAGAGGGGGATGTGATGTCACAGAGGAGGATGTGATGTCACAGAGGGGCTGTGATGTAATAGGGGAGCTGTGATGTCATAGGAGACCTGTGATGTCACAGAGGAGGATGTGATGTCACAGAGGAGGATGTGATGCCACAGAGGAGGATGTGATGTCACAGAGGAGGATGTGATGTCACAGAGGGGCTGTTATGTCATAGGGGAGCTGTGATGCCATAGGAGACCTGTGATGTCACAGAGGAGGATGTGATGTCACAGAGGAGGATGTGATGTCACAGAGGAGGATGTGATGTCACGGAGGGACTGTGATGTCACAGGGGAGAATGTGATGTCACAGGGGAGAATGTGATGTCTCAGAGGATGATTTGATGTCATAAGAGACATGCGATGTCACAGAGGGGCTATGATGTCACAGAGGAGGATTTGATGTCTAAGGGAACTGTGAAGTCACAGAGGAGGATGTGATGTCGCAGAGGAGGATGTGATGTCACAGGGAACTGTGAAGTCATAGAGGAGGGTGTGATATTATAGGAGGTTTGTGATGTCATAGAAGCGCTCTGACGTCACTGGGAGGATGAGATGTCACAGAGGAGGATGTGATGTCACAGGAGAGCTGTGATGTCAGAGGGGAGGATGTGATGTCATAGAGGGGCTGTTATGTCACAGAGGAGAATGTGATGTCACAGGAGATCTGTGATTACACAGAGGAGGATGTGACGTCACTGGTTTCTGTGATGTCACAGGGCGGGATGTGATTTCACAGAGGAGGATGCAAGCTCACGGTGGAGAATGTGATGGGATAGGAGACCTGTGATGTCACAGAGGAGGATGTGAAATCACAGAGAAGGATGTAATGGCGCAGTAAGCATGTGACGTCACAGAGGAGGATGTGATGTCACAGAGGAGGATGTGATGTCACAGAGGAGTATGTGATGTCACAGTTCGCTGTGATGCCACAGGGAGGATGTGATGTCACAGAGGAGGATGCAAGCTCACAGAGGAGAATGTGATGTCATAGGAGAGCTGTGATGTCACAGGAAGGATCTGATGTCACAGGAGAACTGTGATGTCATAGGAGAGCTGTTATGTCACAGAGGAGGATGTGATGTCACAGAGGAGGATGTGATGTCACAGAGGGGCTGTTATGTCACAGGGGAGAATGTGATGTCAGAGGAGATCTGTGATATTACTGAGGAGGATGCAAGCTCTCAGAGGAGAATATGATGTCATAGGAGACATAGGAGACATAGGAGAATGTGATGTCACAGAGGAGGATGTGAAATCACAGAGGAGGATGTGATGTCGCAGTAAGCATATGATGTCACCGGGCGGGATGTGATGTCACAGAGGAGGATGTGATGTCATAGGGGAGCTGTGATGTCATAGGAGAACTGTGATGTCACAGAGGAGGATGTGATGTCACAGAGGAGGATGTGATGTCACAGAGGAGAATGTGATGTCACAGGAGATCTGTGATTACACAGAGGAGGATGTGACGTCAGTGGTTTCTGTGATGTCAAAGGACGGGGTGTGATGTCACAGAGGAGGACGCAAGCTCACGGTGGAGAATGTGATGGGATAGGAGACCTGTGATGTCACAGAGGAGGATGTGATGTCACAGAGGAGGATGTGATGTCACAGGTTGCTGTGATGTCACAGGGCGGGATGTGATGTCACAGAGGAGGATGCAAGCTCACAGAGGAGAATGTGATGTCATAGGAGACCTGTGATGTCACAGAGGAGGATGTGAATTCACAGAGGAGGATGTGATGTCGCCGTAAGCATGTGATGTCACCGATGAGGATGCAAGCTCACAGAGGATAATGTGATGTCATAGGAGTCCTGTGATGTCACAGAGGAGGATGTGAATTCACAGAGGAGGATGTGATGTCGCAGTAAGCATGTGATGTCACCGATGAGGATGTGATGTCGTAGGGGAGCTGTGATGTCACAGAGGAGGATGTGATGTCACAGGAAACATGCAATGTCCCAGAGGAGAATGTGATGTCCCAGAGGAAGATTAAATGTCAGAGAGGAGGCTATGATGTCACAGGGGAACTGTGATTACATAGGTGAGCTGTGATGTCACGAAGGAGGATGTGATTTCATTGGAGAGTTGCGGGGTCGCAGGGGGAATGTGATGTCTCCGCGGAGGATGTGATGCCATGGGAGAGGTGTTATGTCACAGAGGAGGATGTGATGTCACAGGAAACATGCAATGTCCCAGAGGAGAATGTGATGTCCCAGAGGAAGATTAAATGTCAGAGAGGAGGCTATGATGTCATAGGGGAACTGTGATTACATAGGTGAGCTGTGATGTCACGAAGGAGGATGTGATGTCATAGGAGAGACGCGATGTCTCATGGAGGATGTGATGTCACAGAGGAGGATGTGATGTCACAGAGGATGATTTGATGTCATAAGAGACATGCGATTTCACAGAGGGGAAATGATGTCACAGAGGAGGATATGATGTCAAAGGGAACTGTGAAGTCACAGTTGAGGATGTGATGTCGCAGAGGAGGATGTGATGTCGCAGTAAGCATGTGATGTCACAGAGGAGGATGTGATGTCACAGAAGAGGATGTGATGTCACAGGAGAACTGTTATGTCACAGTGGAGGATGTGATGTCACAGAGGAGGATGTGATGTCACAGAGGAGGATGTGATGTCACAGGAGAGCTGTGATGTCACAGAGGCGGATGTGATGTCACAGGTTACTGTGATGTCAAAGGGCGGGATGTGATGTCACAGAGGAGGATGCAGGCTCACAGAGGAGAATGTGATGTCATAGGAGACCTGTGATGTCACAGAGGAGGATGTGAATTCACAGAGGAGGATGTGAAATCACAGAGAAGGATGTGATGTCGCAGTAAGCATGTGATGTCACGGAGGAGGATGTGATGTCACAGAGGAGGATGTGATGTCACAGGAAACATGCAATGTCCCGGAGGAGAATGTGATGTCCCAGAGGAAGATTAAATGTCAGGGAGGAGGCTATGGTGTCACAGGGGAACTGTGATTACATAGGTGAGCCGTGATGTCACGAAGGAGGATGTGATTTCATTGGAGAGTTGCGGGGTCGCAGGTGGAATGTGATGTCACCGCGGAGGATGTGATGCCACGGGAGAGCTGTTATGTCACAGAGGAGGATGTGACGTCGCAGAGGTAGATGTGATGTCACAGGGGAGAATGTGATGTCACAGGAGATCTGTGATGTCACAGAAGATGATTTGATGTCATAAGAGACATGCGAAGTCACAGAGGGGATATGATGTCACAGGGGAGGATGTGATGTCCTTGGGTTCAAGTGATGTCACAGACGAGGATGTGATGCCACAGAGGAGGATGTGATGTCACAGAGGAGGATGTGATGTCATAGGAGAGCTGTGATGTCACAGAGGAGGATGTGATGTCGCAGAGGAGGATGTGATGTCACAGGGAACTGTGAAGTCATAGAGGAGGGTGTGATATTATAGGAGGTTTGTGATGTCATAGAAGCGCTCTGACGTCACTGGGAGGATGAGATGTCACAGAGGAGGATGTGATGTCACAGGAGAGCTGTGATGTCAGAGGGGAGGATGTGATGTCATAGAGGGGCTGTTATGTCACAGAGGAGAATGTGATGTCACAGGAGATCTGTGATTACACAGAGGAGGATGTGACGTCACTGGTTTCTGTGATGTCACAGGGCGGGATGTGATTTCACAGAGGAGGATGCAAGCTCACGGTGGAGAATGTGATGGGATAGGAGACCTGTGATGTCACAGAGGAGGATGTGAAATCACAGAGAAGGATGTAATGGCGCAGTAAGCATGTGACGTCACAGAGGAGGATGTGATGTCACAGAGGAGGATGTGATGTCACAGAGGAGTATGTGATGTCACAGTTCGCTGTGATGCCACAGGGAGGATGTGATGTCACAGAGGAGGATGCAAGCTCACAGAGGAGAATGTGATGTCATAGGAGAGCTGTTATGTCACAGAGGAGGATATGATGTCACAGAGGAGGATGTGATGTCACAGAGGGGCTGTTATGTCACAGGGGAGAATGTGATGTCAGAGGAGATCTGTGATATTACTGAGGAGGATGCAAACTCTCAGAGGAGAATATGATGTCATAGGAGACATAGGAGACATAGGAGAATGTGATGTCACAGAGGAGGATGTGAAATCACAGAGGAGGATGTGATGTCGCAGTAAGCATATGATGTCACCGGGTCGGATGTGATGTCACAGAGGAGGATGTGATGTCATAGGGGAGCTGTGATGTCATAGGAGAACTGTGATGTCACAGAGGAGGATGTGATGTCACAGAGGAGGATGTGATGTCACAGAGGAGAATGTGATGTCACAGGAGATCTGTGATTACACAGAGGAGGATGTGACGTCACTGGTTTCTGTGATGTCAAAGGGCGGGGTGTGATGTCACAGAGGAGGACGCAAGCTCACGGTGGAGAATGTGATGGGATAGGAGACCTGTGATGTCACAGAGGAGGATGTGATGTCACAGAGGAGGATGTGATGTCACAGGTTGCTGTGATGTCACAGTGCGGGATGTGATGTCACAGAGGAGGATGCCAGCTCACAGAGGAGAATGTGATGTCATAGGAGACCTGTGATGTCACAGAGGAGGATGTGAATTCACAGAGGAGGATGTGATGTCACCGTAAGCATGTGATGTCACCGATGAGGATGCAAGCTCACAGAGGATAATGTGATGTCATAGGAGTCCTGTGATGTCACAGAGGAGGATGTGAATTCACAGAGGAGGATGTGATGTCGCAGTAAGCATGTGATGTCACCGATGAGGATGTGATGTCGTAGGGGAGCTGTGATGTCCCAGAGGAGAATGTGATGTCCCAGAGGAAGATTAAATGTCAGAGAGGAGGCTATGATGTCACAGGGGAACTGTGATTACATAGGTGAGCTGTGATGTCACGAAGGAGGATGTGATTTCATTGGAGAGTTGCGGGGTCGCAGGGGGAATGTGATGTCTCCGCGGAGGATGTGATGCCATGGGAGAGGTGTTATGTCACAGAGGAGGATGTGATGTCACAGGAAACATGCAATGTCCCAGAGGAGAATGTGATGTCCCAGAGGAAGATTAAATGTCAGAGAGGAGGCTATGATGTCATAGGGGAACTGTGATTACATAGGTGAGCTGTGATGTCACGAAGGAGGATGTGATGTCATAGGAGAGACGCGATGTCTCATGGAGGATGTGATGTCACAGAGGAGGATGTGATGTCACAGAGGATGATTTGATGTCATAAGAGACATGCGATTTCACAGAGGGGAAATGATGTCACAGAGGAGGATATGATGTCAAAGGGAACTGTGAAGTCACAGTTGAGGATGTGATGTCGCAGAGGAGGATGTGATGTCGCAGTAAGCATGTGATGTCACAGAGGAGGATGTGATGTCACAGAAGAGGATGTGATGTCACAGGAGAACTGTTATGTCACAGTGGAGGATGTGATGTCACAGAGGAGGATGTGATGTCACAGAGGAGGATGTGATGTCACAGGAGAGCTGTGATGTCACAGAGGCGGATGTGATGTCACAGGTTACTGTGATGTCAAAGGGCGGGATGTGATGTCACAGAGGAGGATGCAGGCTCACAGAGGAGAATGTGATGTCATAGGAGACCTGTGATGTCACAGAGGAGGATGTGAATTCACAGAGGAGGATGTGAAATCACAGAGAAGGATGTGATGTCGCAGTAAGCATGTGATGTCACGGAGGAGGATGTGATGTCACAGAGGAGGATGTGATGTCACAGGAAACATGCAATGTCCCAGAGGAGAATGTGATGTCCCAGAGGAAGATTAAATGTCAGGGAGGAGGCTATGGTGTCACAGGGGAACTGTGATTACATAGGTGAGCCGTGATGTCACGAAGGAGGATGTGATTTCATTGGAGAGTTGCGGGGTCGCAGGTGGAATGTGATGTCACCGCGGAGGATGTGATGCCACGGGAGAGCTGTTATGTCACAGAGGAGGATGTGACGTCGCAGAGGTAGATGTGATGTCACAGGGGAGAATGTGATGTCACAGGAGATCTGTGATGTCACAGAAGATGATTTGATGTCATAAGAGACATGCGAAGTCACAGAGGGGATATGATGTCACAGGGGAGGATGTGATGTCCTTGGGTTCAAGTGATGTCACAGACGAGGATGTGATGCCACAGAGGAGGATGTGATGTCACAGAGGAGGATGTGATGTCATAGGAGAGCTGTGATGTCACAGAGGAGGATGTGATGTCATAAGAGACATGCGAAGTCACAGAGGGGATATGATGTCACAGAGGAGGATGTGATGTCAAAGGGAACTGTGAAATCACAGAGGAGGATGTGATGTCGCAGAGGAGGGTGTGATGTCGCAGTAAGCATGTGATGTCACAGAGGAGGATGCGTACCATAGGAGATCTGTGATGTCATAGAAGAGCTCTGACGTCACAGGGAGGATGTGACGTCACAGAGGAGGGTGTGATGTCATAGGGGAACTGTGATGTCATAGGAGAGCTGTGATGTCATAGGAGAGCTGTGATGCATTAGGAGAGCTGTGATATCACAGAGGAGGATGTGATGTCACAGAGGAGGATGTGATGTCACAGAGGGTCTGTTATGTCACAGGGGAGAATGTGACATCACAGGAGATCTGTGATGACATAGGATGATTTGATGTCAAAAGAGACCTGCGATGTCACAGAGGGGATATGATGTCATTGGGTAGGATGTGATGTCAAAGGGAACTATGAAGTCAGAGGGGGATGTGATGTCACAGAGGAGGATGTGATGTCACAGAGGAGGATGTGATGTCACAGAGGGGCTGTTATGTCACAGAGGAGAATGTGATGTCACAGGAGATCTGTGATATTACTGAGGAGGATGCAAGCTCACAGGGCGGGATGTGATTTCACAGAGGAGGATGCAAGCTCACGGTGGAGAATGTGATGTCACAGGGCGGGATGTGATTTCACAGAGGAGGATGCAAGCTCACGGTGGAGAATGTGATGGGATAGGAGACCTGTGATGTCACAGAGGAGGATGTGAAATCACAGAGGAGGATATGATGTCACAGAGGAGTATGTGATGTCACAGTTCGCTGTGATGCCACAGGGAGGATGTGATGTCACAGAGGAGGATGCAAGTTCACAGAGAAGACTATAATGTCATAGGAGACCTAGGAGACATAGGAGAATGTGATGTCACAGAGGAGGATGTGCAATCACAGAGGAGGATGTGATGTCGCAGTAAGCATGTGATGTCACCGGGCGGGATGTGATGTCACAGGGGAGGATGTGATGTCATAGGGGAGCTGTGATGTCACAGGAGAACTGTGATGTCATAGGAGAGTTGTTATGTCACAGGGGAGAATGTGATGTCACAGGAGATCTGTGATGTCACAGAGGATGATTTGATGTCATAAGAGACATGCGATGTCACAGAGGGGGATATGATGGCATCGAGTAGGATGTGATGTCACAGGGAACTGTGAAGTCACAGAGGAGGGTGTGATATTATAGGAGATTTGTGATGTCATAGAAGCGCTCTGACGTCACTGGGAGGATGTGATGTCACAGAGGAGGATGTGATGTCACAGGAGAGCTGTGATGTCAGAGGGGAGGATGTGATGTCATAGAGGGGCTGTTATGTCACAGAGGAGAATGTGATGTCACAGGAGATCTGTGATTACACAGAGGAGGATGTGACGTCACTGGTTTCTGTAATGTCACAGGGCGGGATGTGATGTCACAGAGGAGGATGCAAGCTCACAGAGGATAATGTGATGTCATAGGAGACCTGTGATGTCACAGGAAGGATGTGATGTCACAGGAGAACTGTGATGTCATAGGAGAGCTGTTATGTCACAGAGGAGGATGTGATGTAACAGAGGAGGATGTGATGTCACAGAGGGGCTGTTATGTCACAGGGGAGAATGTGATGTCACAGGAGATCTGTGATATTACTGAGGAGGATGCAAGCTCACAGAGAAGAATATGATGTCATAGGAGACATAGGAGACATAGGAGAATGTGATGTCAAAGAGGAGGATGTGAAATCACAGAGGAGGATGTGATGTCGCAGTAAGCATGTAATGTCACCGGGCGGGATGTGATGTCACAGAGGAGGATGTGATGTCATAGGGGAGCAGTGATGTCATAGGAGAACTGTGATGTCACAGAGGAGGATGTGATGTCACAGAGGAGGATGTGATGTCACAGAGGTGGATGTGATGTTACGGAGGGACTGTGATGACACAGGGGAGAATGTGATGTCACAGGAGATCTGTGATGTCACAGAGGATGATTTGATGTCATAAGAGACATGCGATGTCACAGAGGGGGATATGATGGCATCGAGTAGGATGTGATGTCACAGGGAACTGTGAAGCCACAGAGGGGGATGTGATGTCACAGAGGAGGATGTGATGTCACAGAGGGGCTGTTATGTCATAGGGGAGCTGTGATGTCATAGGAGACCTGTGATGTCACAGAGGAGGATGTGATGTCACAGAGGAGGATGTGATGCCACAGAGGAGGATGTGATGTCACAGAGGAGGATGTGATGTCACAGAGGGGCTGTTATGTCATAGGGGAGCTGTGATGCCATAGGAAACCTGTGATGTCACAGAGGAGGATGTGATGTCACAGAGGAGGATGTGATGTCACAGAGGAGGATGTGATGTCACAGGGGAGCTGTGATGTCATAGAAGAGCGGAGATGTCACAGAGGAGGATGTGATGTCGCAGAGGAAGATGTGATGGCACAGGAGAGTTGTTATGTCACAGAGGAGGATGTGATGTCACAGAGGTGGATGTGATGTCACAGAGGGACTGTGATGTCACAGGGGAGAATGTGATGTCACAGGGGAGAATGTGATGTCTCAGAGGATGATTTGATGTCATAAGAGACATGCGATGTCACAGAGGGGCTATGATGTCACAGAGGAGGATTTGATGTCTAAGGGAACTGTGAAGTCACAGAGGAGGATGTGATGTCGCAGAGGAGGATGTGATGTCACAGGGAACTGTGAAGTCATAGAGGAGGGTGTGATATTATAGGAGGTTTGTGATGTCATAGAAGCGCTCTGACGTCACTGGGAGGATGAGATGTCACAGAGGAGGATGTGATGTCACAGGAGAGCTGTGATGTCAGAGGGGAGGATGTGATGTCATAGAGGGGCTGTTATGTCACAGAGGAGAATGTGATGTCACAGGAGATCTGTGATTACACAGAGGAGGATGTGACGTCACTGGTTTCTGTGATGTCACAGGGCGGGATGTGATTTCACAGAGGAGGATGCAAGCTCACGGTGGAGAATGTGATGGGATAGGAGACCTGTGATGTCACAGAGGAGGATGTGAAATCACAGAGGAGGATGTGATGTCACAGAGGAGTATGTGATGTCACAGTTCGCTGTGATGCCACAGAGGAGGATGTGATGTCGCAGTAAGCATGTGATGTCACCGGGCGGGATGTGATGTCACAGAGGAGGATGTGATGTCATAGGGGAGCAGTGATGCCATAGGAGAACTGTGATGTCACAGAGGAGGATGTGATGTCACAGAGGAGGATGTGATGTCACAGGAGAGCTGTGATGTCAGAGGGGAGGATGTGATGTCATAGAGGGGCTGTTATGTCACAGAGGAGAATGTGATGTCACAGGAGATCTGTGATTACACAGAGGAGGATGTGACGTCACTGGTTTCTGTGATGTCACAGGGCGGGATGTGATTTCACAGAGGAGGATGCAAGCTCACGGTGGAGAATGTGATGGGATAGGAGACCTGTGATGTCACAGAGGAGGATGTGAAATCACAGAGGAGGATGTGATGTCACAGAGGAGTATGTGATGTCACAGTTCGCTGTGATGCCACAGGGAGGATGTGATGTCACAGAGGAGGATGCAAGCTCACAGAGGAGAATGTGATGTCATAGGAGAGCTGTGATGGCACAGGAAGGATGTGATGTCACAGGAGAACTGTGATGTCATAGGAGAGCTGTTATGTCACAGAGGAGGATGTGATGTCACAGAGGAGGATGTGATGTCACAGAGGGGCTGTTATGTCACAGGGGAGAATGTGATGTCACAGGAGATCTGTGATATTACTGAGGAGGATGCAAGCTCACAGAGAAGACTATAATGTCATAGGAGACCTAGGAGACATAGGAGAATGTGATGTCACAGAGGAGGATGTGCAATCACAGAGGAGGATGTGATGTCGCAGTAAGCATGTGATGTCACCGGGCGGGATGTGATGTCACAGGGGAGGATGTGATGTCATAGGGGAGCTGTGATGTCACAGGAGAACTGTGATGTCATAGGAGAGTTGTTATGTCACAGGGGAGAATGTGATGTCACAGGAGATCTGTGATGTCACAGAGGATGATTTGATGTCATAAGAGACATGCGATGTCACAGAGGGGGATATGATGGCATCGAGTAGGATGTGATGTCACAGGGAACTGTGAAGTCACAGAGGAGGGTGTGATATTATAGGAGATTTGTGATGTCATAGAAGCGCTCTGACGTCACTGGGAGGATGTGATGTCACAGAGGAGGATGTGATGTCACAGGAGAGCTGTGATGTCAGAGGGGAGGATGTGATGTCATAGAGGGGCTGTTATGTCAAAGAGGAGAATGTGATGTCACAGGAGATCTGTGATTACACAGAGGAGGATGTGACGTCACTGGTTTCTGTAATGTCACAGGGCGGGATGTGATGTCACAGAGGAGGATGCAAGCTCACAGAGGAGAATGTGATGTCATAGGAGACCTGTGATGTCACAGGAAGGATGTGATGTCACAGGAGAACTGTGATGTCATAGGAGAGCTGTTATGTCACAGAGGAGGATGTGATGTCACAGAGGAGGATGTGATGTCACAGAGGGGCTGTTATGTCACAGGGGAGAATGTGATGTCACAGGAGATCTGTGATATTACTGAGGAGGATGCAAGCTCACAGAGGAGAATATGATGTCATAGGAGACATAGGAGACATAGGAGAATGTGATGTCACAGAGGAGGATGTGAAATCACAGAGGAGGATGTGATGTCGCAGTAAGCATGTGATGTCACCGGGCGGGATGTGATGTCACAGAGGAGGATGTGATGTCATAGGGGAGTTGTGATGTCATAGGAGACCTGTGATGTCACAGAGGAGGATGTGATGTCACAGAGGAGGATGTGATGTCACAGAGGTTGATGTGATGTCACGGAGGGACTGTGATGACACAGGGGAGAATGTGATGTCACAGGAGATCTGTGATGTCACAGAGGATGATTTGATGTCATAAGAGACATGCGATGTCACAGAGGGGGATATGATGGCATCGTGTAGGATGTGATGTCAAAGGGAACTGTGAAGCCACAGAGGGGGATGTGATGTCACAGAGGAGGATGTGATGTCACAGAGGAGGATGTGATGTCACAGAGGAGGATGCGATGTCACAGGAGAGCTGTGATGTCACAGAGGCGGATGTGATGTCACAGGTTACTGTGATGTCAAAGGGCGGGATGTGATGTCACAGAGGAGGATGCAGGCTCACAGAGGAGAATGTGATGTCATAGGAGACCTGTGATGTCACAGAGGAGGATGTGAATTCACAGAGGAGGATGTGAAATCACAGAGAAGGATGTGATGTCGCAGTAAGCATGTGATGTCACGGAGGAGGATGTGATGTCACAGAGGAGGATGTGATGTCACAGGAAACATGCAATGTCCCAGAGGAGAATGTGATGTCCCAGAGGAAGATTAAATGTCAGGGAGGAGGCTATGGTGTCACAGGGGAACTGTGATTACATAGGTGAGCCGTGATGTCACGAAGGAGGATGTGATTTCATTGGAGAGTTGCGGGGTCGCAGGTGGAATGTGATGTCACCGCGGAGGATGTGATGCCACGGGAGAGCTGTTATGTCACAGAGGAGGATGTGACGTCGCAGAGGTAGATGTGATGTCACAGGGGAGAATGTGATGTCACAGGAGATCTGTGATGTCACAGAAGATGATTTGATGTCATAAGAGACATGCGAAGTCACAGAGGGGATATGATGTCACAGGGGAGGATGTGATGTCCTTGGGTTCAAGTGATGTCACAGACGAGGATGTGATGCCACAGAGGAGGATGTGATGTCACAGAGGAGGATGTGATGTCATAGGAGAGCTGTGATGTCACAGAGGAGGATGTGATGTCATAAGAGACATGCGAAGTCACAGAGGGGATATGATGTCACAGAGGAGGATGTGATGTCAAAGGGAACTGTGAAATCACAGAGGAGGATGTGATGTCGCAGAGGAGGGTGTGATGTCGCAGTAAGCATGTGATGTCACAGAGGAGGATGCGTACCATAGGAGATCTGTGATGTCATAGAAGAGCTCTGACGTCACAGGGAGGATGTGACGTCACAGAGGAGGGTGTGATGTCATAGGGGAACTGTGATGTCATAGGAGAGCTGTGATGTCATAGGAGAGCTGTGATGCATTAGGAGAGCTGTGATATCACAGAGGAGGATGTGATGTCACAGAGGAGGATGTGATGTCACAGAGGGTCTGTTATGTCACAGGGGAGAATGTGACATCACAGGAGATCTGTGATGACATAGGATGATTTGATGTCAAAAGAGACCTGCGATGTCACAGAGGGGATATGATGTCATTGGGTAGGATGTGATGTCAAAGGGAACTATGAAGTCAGAGGGGGATGTGATGTCACAGAGGAGGATGTGATGTCACAGAGGAGGATGTGATGTCACAGAGGGGCTGTTATGTCACAGAGGAGAATGTGATGTCACAGGAGATCTGTGATATTACTGAGGAGGATGCAAGCTCACAGGGCGGGATGTGATTTCACAGAGGAGGATGCAAGCTCACGGTGGAGAATGTGATGTCACAGGGCGGGATGTGATTTCACAGAGGAGGATGCAAGCTCACGGTGGAGAATGTGATGGGATAGGAGACCTGTGATGTCACAGAGGAGGATGTGAAATCACAGAGGAGGATATGATGTCACAGAGGAGTATGTGATGTCACAGTTCGCTGTGATGCCACAGGGAGGATGTGATGTCACAGAGGAGGATGCAAGCTCACAGAGAAGACTATAATGTCATAGGAGACCTAGGAGACATAGGAGAATGTGATGTCACAGAGGAGGATGTGCAATCACAGAGGAGGATGTGATGTCGCAGTAAGCATGTGATGTCACCGGGCGGGATGTGATGTCACAGGGGAGGATGTGATGTCATAGGGGAGCTGTGATGTCACAGGAGAACTGTGATGTCATAGGAGAGTTGTTATGTCACAGGGGAGAATGTGATGTCACAGGAGATCTGTGATGTCACAGAGGATGATTTGATGTCATAAGAGACATGCGATGTCACAGAGGGGGATATGATGGCATCGAGTAGGATGTGATGTCACAGGGAACTGTGAAGTCACAGAGGAGGGTGTGATATTATAGGAGATTTGTGATGTCATAGAAGCGCTCTGACGTCACTGGGAGGATGTGATGTCACAGAGGAGGATGTGATGTCACAGGAGAGCTGTGATGTCAGAGGGGAGGATGTGATGTCATAGAGGGGCTGTTATGTCACAGAGGAGAATGTGATGTCACAGGAGATCTGTGATTACACAGAGGAGGATGTGACGTCACTGGTTTCTGTAATGTCACAGGGCGGGATGTGATGTCACAGAGGAGGATGCAAGCTCACAGAGGATAATGTGATGTCATAGGAGACCTGTGATGTCACAGGAAGGATGTGATGTCACAGGAGAACTGTGATGTCATAGGAGAGCTGTTATGTCACAGAGGAGGATGTGATGTAACAGAGGAGGATGTGATGTCACAGAGGGGCTGTTATGTCACAGGGGAGAATGTGATGTCACAGGAGATCTGTGATATTACTGAGGAGGATGCAAGCTCACAGAGAAGAATATGATGTCATAGGAGACATAGGAGACATAGGAGAATGTGATGTCAAAGAGGAGGATGTGAAATCACAGAGGAGGATGTGATGTCGCAGTAAGCATGTAATGTCACCGGGCGGGATGTGATGTCACAGAGGAGGATGTGATGTCATAGGGGAGCAGTGATGTCATAGGAGAACTGTGATGTCACAGAGGAGGATGTGATGTCACAGAGGAGGATGTGATGTCACAGAGGTGGATGTGATGTTACGGAGGGACTGTGATGACACAGGGGAGAATGTGATGTCACAGGAGATCTGTGATGTCACAGAGGATGATTTGATGTCATAAGAGACATGCGATGTCACAGAGGGGGATATGATGGCATCGAGTAGGATGTGATGTCACAGGGAACTGTGAAGCCACAGAGGGGGATGTGATGTCACAGAGGAGGATGTGATGTCACAGAGGGGCTGTTATGTCATAGGGGAGCTGTGATGTCATAGGAGACCTGTGATGTCACAGAGGAGGATGTGATGTCACAGAGGAGGATGTGATGCCACAGAGGAGGATATGATGTCACAGAGGAGGATGTGATGTCACAGAGGGGCTGTTATGTCATAGGGGAGCTGTGATGCCATAGGAAACCTGTGATGTCACAGAGGAGGATGTGATGTCACAGAGGAGGATGTGATGTCACAGAGGAGGATGTGATGTCACAGGGGAGCTGTGATGTCATAGAAGAGCGGAGATGTCACAGAGGAGGATGTGATGTCGCAGAGGAAGATGTGATGGCACAGGAGAGTTGTTATGTCACAGAGGAGGATGTGATGTCACAGAGGTGGATGTGATGTCACAGAGGGACTGTGATGTCACAGGGGAGAATGTGATGTCACAGGGGAGAATGTGATGTCTCAGAGGATGATTTGATGTCATAAGAGACATGCGAAGTCACAGAGGGGATATGATGTCACAGGGGAGGATGTGATGTCCTTGGGTTCAAGTGATGTCACAGACGAGGATGTGATGCCACAGAGGAGGATGTGATGTCACAGAGGAGGATGTGATGTCATAGGAGAGCTGTGATGTCACAGAGGAGGATGTGATGTCATAAGAGACATGCGAAGTCACAGAGGGGATATGATGTCACAGAGGAGGATGTGATGTCAAAGGGAACTGTGAAATCACAGAGGAGGATGTGATGTCGCAGAGGAGGGTGTGATGTCGCAGTAAGCATGTGATGTCACAGAGGAGGATGCGTACCATAGGAGATCTGTGATGTCATAGAAGAGCTCTGACGTCACAGGGAGGATGTGACGTCACAGAGGAGGGTGTGATGTCATAGGGGAACTGTGATGTCATAGGAGAGCTGTGATGTCATAGGAGAGCTGTGATGCATTAGGAGAGCTGTGATATCACAGAGGAGGATGTGATGTCACAGAGGAGGATGTGATGTCACAGAGGGTCTGTTATGTCACAGGGGAGAATGTGACATCACAGGAGATCTGTGATGACATAGGATGATTTGATGTCAAAAGAGACCTGCGATGTCACAGAGGGGATATGATGTCATTGGGTAGGATGTGATGTCAAAGGGAACTATGAAGTCAGAGGGGGATGTGATGTCACAGAGGAGGATGTGATGTCACAGAGGAGGATGTGATGTCACAGAGGGGCTGTTATGTCACAGAGGAGAATGTGATGTCACAGGAGATCTGTGATATTACTGAGGAGGATGCAAGCTCACAGGGCGGGATGTGATTTCACAGAGGAGGATGCAAGCTCACGGTGGAGAATGTGATGTCACAGGGCGGGATGTGATTTCACAGAGGAGGATGCAAGCTCACGGTGGAGAATGTGATGGGATAGGAGACCTGTGATGTCACAGAGGAGGATGTGAAATCACAGAGGAGGATATGATGTCACAGAGGAGTATGTGATGTCACAGTTCGCTGTGATGCCACAGGGAGGATGTGATGTCACAGAGGAGGATGCAAGCTCACAGAGAAGACTATAATGTCATAGGAGACCTAGGAGACATAGGAGAATGTGATGTCACAGAGGAGGATGTGCAATCACAGAGGAGGATGTGATGTCGCAGTAAGCATGTGATGTCACCGGGCGGGATGTGATGTCACAGGGGAGGATGTGATGTCATAGGGGAGCTGTGATGTCACAGGAGAACTGTGATGTCATAGGAGAGTTGTTATGTCACAGGGGAGAATGTGATGTCACAGGAGATCTGTGATGTCACAGAGGATGATTTGATGTCATAAGAGACATGCGATGTCACAGAGGGGGATATGATGGCATCGAGTAGGATGTGATGTCACAGGGAACTGTGAAGTCACAGAGGAGGGTGTGATATTATAGGAGATTTGTGATGTCATAGAAGCGCTCTGACGTCACTGGGAGGATGTGATGTCACAGAGGAGGATGTGATGTCACAGGAGAGCTGTGATGTCAGAGGGGAGGATGTGATGTCATAGAGGGGCTGTTATGTCACAGAGGAGAATGTGATGTCACAGGAGATCTGTGATTACACAGAGGAGGATGTGACGTCACTGGTTTCTGTAATGTCACAGGGCGGGATGTGATGTCACAGAGGAGGATGCAAGCTCACAGAGGATAATGTGATGTCATAGGAGACCTGTGATGTCACAGGAAGGATGTGATGTCACAGGAGAACTGTGATGTCATAGGAGAGCTGTTATGTCACAGAGGAGGATGTGATGTAACAGAGGAGGATGTGATGTCACAGAGGGGCTGTTATGTCACAGGGGAGAATGTGATGTCACAGGAGATCTGTGATATTACTGAGGAGGATGCAAGCTCACAGAGAAGAATATGATGTCATAGGAGACATAGGAGACATAGGAGAATGTGATGTCAAAGAGGAGGATGTGAAATCACAGAGGAGGATGTGATGTCGCAGTAAGCATGTAATGTCACCGGGCGGGATGTGATGTCACAGAGGAGGATGTGATGTCATAGGGGAGCAGTGATGTCATAGGAGAACTGTGATGTCACAGAGGAGGATGTGATGTCACAGAGGAGGATGTGATGTCACAGAGGTGGATGTGATGTTACGGAGGGACTGTGATGACACAGGGGAGAATGTGATGTCACAGGAGATCTGTGATGTCACAGAGGATGATTTGATGTCATAAGAGACATGCGATGTCACAGAGGGGGATATGATGGCATCGAGTAGGATGTGATGTCACAGGGAACTGTGAAGCCACAGAGGGGGATGTGATGTCACAGAGGAGGATGTGATGTCACAGAGGGGCTGTTATGTCATAGGGGAGCTGTGATGTCATAGGAGACCTGTGATGTCACAGAGGAGGATGTGATGTCACAGAGGAGGATGTGATGCCACAGAGGAGGATATGATGTCACAGAGGAGGATGTGATGTCACAGAGGGGCTGTTATGTCATAGGGGAGCTGTGATGCCATAGGAAACCTGTGATGTCACAGAGGAGGATGTGATGTCACAGAGGAGGATGTGATGTCACAGAGGAGGATGTGATGTCACAGGGGAGCTGTGATGTCATAGAAGAGCGGAGATGTCACAGAGGAGGATGTGATGTCGCAGAGGAAGATGTGATGGCACAGGAGAGTTGTTATGTCACAGAGGAGGATGTGATGTCACAGAGGTGGATGTGATGTCACAGAGGGACTGTGATGTCACAGGGGAGAATGTGATGTCACAGGGGAGAATGTGATGTCTCAGAGGATGATTTGATGTCATAAGAGACATGCGATGTCACAGAGGGGCTATGATGTCACAGAGGAGGATTTGATGTCTAAGGGAACTGTGAAGTCACAGAGGAGGATGTGATGTCGCAGAGGAGGATGTGATGTCACAGGGAACTGTGAAGTCATAGAGGAGGGTGTGATATTATAGGAGGTTTGTGATGTCATAGAAGCGCTCTGACGTCACTGGGAGGATGAGATGTCACAGAGGAGGATGTGATGTCACAGGAGAGCTGTGATGTCAGAGGGGAGGATGTGATGTCATAGAGGGGCTGTTATGTCACAGAGGAGAATGTGATGTCACAGGAGATCTGTGATTACACAGAGGAGGATGTGACGTCACTGGTTTCTGTGATGTCACAGGGCGGGATGTGATTTCACAGAGGAGGATGCAAGCTCACGGTGGAGAATGTGATGGGATAGGAGACCTGTGATGTCACAGAGGAGGATGTGAAATCACAGAGGAGGATGTGATGTCACAGAGGAGTATGTGATGTCACAGTTCGCTGTGATGCCACAGAGGAGGATGTGATGTCGCAGTAAGCATGTGATGTCACCGGGCGGGATGTGATGTCACAGAGGAGGATGTGATGTCATAGGGGAGCAGTGATGCCATAGGAGAACTGTGATGTCACAGAGGAGGATGTGATGTCACAGAGGAGGATGTGATGTCACAGGAGAGCTGTGATGTCAGAGGGGAGGATGTGATGTCATAGAGGGGCTGTTATGTCACAGAGGAGAATGTGATGTCACAGGAGATCTGTGATTACACAGAGGAGGATGTGACGTCACTGGTTTCTGTGATGTCACAGGGCGGGATGTGATTTCACAGAGGAGGATGCAAGCTCACGGTGGAGAATGTGATGGGATAGGAGACCTGTGATGTCACAGAGGAGGATGTGAAATCACAGAGGAGGATGTGATGTCACAGAGGAGTATGTGATGTCACAGTTCGCTGTGATGCCACAGGGAGGATGTGATGTCACAGAGGAGGATGCAAGCTCACAGAGGAGAATGTGATGTCATAGGAGAGCTGTGATGGCACAGGAAGGATGTGATGTCACAGGAGAACTGTGATGTCATAGGAGAGCTGTTATGTCACAGAGGAGGATGTGATGTCACAGAGGAGGATGTGATGTCACAGAGGGGCTGTTATGTCACAGGGGAGAATGTGATGTCACAGGAGATCTGTGATATTACTGAGGAGGATGCAAGCTCACAGAGAAGACTATAATGTCATAGGAGACCTAGGAGACATAGCAGAATGTGATGTCACAGAGGAGGATGTGCAATCACAGAGGAGGATGTGATGTCGCAGTAAGCATGTGATGTCACCGGGCGGGATGTGATGTCACAGGGGAGGATGTGATGTCATAGGGGAGCTGTGATGTCACAGGAGAACTGTGATGTCATAGGAGAGTTGTTATGTCACAGGGGAGAATGTGATGTCACAGGAGATCTGTGATGTCACAGAGGATGATTTGATGTCATAAGAGACATGCGATGTCACAGAGGGGGATATGATGGCATCGAGTAGGATGTGATGTCACAGGGAACTGTGAAGTCACAGAGGAGGGTGTGATATTATAGGAGATTTGTGATGTCATAGAAGCGCTCTGACGTCACTGGGAGGATGTGATGTCACAGAGGAGGATGTGATGTCACAGGAGAGCTGTGATGTCAGAGGGGAGGATGTGATGTCATAGAGGGGCTGTTATGTCACAGAGGAGAATGTGATGTCACAGGAGATCTGTGATTACACAGAGGAGGATGTGACGTCACTGGTTTCTGTAATGTCACAGGGCGGGATGTGATGTCACAGAGGAGGATGCAAGCTCACAGAGGAGAATGTGATGTCATAGGAGACCTGTGATGTCACAGGAAGGATGTGATGTCACAGGAGAACTGTGATGTCATAGGAGAGCTGTTATGTCACAGAGGAGGATGTGATGTCACAGAGGAGGATGTGATGTCACAGAGGGGCTGTTATGTCACAGGGGAGAATGTGATGTCACAGGAGATCTGTGATATTACTGAGGAGGATGCAAGCTCACAGAGGAGAATATGATGTCATAGGAGACATAGGAGACATAGGAGAATGTGATGTCACAGAGGAGGATGTGAAATCACAGAGGAGGATGTGATGTCGCAGTAAGCATGTGATGTCACCGGGCGGGATGTGATGTCACAGAGGAGGATGTGATGTCATAGGGGAGTTGTGATGTCATAGGAGACCTGTGATGTCACAGAGGAGGATGTGATGTCACAGAGGAGGATGTGATGTCACAGAGGTTGATGTGATGTCACGGAGGGACTGTGATGACACAGGGGAGAATGTGATGTCACAGGAGATCTGTGATGTCACAGAGGATGATTTGATGTCATAAGAGACATGCGATGTCACAGAGGGGGATATGATGGCATCGTGTAGGATGTGATGTCAAAGGGAACTGTGAAGCCACAGAGGGGGATGTGATGTCACAGAGGAGGATGTGATGTCACAGAGGAGGATGTGATGTCACAGAGGAGGATGCGATGTCACAGGAGAGCTGTGATGTCACAGAGGCGGATGTGATGTCACAGGTTACTGTGATGTCAAAGGGCGGGATGTGATGTCACAGAGGAGGATGCAGGCTCACAGAGGAGAATGTGATGTCATAGGAGACCTGTGATGTCACAGAGGAGGATGTGAATTCACAGAGGAGGATGTGAAATCACAGAGAAGGATGTGATGTCGCAGTAAGCATGTGATGTCACGGAGGAGGATGTGATGTCACAGAGGAGGATGTGATGTCACAGGAAACATGCAATGTCCCAGAGGAGAATGTGATGTCCCAGAGGAAGATTAAATGTCAGGGAGGAGGCTATGGTGTCACAGGGGAACTGTGATTACATAGGTGAGCCGTGATGTCACGAAGGAGGATGTGATTTCATTGGAGAGTTGCGGGGTCGCAGGTGGAATGTGATGTCACCGCGGAGGATGTGATGCCACGGGAGAGCTGTTATGTCACAGAGGAGGATGTGACGTCGCAGAGGTAGATGTGATGTCACAGGGGAGAATGTGATGTCACAGGAGATCTGTGATGTCACAGAAGATGATTTGATGTCATAAGAGACATGCGAAGTCACAGAGGGGATATGATGTCACAGGGGAGGATGTGATGTCCTTGGGTTCAAGTGATGTCACAGACGAGGATGTGATGCCACAGAGGAGGATGTGATGTCACAGAGGAGGATGTGATGTCATAGGAGAGCTGTGATGTCACAGAGGAGGATGTGATGTCATAAGAGACATGCGAAGTCACAGAGGGGATATGATGTCACAGAGGAGGATGTGATGTCAAAGGGAACTGTGAAATCACAGAGGAGGATGTGATGTCGCAGAGGAGGGTGTGATGTCGCAGTAAGCATGTGATGTCACAGAGGAGGATGCGTACCATAGGAGATCTGTGATGTCATAGAAGAGCTCTGACGTCACAGGGAGGATGTGACGTCACAGAGGAGGGTGTGATGTCATAGGGGAACTGTGATGTCATAGGAGAGCTGTGATGTCATAGGAGAGCTGTGATGTCATAGGAGAACTGTGATATCACAGAGGAGGATGTGATGTCACAGAGGAGGATGTGATGTCACAGAGGGTCTGTTATGTCACAGGGGAGAATGTGACGTCACAGGAGATCTGTGATGACAGAGGATGATTTGATGTCAAAAGAGACCTGCGATGTCACAGAGGGGATATGATGTCATAGGGTAGGATGTGATGTCAAAGGGAACTATGAAGTCAGAGGGGGATGTGATGTCACAGAGGAGGATGTGATGTCACAGAGGAGGATGTGATGTCACAGAGGGGCTGTTATGTCACAGAGGAGAATGTGATGTCACAGGAGATCTGTGATATTACTGAGGAGGATGCAAGCTCACAGAGGAGAATATGATGTCATAGGAGACATAGGAGACATAGGAGAATGTGATGTCACAGAGGAGGATGTGAAATCACAGAGGAGGATGTGATGTCGCAGTAAGCATGTGATGTCACCGGGCGGGATGTGATGTCACAGAGGAGGATGTGATGTCATAGGGGAGCAGTGATGCCATAGGAGAACTGTGATGTCACAGAGGAGGATGTGATGTCACAGAGGAGGATGTGATGTCACAGGAGAGCTGTGATGTCAGAGGGGAGGATGTGATGTCATAGAGGGGCTGTTATGTCACAGAGGAGAATGTGATGTCACAGGAGATCTGTGATTACACAGAGGAGGATGTGACGTCACTGGTTTCTGTGATGTCACAGGGCGGGATGTGATTTCACAGAGGAGGATGCAAGCTCACGGTGGAGAATGTGATGGGATAGGAGACCTGTGATGTCACAGAGGAGGATGTGAAATCACAGAGGAGGATGTGATGTCACAGAGGAGTATGTGATGTCACAGTTCGCTGTGATGCCACAGGGAGGATGTGATGTCACAGAGGAGGATGCAAGCTCACAGAGGAGAAAGTGATGTCATAGGAGAGCTGTGATGGCACAGGAAGGATGTGATGTCACAGGAGAACTGTGATGTCATAGGAGAGCTGTTATGTCACAGAGGAGGATGTGATGTCACAGAGGAGGATGTGATGTCACAGAGGGGCTGTTATGTCACAGGGGAGAATGTGATGTCACAGGAGATCTGTGATATTACTGAGGAGGATGCAAGCTCACAGAGAAGACTATAATGTCATAGGAGACCTAGGAGACATAGGAGAATGTGATGTCACAGAGGAGGATGTGCAATCACAGAGGAGGATGTGATGTCGCAGTAAGCATGTGATGTCACCGGGCGGGATGTGATGTCACAGGGGAGGATGTGATGTCATAGGGGAGCTGTGATGTCACAGGAGAACTGTGATGTCATAGGAGAGTTGTTATGTCACAGGGGAGAATGTGATGTCACAGGAGATCTGTGATGTCACAGAGGATGATTTGATGTCATAAGAGACATGCGATGTCACAGAGGGGGATATGATGGCATCGAGTAGGATGTGATGTCACAGGGAACTGTGAAGTCACAGAGGAGGGTGTGATATTATAGGAGATTTGTGATGTCATAGAAGCGCTCTGACGTCACTGGGAGGATGTGATGTCACAGAGGAGGATGTGATGTCACAGGAGAGCTGTGATGTCAGAGGGGAGGATGTGATGTCATAGAGGGGCTGTTATGTCACAGAGGAGAATGTGATGTCACAGGAGATCTGTGATTACACAGAGGAGGATGTGACGTCACTGGTTTCTGTAATGTCACAGGGCGGGATGTGATGTCACAGAGGAGGATGCAAGCTCACAGAGGATAATGTGATGTCATAGGAGACCTGTGATGTCACAGGAAGGATGTGATGTCACAGGAGAACTGTGATGTCATAGGAGAGCTGTTATGTCACAGAGGAGGATGTGATGTAACAGAGGAGGATGTGATGTCACAGAGGGGCTGTTATGTCACAGGGGAGAATGTGATGTCACAGGAGATCTGTGATATTACTGAGGAGGATGCAAGCTCACAGAGAAGAATATGATGTCATAGGAGACATAGGAGACATAGGAGAGTGTGATGTCACAGAGGAGGATGTGAAATCACAGAGGAGGATGTGATGTCGCAGTAAGCATGTGATGTCACCGGGCGGGATGTGATGTCACAGAGGAGGATGTGATGTCATAGGGGAGCAGTGATGTCATAGGAGAACTGTGATGTCACAGAGGAGGATGTGATGTCACAGAGGAGGATGTGATGTCACAGAGGTGGATGTGATGTCACGGAGGGACTGTGATGACACAGGGGAGAATGTGATGTCACAGGAGATCTGTGATGTCACAGAGGATGATTTGATGTCATAAGAGACATGCGATGTCACAGAGGGGGATATGATGGCATCGAGTAGGATGTGATGTCACAGGGAACTGTGAAGCCACAGAGGGGGATGTGATGTCACAGAGGAGGATGTGATGTCACAGAGGGGCTGTTATGTCATAGGGGAGCTGTGATGTCATAGGAGACCTGTGATGTCACAGAGGAGGATGTGATGTCACAGAGGAGGATGTGATGCCACAGAGGAGGATGTGATGTCACAGAGGAGGATGTGATGTCACAGAGGGGCTGTTATGTCATAGGGGAGCTGTGATGCCATAGGAGACCTGTGATGTCACAGAGGAGGATGTGATGTCACAGAGGAGGATGTGATGTCACAGAGGAGGATGTGATGTCACAGGGGAGCTGTGATGTCATAGAAGAGCGGAGATGTCACAGAGGAGGATGTGATGTCGCAGAGGAAGATGTGATGGCACAGGAGAGTTGTTATGTCACAGAGGAGGATGTGATGTCACAGAGGTGGATGTGATGTCACAGAGGGACTGTGATGTCACAGGGGAGAATGTGATGTCACAGGGGAGAATGTGATGTCTCAGAGGATGATTTGATGTCATAAGAGACATGCGATGTCACAGAGGGGCTATGATGTCACAGAGGAGGATTTGATGTCTAAGGGAACTGTGAAGTCACAGAGGAGGATGTGATGTCGCAGAGGAGGATGTGATGTCACAGGGAACTGTGAAGTCATAGAGGAGGGTGTGATATTATAGGAGGTTTGTGATGTCATAGAAGCGCTCTGACGTCACTGGGAGGATGAGATGTCACAGAGGAGGATGTGATGTCACAGGAGAGCTGTGATGTCAGAGGGGAGGATGTGATGTCATAGAGGGGCTGTTATGTCACAGAGGAGAATGTGATGTCACAGGAGATCTGTGATTACACAGAGGAGGATGTGACGTCACTGGTTTCTGTGATGTCACAGGGCGGGATGTGATTTCACAGAGGAGGATGCAAGCTCACGGTGGAGAATGTGATGGGATAGGAGACCTGTGATGTCACAGAGGAGGATGTGAAATCACAGAGAAGGATGTAATGGCGCAGTAAGCATGTGACGTCACAGAGGAGGATGTGATGTCACAGAGGAGGATGTGATGTCACAGAGGAGTATGTGATGTCACAGTTCGCTGTGATGCCACAGGGAGGATGTGAATTCACAGAGGAGGATGCAAGCTCACAGAGGAGAATGTGATGTCATAGGAGAGCTGTGATGTCACAGGAAGGATCTGATGTCACAGGAGAACTGTGATGTCATAGGAGAGCTGTTATGTCACAGAGGAGGATGAGATGTCACAGAGGAGGATGTGATGTCACAGGAGAGCTGTGATGTCAGCGGGGAGGATGTGATGTCATAGAGGGGCTGTTATGTCACAGAGGAGAATGTGATGTCACAGGAGATCTGTGATTACACAGAGGAGGATGTGACGTCACTGGTTTCTGTGATGTCACAGGGCGGGATGTGATTTCACAGAGGAGGATGCAAGCTCACGGTGGAGAATGTGATGGGATAGGAGACCTGTGATGTCACAGAGGAGGATGTGAAATCACAGAGAAGGATGTAATGGCGCAGTAAGCATGTGACGTCACAGAGGAGGATGTGATGTCACAGAGGAGGATGTGATGTCACAGAGGAGTATGTGATGTCACAGTTCGCTGTGATGCCACAGGGAGGATGTGATGTCACAGAGGAGGATGCAAGCTCACAGAGGAGAATGTGATGTCATAGGAGAGCTGTGATGTCACAGGAAGGATCTGATGTCACAGGAGAACTGTGATGTCATAGGAGAGCTGTTATGTCACAGAGGAGGATGTGATGTCACAGAGGAGGATGTGATGTCACAGAGGGGCTGTTATGTCACAGGGGAGAATGTGATGTCACAGGAGATCTGTGATATTACTGAGGAGGATGCAAGCTCTCAGAGGAGAATATGATGTCATAGGAGACATAGGAGACATAGGAGAATGTGATGTCACAGAGGAGGATGTGAAATCACAGAGGAGGATGTGATGTCGCAGTAAGCATATGATGTCACCGGGCGGGATGTGATGTCACAGAGGAGGATGTGATGTCATAGGGGAGCTGTGATGTCATAGGAGAACTGTGATGTCACAGAGGAGGATGTGATGTCACAGAGGAGGATGTGATGTCACAGAGGAGAATGTGATGTCACAGGAGATCTGTGATTACACAGAGGAGGATGTGACGTCAGTGGTTTCTGTGATGTCAAAGGGCGGGGTGTGATGTCACAGAGGAGGACGCAAGCTCACGGTGGAGAATGTGATGGGATAGGAGACCTGTGATGTCACAGAGGAGGATGTGATGTCACAGAGGAGGATGTGATGTCACAGGTTGCTGTGATGTCACAGTGCGGGATGTGATGTCACAGAGGAGGATGCAAGCTCACAGAGGAGAATGTGATGTCATAGGAGACCTGTGATGTCACAGAGGAGGATGTGAATTCACAGAGGAGGATGTGATGTCGCCGTAAGCATGTGATGTCACCGATGAGGATGCAAGCTCACAGAGGATAATGTGATGTCATAGGAGTCCTGTGATGTCACAGAGGAGGATGTGAATTCACAGAGGAGGATGTGATGTCGCAGTAAGCATGTGATGTCACCGATGAGGATGTGATGTCGTAGGGGTGCTGTGATGTCACAGAGGAGGATGTGATGTCACAGGAAACATGCAATGTCCCAGAGGAGAATGTGATGTCCCAGAGGAAGATTAAATGTCAGAGAGGAGGCTATGATGTCACAGGGGAACTGTGATTACATAGGTGAGCTGTGATGTCACGAAGGAGGATGTGATTTCATTGGAGAGTTGCGGGGTCGCAGGGGGAATGTGATGTCTCCGCGGAGGATGTGATGCCATGGGAGAGGTGTTATGTCACAGAGGAGGATGTGATGTCACAGGAAACATGCAATGTCCCAGAGGAGAATGTGATGTCCCAGAGGAAGATTAAATGTCAGAGAGGAGGCTATGATGTCATAGGGGAACTGTGATTACATAGGTGAGCTGTGATGTCACGAAGGAGGATGTGATGTCATAGGAGAGACGCGATGTCTCATGGAGGATGTGATGTCACAGAGGAGGATGTGATGTCACAGAGGATGATTTGATGTCATAAGAGACATGCGATTTCACAGAGGGGAAATGATGTCACAGAGGAGGATATGATGTCAAAGGGAACTGTGAAGTCACAGTTGAGGATGTGATGTCACAGAGGAGGATGTGATGTCGCAGTAAGCATGTGATGTCACAGAGGAGGATGTGATGTCACAGAAGAGGATGTGATGTCACAGGAGAACTGTTATGTCACAGTGGAGGATGTGATGTCACAGAGGAGGATGTGATGTCACAGAGGAGGATGTGATGTCACAGGAGAGCTGTGATGTCACAGAGGCGGATGTGATGTCACAGGTTACTGTGATGTCAAAGGGCGGGATGTGATGTCACAGAGGAGGATGCAGGCTCACAGAGGAGAATGTGATGTCATAGGAGACCTGTGATGTCACAGAGGAGGATGTGAATTCACAGAGGAGGATGTGAAATCACAGAGAAGGATGTGATGTCGCAGTAAGCATGTGATGTCACGGAGGAGGATGTGATGTCACAGAGGAGGATGTGATGTCACAGGAAACATGCAATGTCCCAGAGGAGAATGTGATGTCCCAGAGGAAGATTAAATGTCAGGGAGGAGGCTATGGTGTCACAGGGGAACTGTGATTACATAGGTGAGCCGTGATGTCACGAAGGAGGATGTGATTTCATTGGAGAGTTGCGGGGTCGCAGGTGGAATGTGATGTCACCGCGGAGGATGTGATGCCACGGGAGAGCTGTTATGTCACAGAGGAGGATGTGACGTCGCAGAGGTAGATGTGATGTCACAGGGGAGAATGTGATGTCACAGGAGATCTGTGATGTCACAGAAGATGATTTGATGTCATAAAAGACATGCGAAGTCACAGAGGGGATATGATGTCACAGGGGAGGATGTGATGTCCTTGGGTTCAAGTGATGTCACAGACGAGGATGTGATGCCACAGAGGAGGATGTGATGTCACAGAGGAGGATGTGATGTCATAGGAGAGCTGTGATGTCACAGAGGAGGATGTGATGTCATAAGAGACATGCGAAGTCACAGAGGGGATATGATGTCACAGAGGAGGATGTGATGTCAAAGGGAACTGTGAAATCACAGAGGAGGATGTGATGTCGCAGAGGAGGGTGTGATGTCGCAGTAAGCATGTGATGTCACAGAGGAGGATGCGTACCATAGGAGATCTGTGATGTCATAGAAGAGCTCTGACGTCACAGGGAGGATGTGACGTCACAGAGGAGGGTGTGATGTCATAGGGGAACTGTGATGTCATAGGAGAGCTGTGATGTCATAGGAGAGCTGTGATGTCATAGGAGAACTGTGATATCACAGAGGAGGATGTGATGTCACAGAGGAGGATGTGATGTCACAGAGGGTCTGTTATGTCACAGGGGAGAATGTGACGTCACAGGAGATCTGTGATGACAGAGGATGATTTGATGTCAAAAGAGACCTGCGATGTCACAGAGGGGATATGATGTCATAGGGTAGGATGTGATGTCAAAGGGAACTGTGAAGTCAGACGGGGATGTGATGTCACAGAGGAGGATGTGATGTCACAGAGGAGGATGTGATGTCCTTGGGTTCAAGTGATGTCACAGAGGAGGATGTGATGTCACAGAGGAGGATGTGATGTCATAGGGGAGCAGTGATGTCATAGGAGAACTGTGATGTCACAGAGGAGGATGTGATGTCATAAGAGACATGCGAAGTCACAGAGGGGATATGATGTCACAGAGGAGGATGTGATGTCAAAGGGAACTGTGAAATCACAGAGGAGGATGTGATGTCGCAGAGGAGGGTGTGATGTCGCAGTAAGCATGTGATGTCACAGAGGAGGATGCGATGCCATAGGAGAACTGTGATGTCATAGAAGAGCTCTGACGTCACAGGGAGGATGTGATGTCACAGAGGAGGGTGTGATGTCATAGGGGAACTGTGATGTCATAGGAGAGCTGTGATGTCATAGGAGAGCTGTGATGCATTAGGAGAGCTGTGATATCACAGAGGAGGATGTGATGTCACAGAGGAGGATGTGATGTCACAGAGGGTCTGTTATGTCACAGGGGAGAATGTGACATCACAGGAGATCTGTGATGACATAGGATGATTTGATGTCAAAAGGGACCTGCGATGTCACAGAGGGGATATGATGTCATAGCGTAGGATGTGATGTCAAAGGGAACTATGAAGTCAGAGGGGGATGTGATGTCACAGAGGAGGATGTGATGTCACAGAGGAGGATGTGATGTCACAGAGGGGCTGTTATGTCACAGAGGAGAATGTGATGTCACAGGAGATCTGTGATATTACTGAGGAGGATGCAAGCTCACAGAGAATACTATAATGTCATAGGAGACCTAGGAGACATAGGAGAATGTGATGTCACAGAGGAGGATGTGAAATCACAGAGGAGGATGTGATGTCGCAGTAAGCATGTGATGTCACCGGGCGGGATGTGATGTCACAGAGGAGGATGTGATGTCATAGGGGAGTAGTGATGTCATAGGAGAACTGTGATGTCACAGAGGAGGATGTGATGTCACAGAGGAGGATGTGATGTCACAGAGGTGGATGTGATGTCACGGAGGGACTGTGATGACACAGGGGAGGATGTGATGTCACAGGAGATCTGTGATGTCACAGAGGATGATTTGATGTCATAAGAGACATGCGATGTCACAGAGGGGGATATGATGGCATCGAGTAGGATGTGATGTCACAGGGAACTGTGAAGTCACAGAGGAGGGTGTGATATTATAGGAGATTTGTGATGTCATAGAAGCGCTCTGACGTCACTGGGAGGATGTGATGTCACAGAGGAGGATGTGATGTCACAGAGGAGGATGTGATGTCACAGAGGGGCTGTTATGTCACAGAGGAGAATGTGATGTCACAGGAGATCTGTGATATTACTGAGGAGGATGCAAGCTCACAGAGGAGAATATGATGTCATAGGAGACATAGGAGACATAGGAGAATGTGATGTCACAGAGGAGGATGTGAAATCACAGAGGAGGATGTGATGTCGCAGTAAGCATGTGATGTCACCGGGCGGGATGTGATGTCACAGAGGAGGATGTGATGTCATAGGGGAGCAGTGATGCCATAGGAGAACTGTGATGTCACAGAGGAGGATGTGATGTCACAGAGGAGGATGTGATGT
This sequence comes from Manacus candei, assembly GCF_025592945.1. NCBI lineage: Eukaryota > Metazoa > Chordata > Aves > Passeriformes > Pipridae > Manacus > Manacus candei. The sequence goes on from NW_026138185.1 coordinate 950,597, forward strand.
CACAGGAGAGCTGTGATGTCAGAGGGGAGGATGTGATGTCATAGAGGGGCTGTTATGTCACAGAGGAGAATGTGATGTCACAGGAGATCTGTGATTACACAGAGGAGGATGTGACGTCACTGGTTTCTGTGATGTCACAGGGCGGGATGTGATTTCACAGAGGAGGATGCAAGCTCACGGTGGAGAATGTGATGGGATAGGAGACCTGTGATGTCACAGAGGAGGATGTGAAATCACAGAGGAGGATGTGATGTCACAGAGGAGTATGTGATGTCACAGTTCGCTGTGATGCCACAGGGAGGATGTGATGTCACAGAGGAGGATGCAAGCTCACAGAGGAGAATGTGATGTCATAGGAGAGCTGTGATGGCACAGGAAGGATGTGATGTCACAGGAGAACTGTGATGTCATAGGAGAGCTGTTATGTCACAGAGGAGGATGTGATGTCACAGAGGAGGATGTGATGTCACAGAGGGGCTGTTATGTCACAGGGGAGAATGTGATGTCACAGGAGATCTGTGATATTACTGAGGAGGATGCAAGCTCACAGAGAAGACTATAATGTCATAGGAGACCTAGGAGACATAGGAGAATGTGATGTCACAGAGGAGGATGTGCAATCACAGAGGAGGATGTGATGTCGCAGTAAGCATGTGATGTCACCGGGCGGGATGTGATGTCACAGGGGAGGATGTGATGTCATAGGGGAGCTGTGATGTCACAGGAGAACTGTGATGTCATAGGAGAGTTGTTATGTCACAGGGGAGAATGTGATGTCACAGGAGATCTGTGATGTCACAGAGGATGATTTGATGTCATAAGAGACATGCGATGTCACAGAGGGGGATATGATGGCATCGAGTAGGATGTGATGTCACAGGGAACTGTGAAGTCACAGAGGAGGGTGTGATATTATAGGAGATTTGTGATGTCATAGAAGCGCTCTGACGTCACTGGGAGGATGTGATGTCACAGAGGAGGATGTGATGTCACAGGAGAGCTGTGATGTCAGAGGGGAGGATGTGATGTCATAGAGGGGCTGTTATGTCACAGAGGAGAATGTGATGTCACAGGAGATCTGTGATTACACAGAGGAGGATGTGACGTCACTGGTTTCTGTAATGTCACAGGGCGGGATGTGATGTCACAGAGGAGGATGCAAGCTCACAGAGGAGAATGTGATGTCATAGGAGACCTGTGATGTCACAGGAAGGATGTGATGTCACAGGAGAACTGTGATGTCATAGGAGAGCTGTTATGTCACAGAGGAGGATGTGATGTAACAGAGGAGGTTGTGATGTCACTGAGGGGCTGTTATGTCACAGGGGAGAATGTGATGTCACAGGAGATCTGTGATATTACTGAGGAGGATGCAAGCTCACAGAGGAGAATATGATGTCATAGGAGACATAGGAGACATAGGAGAATGTGATGTCACAGAGGAGGATGTGAAATCACAGAGGAGGATGTGATGTCGCAGTAAGCATGTGATGTCACCGGGCGGGATGTGATGTCACAGAGGAGGATGTGATGTCATAGGGGAGCAGTGATGTCATAGGAGAACTGTGATGTCACAGAGGAGGATGTGATGTCACAGAGGAGGATGTGATGTCACAGAGGTGGATGTGATGTCACGGAGGGACTGTGATGGCACAGGGGAGAATGTGATGTCACAGGAGATCTGTGATGTCACAGAGGATGATTTGATGTCGTAAGAGACATGCGATGTCACAGAGGGGGATATGATGGCATCGAGTAGGATGTGATGTCAAAGGGAACTGTAAAGCCAGAGAGGGGGATGTGATGTCACAGAGGAGGATGTGATGTCACAGAGGAGGATGTGATCTCGCAGGAGAGCTATGTCCCAGGGGAGGATGTGATGTCACAGAGGAGCTGTTATGTCACAAGGGAGAATGTGATGTCACAGGAGATCTGTGATGTCACAGAGGAGGATGTGTTGTCACAGGGAGGGTGTGATGTCACAGAGGAGGATATGATGTCACAGAGGAGGATGTGATGTCAAAGGGAACTGTGAAGTCACAGAGGAGGATGTGATGTCACAGAAGAGGATGTGATGTCATAGGGGAGCTGTGATTTCATAGAAGAGCGGTGATGTCACAGAGGAGGATGTGATGTCGCAGAGCAGGATGTGATGGCACAGGAGAGTTGTTATGACACAGAGGGGGATGTGATGTCACAGAGGTGGATGTGATGTCACAGGGAACTGTGAAGTCACAGGGGAGGGTGTGATATTATAGGAGATTTGTGATGTCATAGGAGAGCTGGGTGTGATGGGTGTGATGTCGCAGTAAGCATGTGATGTCACAGAGGAGGATGTGATGTCACAGAGGAGGATGTGATGTCACAGAGGAGGATGTGATGTCACAGGTTGCTCTGATATCACAGGGATGGATGTGATGTCACAGAGGAGGATGCAAACTCACAGAGGAGAATGTGATGTCATAGGAGACCTGTGATGTCACAGAGGAGGATGTGTTCTCACAGAGGAGGATGTGATGTCACAGAGGAGGATGTGATCTCATAGGGGAGCTGTGGTGTCATAGGAGAGCTGTGTTGTCACAAAGGAGGCTGAGATGTCACAAAGGAGGATGTGATGTCATAGGAGACATATGATGTCACAGAGGGGGATGTGATATCACAGATGTGGGTCTGCTTTCACAGGAAGCATGTGATGCCACAGGAAGAATGTGTTGTCACAGAGGAGGCTGTGATGTCACAGAGGAGGATGTGATGTCACAGGAGATCTGTGATGTCAGAGAGGAGGATGTGCTGTCACAGGAAACATGCAATGTCCCAGAGGAGAATGTGATGTCCCAGAAAGAAGATTAAATGTCAGAGAGGAGGCTATGATGTCACAGGGGAGCTGTGATTTCATAGGTAAACTGTGATGTCACGAAGAAGGAGGTTATGTCATTGGAGAGACGCTGGGTCGCAGGGGGAATGTGATGTCACCGCGGAGGATGTGATGCCACGGGAGAGCTGTTATGTCACAGAAGAGGATGTGATGTCACAGAGGTAGATGTGATGTCACAGGGGAGAATGTGATGTCACAGGAGATCTGTGATGTCACAGAGGATGATTTGATGTCATAAGAGACATGTGAAGTCAAAGAGGGGATATGATGTCACAGAGGAGGATGTGATGTCAAAGGGAACTGTGAAGTCACAGAGGAGGATGCGATGTCGCAGAGGAGGGTGTGATGTTATAGGAGATCTGTGATGTCATAGAAGAGCTCGGACGTCACAGGGAGGATGTGATGTCACAGAGGAGGATGTGATGTCACAGGAGAACTGTGATATCATAGGAGAGCTGTTATGTCACAGAGGAGGATGTGATGTCACAGAGGAGGATGTGATGTCACTGGAGATCTGTGATGACAGAGGATGATTTGATGTCATAAGTTACTTGCGATGTCACAGAGGGTATATGATATCATAGGGTCGGATGTGATGTCAAAGGGAACTATGAAGTCAGAGGGGGATGTGATGTCACAGAGGAGGATGTGATGTCACAGGGGAGGATGTGATGTCCTAGGGTTCAAGTGATGTCACAGAGGAGGGTGTGATGCCACAGAGGATGATGTGATGTCACAGAGGAGGATGTGATGCCCCAGAGGAGGATGTGATGTCACAGAGGAGGATGTGATGTCACAGAGGGGCTGTTATGTCATAGGGGAGCTGTGATGTCATAGGAGACCTGTGATGTCACAGAGGAGGATGTGATGTCACAGAGGAGGATGTGCTGTCACAGAGGAGGATGTGATGTCACAGGGGAGCTGTGATGTCATAGAAGAGCGGTGATGTCACAGAGGAGGATGTGATGTCGCAGAGGAGGATGTGATGGCACAGGAGAGTTGTTATATCACAGAGGAGGATGTGATGTCACAGAGGTGGATGTGATGTCACAGAGGGACTGTGATGTCACAGGGGAGAATGTGATGTCACAGGGGAGAATGTGATGTCTCAGAGGATGATTTGATGTCATAAGAGACATGCGATGTCACAGAGGGGCTATGATGTCACAGAGGAGGATTTGATGTCTAAGGGAACTGTGAAGTCACGGAGGAGGATGTGATGTCGCAGAGGAGGATGTGATGTCACAGGGAACTGTGAAGTCATAGAGGAGGGTGTGATATTATAGGAGGTTTGTGATGTCATAGAAGCGCTCTGACGTCACTGGGAGGATGTGATGTCACAGAGGAGGGTGTGATGTCACAGGAGAGCTGTGATGTCAGAGGGGAGGATGTGATGTCATAGAGGGGCTGTTATGTCACAGAGGAGAATGTGATGTCACAGGAGATCTGTGATTACACAGAGGAGGATGTGACGTCACTGGTTTCTGTGATGTCACAGGGCGGGATGTGATTTCACAGAGGAGGATGCAAGCTCACGGTGGAGAATGTGATGGGATAGGAGACCTGTGATGTCACAGAGGAGGATGTGAAATCACAGAGAAGGATGTGATGTCGCAGTAAGCATGTGATGTCACAGAGGAGGATGTGATGTCACAGAGGAGTATGTGATGTCACAGTTCGCTGTGATGCCACAGGGACGATGTGATGTCACAGAGGAGGATGCAAGCTCACAGAGGAGAATATGATGTCATAGGAGAACTGTGATGTCACAGGAAGGATGTGATGTCACAGGAGAACTGTGATGTCATAGGAGAGCTGTTATGTCACAGAGGAGGATGTGATGTCACAGAGGAGGATGTGATGTCACAGAGGGGCTGTTATGTCACAGGGGAGAATGTGATGTCACAGGAGATCTGTGATATTACTGAGGAGGATGCAAGCTCACAGAGAATACTATAATGTCATAGGAGACCTAGGAGACATAGGAGAATGTGATGTCACAGAAGAGGATGTGAAATCACAGAGGAGGATGTGATGTCGCAGTAAGCATGTGATGTCACCGGGCGGGATGTGATGTCACAGGGGAGGATGTGATGTCATAGGGGAGTAGTGATGTCATAGGAGAACTGTGATGTCACAGAGGAGGATGTGATGTCACAGAGGAGGATGTGATGTCACAGAGGTGGATGTGATGTCACGGAGGGACTGTGATGACACAGGGGAGAATGTGATGTCACAGGAGATCTGTGATGTCACAGAGGATGATTTGATGTCATAAGAGACATGCGATGTCACAGAGGGGGATATGATGGCATCGAGTAGGATGTGATGTCACAGGGAACTGTGAAGTCACAGAGGAGGGTGTGATATTATAGGAGATTTGTGATGTCATAGAAGCGCTCTGACGTCACTGGGAGGATGTGATGTCACAGAGGAGGATGTGATGTCACAGAGGAGGATGTGATGTCACAGAGGGGCTGTTATGTCACAGAGGAGAATGTGATGTCACAGGAGATCTGTGATATTACTGAGGAGGATGCAAGCTCACAGAGGAGAATATGATGTCATAGGAGACATAGGAGACATAGGAGAATGTGATGTCACAGAGGAGGATGTGAAATCACAGAGGAGGATGTGATGTCGCAGTAAGCATGTGATGTCACCGGGCGGGATGTGATGTCACAGAGGAGGATGTGATGTCATAGGGGAGCAGTGATGCCATAGGAGAACTGTGATGTCACAGAGGAGGATGTGATGTCACAGAGGAGGATGTGATGTCACAGGAGAGCTGTGATGTCAGAGGGGAGGATGTGATGTCATAGAGGGGCTGTTATGTCACAGAGGAGAATGTGATGTCACAGGAGATCTGTGATTACACAGAGGAGGATGTGACGTCACTGGTTTCTGTGATGTCACAGGGCGGGATGTGAGTTCACAGAGGAGGATGCAAGCTCACGGTGGAGAATGTGATGGGATAGGAGACCTGTGATGTCACAGAGGAGGATGTGAAATCACAGAGGAGGATGTGATGTCACAGAGGAGGATGTGATGTCACAGTTCGCTGTGATGCCACAGGAAGGATGTGATGTCACAGAGGAGGATGTGATGTCACAGAGGGGCTGTTATGTCACAGGGGAGAATGTGATGTCACAGGAGATCTGTGATATTACTGAGGAGGATGCAAGCTCACAGAGAAGACTATAATGTCATAGGAGACCTAGGAGACATAGGAGAATGTGATGTCACAGAGGAGGATGTGCAATCACAGAGGAGGATGTGATGTCGCAGTAAGCATGTGATGTCACCGGGCGGGATGTGATGTCACAGGGGAGGATGTGATGTCATAGGGGAGCTGTGATGTCACAGGAGAACTGTGATGTCATAGGAGAGTTGTTATGTCACAGGGGAGAATGTGATGTCACAGGAGATCTGTGATGTCACAGAGGATGATTTGATGTCATAAGAGACATGTGAAATCAAAGAGGGGATATGATGTCACAGAGGAGGATGTGATGTCAAAGGGAACTGTGAAGTCACAGAGGAGGGTGTGATATTATAGGAGATTTGTGATGTCATAGAAGCGCTCTGACGTCACTGGGAGGATGTGATGTCACAGAGGAGGATGTGATGTCACAGGAGAGCTGTGATGTCAGAGGGGAGGATGTGATGTCATAGAGGGGCTGTTATGTCACAGAGGAGAATGTGATGTCACAGGAGATCTGTGATTACACAGAGGAGGATGTGACGTCACTGGTTTCTGTAATGTCACAGGGCGGGATGTGATGTCACAGAGGAGGATGCAAGCTCACAGAGGAGAATGTGATGTCATAGGAGACCTGTGATGTCACAGGAAGGATGTGATGTCACAGGAGAACTGTGATGTCATAGGAGAGCTGTTATGTCACAGAGGAGGATGTGATGTAACAGAGGAGGATGTGATGTCACAGAGGGGCTGTTATGTCACAGGGGAGAATGTGATGTCACAGGAGATCTGTGATATTACTGAGGAGGATGCAAGCTCACAGAGAAGAATATGATGTCATAGGAGACATAGGAGACATAGGAGAATGTGATGTCACAGAGGAGGATGTGAAATCACAGAGGAGGATGTGATGTCGCAGTAAGCATGTGATGTCACAGAGGAGGATGTGATGTCACAGAGGAGGATGTGATGTCATAGGGGAGCAGTGATGTCATAGGAGAACTGTGATGTCACAGAGGAGGATGTGATGTCACAGAGGAGGATGTGATGTCACAGAGTTGGATGTGATGTCACGGAGGGACTGTGATGGCACAGGGGAGAATGTGATGTCACAGGAGATCTGTGATGTCACAGAGGATGATTTGATGTCGTAAGAGACATGCGATGTCACAGAGGGGGATATGATGGCATCGAGTAGGATGTGATGTCAAAGGGAACTGTGAAGCCAGAGAGGGGGATGTGATGTCACAGAGGAGGATGTGATGTCACAGAGGAGGATGTGATCTCGCAGGAGAGCTATGTCCCAGGGGAGGATGTGATGTCACAGAGGAGCTGTTATGTCACAAGGGAGAATGTGATGTCACAGGAGATCTGTGATGTCACAGAGGAGGATGTGTTGTCACAGGGAGGGTGTGATGTCACAGAGGATGATATGATGTCACAGAGGAGGATGTGATGTCAAAGGGAACTGTGAAGTCACAGAGGAGGATGTGATGTCACAGAAGAGGATGTGATGTCATAGGGGTGCTGTGATTTCATAGAAGAGCGGTGATGTCACAGAGGAGGATGTGATGTCGCAGAGCAGGATGTGATGGCACAGGAGAGTTGTTATGACACAGAGGAGGATGTGATGTCACAGAGGTGGATGTGATGTCACAGAGGGACTGTGATGTCACAGGGGAGGATGCAAGCTCACAGGAGATCTGTGATGTCTCAGAGGATGATTTGATGTCATAAGAGAGATGCGATGTCACAGAGGGGATATGATGTCACAGAGGAGGATTTGATGTCAAAGGGAACTGTGAAGTCACGGAGGAGGATGTGATGTCGCAGAGGAGGATGTGATGTCACAGGGAACTGTGAAGTCACAGGGGAGGGTGTGATATTATAGGAGATTTGTGATGTCATAGAAGCGCTCTGACGTCACTGGGAGGATGTGATGTCACAGAGGAGGATGTGATGTCACAGGAGAGCTGTGATGTCAGAGGGGAGGATGTGATGTCATAGAGGGGCTGTTATGTCACAGAGGAGAATGTGATGTCACAGGAGATCTGTGATTACACAGAGGAGGATGTGACGTCACTGGTTTCTGTGATATCACAGGGCGGGATGTGATGTCACAGAGGCGGATGCAAGCTCACGGTGGAGAATGTGATGGGATAGGAGACCTGTGATGTCACAGAGGTGGATGTGAAATCACAGAGAAGGGTGTGATGTCGCAGTAAGCATGTGATGTCACAGAGGAGGATGTGATGTCACAGAGGAGGATGTGATGTCACAGAGGAGGATGTGATGTCACAGAGGAGGATGCAAGCTCACAGAGGAGAATGTGATGTCATAGGAGACCTGTGATGTCACAGAGGAGGATGTGTTCTCACAGAGGAGGATGTGATGTCACAGAGGAGGATGTGATCTCATAGGGGAGCTGTGGTGTCATAGGAGAGCTGTGTTGTCACAAAGGAGGCTGAGATGTCACAAAGGAGGATGTGATGTCATAGGAGACATATGATGTCACAGAGGGGGATGTGATATCACAGATGTGGGTCTGCTTTCACAGGAAGCATGTGATGCCACAGGAAGAATGTGTTGTCACAGAGGAGGCTGTGATGTCACAGAGGAAGATGTGATGTCACAGGAGATCTGTGATGTCAGAGAGGAGGATGTGCTGTCACAGGAAACATGCAATGTCCCAGAGGAGAATGTGATGTCCCAGAAAGAAGATTAAATGTCAGAGAGGAGGCTATGATGTCACAGGGGAGCTGTGATTTCATAGGTAAACTGTGATGTCACGAAGGAGGAGGTTATGTCATTGGAGAGACGCTGGGTCGCAGGGGGAATGTGATGTCACCGCGGAGGATGTGATGCCACGGGAGAGCTGTTATGTCACAGAAGAGGATGTGATGTCACAGAGGTAGATGTGATGTCACAGGGGAGAATGTGATGTCCCAGGAGATCTGTGATGTCACAGAGGATGATTTGATGTCATAAGAGACATGTGAAGTCAAAGAGGGGATATGATGTCACAGAGGAGGATGTGATGTCAAAGGGAACTGTGAAGTCACAGAGGAGGATGTGATGTCGCAGAGGAGGGTGTGATGTTATAGGAGATCTGTGATGTCATAGAAGAGCTCGGACGTCACAGGGAGGATGTGATGTCACAGAGGAGGATGTGATGTCACAGGAGAACTGTGATATCATAGGAGAGCTGTTATGTCACAGAGGAGGATGTGATGTCACAGAGGAGGATGTGATGTCACTGGAGATCTGTGATGACAGAGGATGATTTGATGTCATAAGTTACTTGCGATGTCACAGAGGGTATATGATATCATAGGGTAGGATGTGATGTCAAAGGGAACTATGAAGTCAGAGGGGATGTGATGTCACAGAGGAGGATGTGATGTCACAGGGGAGGATGTGATGTCCTAGGGTTCAAGTGATGTCACAGAGGAGGGTGTGATGCCACAGAGGATGATGTGATGTCACAGAGGAGGATGTGATGCCCCAGAGGAGGATGTGATGTCACAGAGGAGGATGTGATGTCACAGAGGGGCTGTTATGTCATAGGGGAGCTGTGATGTCATAGGAGACCTGTGATGTCACAGAGGAGGATGTGGTGTCACAGAGGAGGATGTGATGTCGCAGAAGAGGATGTGATGTCATAGGGGAGCTGTGATGTCATAGAAGAGCCGTGATGTCACAGAGGAGGATGTGATGTCGCAGAGCAGGATGTGATGGCACAGGAGAGTTGTTATGACACAGAGGAGGATGTGATGTCACAGAGGTGGATGTGATGTCACAGAGGGACTGTGATGTCACAGGGGAGAATGTGATGTCACAGGAGATCTGTGATGTCTCAGAGGATGATTTGATGTCATAAGAGACATTCCATGTCACAGAGGGGATATGATGTCACAGAGGAGGATTTGATGTCAAAGGGAACTGTGAAGCCACAGAGGGGGATGTGATGTCACAGAGGAGGATGTGATGTCACAGAGGGGCTGTTATGTCATAGGGGAGCTGTGATGTCATAGGAGACCTGTGATGTCACAGAGGAGGATGTGATGTCACAGAGGAGGATGTGATGCCACAGAGGAAGATGTGATGTCACAGAGGAGGATGTGATGTCACAGAGGGGCTGTTATGTCATAGGGGAGCTGTGATACCATAGGAAACCTGTGATGTCACAGAGGAGGATGTGATGTCACAGAGGAGGATGTGATGTCACAGAGGAGGATGTGATGTCACAGGGGAGCTGTGATGTCATAGAAAAGCGGAGATGTCACAGAGGAGGATGTGATGTCGCAGAGGAAGATGTGATGGCACAGGAGAGTTGTTATGTCACAGAGGAGGATGTGATGTCACAGAGGTGGATGTGATGTCACAGAGGGACTGTGATGTCACAGGGGAGAATGTGATGTCACAGGGGAGAATGTGATGTCTCAGAGGATGATTTGATGTCATAAGAGACATGCGATGTCACAGAGGGGGATATGATGGCATCGAGTAGGATGTGATGTCACAGGGAACTGTGAAGCCACAGAGGGGGATGTGATGTCACAGAGGAGGATGTGATGTCACAGAGGGGCTGTTATGTCATAGGGGAGCTGTGATGTCATAGGAGACCTGTGATGTCACAGAGGAGGATGTGATGTCACAGAGGAGGATGTGATGCCACAGAGGAGGATGTGATGTCACAGAGGAGGATGTGATGTCACAGAGGGGCTGTTATGTCATAGGGGAGCTGTGATGCCATAGGAGACCTGTGATGTCACAGAGGAGGATGTGATGTCACAGAGGAGGATGTGATGTCACAGAGGAGGATGTGATGTCACAGGGGAGCTGTGATGTCATAGAAGAGCGGAGATGTCACAGAGGAGGATGTGATGTCGCAGAGGAAGATGTGATGGCACAGGAGAGTTGTTATGTCACAGAGGAGGATGTGATGTCACAGAGGTGGATGTGATGTCACAGAGGGACTGTGATGTCACAGGGGAGAATGTGATGTCACAGGGGAGAATGTGATGTCTCAGAGGATGATTTGATGTCATAAGAGACATGCGATGTCACAGAGGGGCTATGATGTCACAGAGGAGGATTTGATGTCTAAGGGAACTGTGAAGTCACAGAGGAGGATGTGATGTCGCAGAGGAGGATGTGATGTCACAGGGACCTGTGAAGTCATAGAGGAGGGTGTGATATTATAGGAGGTTTGTGATGTCATAGAAGCGCTCTGACGTCACTGGGAGGATGAGATGTCACAGAGGAGGATGTGATGTCACAGGAGAGCTGTGATGTCAGAGGGGAGGATGTGATGTCATAGAGGGGCTGTTATGTCACAGAGGAGAATGTGATGTCACAGGAGATCTGTGATTACACAGAGGAGGATGTGACGTCACTGGTTTCTGTGATGTCACAGGGCGGGATGTGATTTCACAGAGGAGGATGCAAGCTCACGGTGGAGAATGTGATGGGATAGGAGACCTGTGATGTCACAGAGGAGGATGTGAAATCACAGAGAAGGATGTAATGGCGCAGTAAGCATGTGACGTCACAGAGGAGGATGTGATGTCACAGAGGAGGATGTGATGTCACAGAGGAGTATGTGATGTCACAGTTCGCTGTGATGCCACAGGGAGGATGTGATGTCACAGAGGAGGATGCAAGCTCACAGAGGAGAATGTGATGTCATAGGAGAGCTGTTATGTCACAGGAAGGATGTGATGTCACAGGAGAACTGTGATGTCATAGGAGAGCTGTTATGTCACAGAGGAGGATGTGATGTCACAGAGGAGGATGTGATGTCACAGAGGGGCTGTTATGTCACAGGGGAGAATGTGATGTCACAGGAGATCTGTGATATTACTGAGGAGGATGCAAGCTCTCAGAGGAGAATATGATGTCATAGGAGACATAGGAGACATAGGAGAATGTGATGTCACAGAGGAGGATGTGAAATCACAGAGGAGGATGTGATGTCGCAGTAAGCATATGATGTCACCGGGCGGGATGTGATGTCACAGAGGAGGATGTGATGTCATAGGGGAGCTGTGATGTCATAGGAGAACTGTGATGTCACAGAGGAGGATGTGATGTCACAGAGGAGAATGTGATGTCACAGAGGAGAATGTGATGTCACAGGAGGTCTGTGATTACACAGAGGAGGATGTGACGTCAGTGGTTTCTGTGATGTCAAAGGGCGGGGTGTGATGTCACAGAGGAGGACGCAAGCTCACGGTGGAGAATGTGATGGGATAGGAGACCTGTGATGTCACAGAGGAGGATGTGATGTCACAGAGGAGGATGTGATGTCACAGGTTGCTGTGATGTCACAGTGCGGGATGTGATGTCACAGAGGAGGATGCAAGCTCACAGAGGAGAATGTGATGTCATAGGAGACCTGTGATGTCACAGAGGAGGATGTGAATTCACAGAGGAGGATGTGATGTCGCCGTAAGCATGTGATGTCACCGATGAGGATGCAAGCTCACAGAGGATAATGTGATGTCATAGGAGTCCTGTGATGTCACAGAGGAGGATGTGAATTCACAGAGGAGGATGTGATGTCGCAGTAAGCATGTGATGTCACCGATGAGGATGTGATGTCGTAGGGGAGCTGTGATGTCACAGAGGAGGATGTGATGTCACAGGAAACATGCAATGTCCCAGAGGAGAATGTGATGTCCCAGAGGAAGATTAAATGTCAGAGAGGAGGCTATGATGTCACAGGGGAACTGTGATTACATAGGTGAGCTGTGATGTCACGAAGGAGGATGTGATTTCATTGGAGAGTTGCGGGGTCGCAGGGGGAATGTGATGTCTCCGCGGAGGATGTGATGCCATGGGAGAGGTGTTATGTCACAGAGGAGGATGTGATGTCACAGGAAACATGCAATGTCCCAGAGGAGAATGTGATGTCCCAGAGGAAGATTAAATGTCAGAGAGGAGGCTATGATGTCATAGGGGAACTGTGATTACATAGGTGAGCTGTGATGTCACGAAGGAGGATGTGATGTCATAGGAGAGACGCGATGTCTCATGGAGGATGTGATGTCACAGAGGAGGATGTGATGTCACAGAGGATGATTTGATGTCATAAGAGACATGCGATTTCACAGAGGGGAAATGATGTCACAGAGGAGGATATGATGTCAAAGGGAACTGTGAAGTCACAGTTGAGGATGTGATGTCGCAGAGGAGGATGTGATGTCGCAGTAAGCATGTGATGTCACAGAGGAGGATGTGATGTCACAGAAGAGGATGTGATGTCACAGGAGAACTGTTATGTCACAGTGGAGGATGTGATGTCACAGAGGAGGATGTGATGTCACAGAGGAGGATGTGATGTCACAGGAGAGCTGTGATGTCACAGAGGCGGATGTGATGTCACAGGTTACTGTGATGTCAAAGGGCGGGATGTGATGTCACAGAGGAGGATGCAGGCTCACAGAGGAGAATGTGATGTCATAGGAGACCTGTGATGTCACAGAGGAGGATGTGAATTCACAGAGGAGGATGTGAAATCACAGAGAAGGATGTGATGTCGCAGTAAGCATGTGATGTCACGGAGGAGGATGTGATGTCACAGAGGAGGATGTGATGTCACAGGAAACATGCAATGTCCCAGAGGAGAATGTGATGTCCCAGAGGAAGATTAAATGTCAGGGAGGAGGCTATGGTGTCACAGGGGAACTGTGATTACATAGGTGAGCCGTGATGTCACGAAGGAGGATGTGATTTCATTGGAGAGTTGCGGGGTCGCAGGTGGAATGTGATGTCACCGCGGAGGATGTGATGCCACGGGAGAGCTGTTATGTCACAGAGGAGGATGTGACGTCGCAGAGGTAGATGTGATGTCACAGGGGAGAATGTGATGTCACAGGAGATCTGTGATGTCACAGAAGATGATTTGATGTCATAAGAGACATGCGAAGTCACAGAGGGGATATGATGTCACAGGGGAGGATGTGATGTCCTTGGGTTCAAGTGATGTCACAGACGAGGATGTGATGCCACAGAGGAGGATGTGATGTCACAGAGGAGGATGTGATGTCATAGGAGAGCTGTGATGTCACAGAGGAGGATGTGATGTCATAAGAGACATGCGAAGTCACAGAGGGGATATGATGTCACAGAGGAGGATGTGATGTCAAAGGGAACTGTGAAATCACAGAGGAGGATGTGATGTCGCAGAGGAGGGTGTGATGTCGCAGTAAGCATGTGATGTCACAGAGGAGGATGCGTACCATAGGAGATCTGTGATGTCATAGAAGAGCTCTGACGTCACAGGGAGGATGTGACGTCACAGAGGAGGGTGTGATGTCATAGGGGAACTGTGATGTCATAGGAGAGCTGTGATGTCATAGGAGAGCTGTGATGTCATAGGAGAACTGTGATATCACAGAGGAGGATGTGATGTCACAGAGGAGGATGTGATGTCACAGAGGGTCTGTTATGTCACAGGGGAGAATGTGACGTCACAGGAGATCTGTGATGACAGAGGATGATTTGATGTCAAAAGAGACCTGCGATGTCACAGAGGGGATATGATGTCATAGGGTAGGATGTGATGTCAAAGGGAACTGTGAAGTCAGAGGGGGATGTGATGTCACAGAGGAGGATGTGATGTCACAGAGGAGGATGTGATGTCCTTGGGTTCAAGTGATGTCACAGACGAGGATGTGATGCCGCAGAGGAGGATGTGATGGCACAGAGGAGGATGTGATGTCACAGGAGAGCTGTGATGTCACAGAGGAGGATGTGATGTCATAAGAGACATGCGAAGTCACAGAGGGGATATGATGTCACAGAGGAGGATGTGATGTCAAAGGGAACTGTGAAATCACAGAGGAGGATGTGATGTCGCAGAGGAGGGTGTGATGTCGCAGTAAGCATGTGATGTCACAGAGGAGGATGCGATGCCATAGGAGATCTGTGATGTCATAGAAGAGCTCTGACGTCACAGGGAGGATGTGATGTCACAGAGGAGGGTGTGATGTCATAGGGGAACTGTGATGTCATAGGAGAGCTGTGATGTCATAGGAGAGCTGTGATGCATTAGGAGAGCTGTGATATCACAGAGGAGGATGTGATGTCACAGAGGAGGATGTGATGTCACAGAGGGTCTGTTATGTCACAGGGGAGAATGTGACATCACAGGAGATCTGTGATGACATAGGATGATTTGATGTCAAAAGAGACCTGCGATGTCACAGAGGGGATATGATGTCATAGGGTAGGATGTGATGTCAAAGGGAACTATGAAGTCAGAGGGGGATGTGATGTCACAGAGGAGGATGTGATGTCACAGAGGAGGATGTGATGTCACAGAGGGGCTGTTATGTCACAGAGGAGAATGTGATGTCACAGGAGATCTGTGATATTACTGAGGAGGATGCAAGCTCACAGAGAAGACTATAATGTCATAGGAGACCTAGGAGACATAGGAGAATGTGATGTCACAGAGGAGGATGTGAAATCACAGAGGAGGATGTGATGTCGCAGTAAGCATGTGATGACACCGGGCGGGATGTGATGTCACAGGGGAGGATGTGATGTCATAGGGGAGTAGTGATGTCATAGGAGAACTGTGATGTCACAGAGGAGGATGTGATGTCACAGAGGAGGATGTGATGTCACAGAGGTGGATGTGATGTCACGGAGGGACTGTGATGACACAGGGGAGAATGTGATGTCACAGGAGATCTGTGATGTCACAGAGGATGATTTGATGTCATAAGAGACATGCGATGTCACAGAGGGGGATATGATGGCCTCGAGTAGGATGTGATGTCACAGGGAACTGTGAAGTCACAGAGGAGGGTGTGATATTATAGGAGATTTGTGATGTCATAGAAGCGCTCTGACGTCACTGGGAGGATGTGATGTCACAGAGGAGGATGTGATGTCACAGAGGAGGATGTGATGTCACAGAGGGGCTGTTATGTCACAGGGGAGAATGTGATGTCACAGGAGATCTGTGATATTACTGAGGAGGATGCAAGCTCACAGAGGATAATATGATGTCATAGGAGACATAGGAGACATAGGAGAATGTGATGTCACAGAGGAGGATGTGATGTCGCAGTAAGCATGTGATGTCACCGGGCGGGATGTGATGTCACAGAGGAGGATGTGATGTCATAGGGGAGCAGTGATGCCATAGGAGAACTGTGATGTCACAGAGGAGGATGTGATGTCACAGGAAGGATCTGATGTCACAGGAGAACTGTGATGTCATAGGAGAGCTGTTATGTCACAGAGGAGGATGTTATGTCACATAGGAGAATGTGATGTCACAGGAGATCTGTGATTACACAGAGGAGGATGTGACGTCACTGGTTTCTGTGATGTCACAGGACGGGATGTGATTTCACAGAGGAGGATGCAAGCTCACGGTGGAGAATGTGATGGGATAGGAGACCTGTGATGTCACAGAGGAGGATGTGAAATCACAGAGGAGGATGTGATGTCACAGAGGAGTATGTGATGTCACAGTTCGCTGTGATGCCACAGGGAGGATGTGATGTCACAGAGGAGGATGCAAGCTCACAGAGGAGAATGTGATGTCATAGGAGAGCTGTGATGGCACAGGAAGGATGTGATGTCACAGGAGAACTGTGATGTCATAGGAGAGCTGTTATGTCACAGAGGAGGATGTGATGTCACAGAGGAGGATGTGATGTCACAGAGGGGCTGTTATGTCACAGGGGAGAATGTGATGTCACAGGAGATCTGTGATATTACTGAGGAGGATGCAAGCTCACAGAGAAGACTATAATGTCATAGGAGACCTAGGAGACATAGGAGAATGTGATGTCACAGAGGAGGATGTGCAATCACAGAGGAGGATGTGATGTCGCAGTAAGCATGTGATGTCACCGGGCGGGATGTGATGTCACAGGGGAGGATGTGATGTCATAGGGGAGCTGTGATGTCACAGGAGAACTGTGATGTCATAGGAGAGTTGTTATGTCACAGGGGAGAATGTGATGTCACAGGAGATCTGTGATGTCACAGAGGATGATTTGATGTCATAAGAGACATGCGATGTCACAGAGGGGGATATGATGGCATCGAGTAGGATGTGATGTCACAGGGAACTGTGAAGTCACAGAGGAGGGTGTGATATTATAGGAGATTTGTGATGTCATAGAAGCGCTCTGACGTCACTGGGAGGATGTGATGTCACAGAGGAGGATGTGATGTCACAGGAGAGCTGTGATGTCAGAGGGGAGGATGTGATGTCATAGAGGGGCTGTTATGTCACAGAGGAGAATGTGATGTCACAGGAGATCTGTGATTACACAGAGGAGGATGTGACGTCACTGGTTTCTGTAATGTCACAGGGCGGGATGTGATGTCACAGAGGAGGATGCAAGCTCACAGAGGATAATGTGATGTCATAGGAGACCTGTGATGTCACAGGAAGGATGTGATGTCACAGGAGAACTGTGATGTCATAGGAGAGCTGTTATGTCACAGAGGAGGATGTGATGTAACAGAGGAGGATGTGATGTCACAGAGGGGCTGTTATGTCACAGGGGAGAATGTGATGTCACAGGAGATCTGTGATATTACTGAGGAGGATGCAAGCTCACAGAGAAGAATATGATGTCATAGGAGACATAGGAGACATAGGAGAATGTGATGTCACAGAGGAGGATGTGAAATCACAGAGGAGGATGTGATGTCGCAGTAAGCATGTGATGTCACCGGGCGGGATGTGATGTCACAGAGGAGGATGTGATGTCATAGGGGAGCAGTGATGTCATAGGAGAACTGTGATGTCACAGAGGAGGATGTGATGTCACAGAGGAGGATGTGATGTCACAGAGGTGGATGTGATGTCACGGAGGGACTGTGATGACACAGGGGAGAATGTGATGTCACAGGAGATCTGTGATGTCACAGAGGATGATTTGATGTCATAAGAGACATGCGATGTCACAGAGGGGGATATGATGGCATCGAGTAGGATGTGATGTCACAGGGAACTGTGAAGCCACAGAGGGGGATGTGATGTCACAGAGGAGGATGTGATGTCACAGAGGGGCTGTTATGTCATAGGGGAGCTGTGATGTCATAGGAGACCTGTGATGTCACAGAGGAGGATGTGATGTCACAGAGGAGGATGTGATGCCACAGAGGAGGATGTGATGTCACAGAGGAGGATGTGATGTCACAGAGGGGCTGTTATGTCATAGGGGAGCTGTGATGCCATAGGAGACCTGTGATGTCACAGAGGAGGATGTGATGTCACAGAGGAGGATGTGATGTCACAGAGGAGGATGTGATGTCACAGGGGAGCTGTGATGTCATAGAAGAGCGGAGATGTCACAGAGGAGGATGTGATGTCGCAGAGGAAGATGTGATGGCACAGGAGAGTTGTTATGTCACAGAGGAGGATGTGATGTCACAGAGGTGGATGTGATGTCACAGAGGGACTGTGATGTCACAGGGGAGAATGTGATGTCACAGGGGAGAATGTGATGTCTCAGAGGATGATTTGATGTCATAAGAGACATGCGATGTCACAGAGGGGCTATGATGTCACAGAGGAGGATTTGATGTCTAAGGGAACTGTGAAGTCACAGAGGAGGATGTGATGTCGCAGAGGAGGATGTGATGTCACAGGGACCTGTGAAGTCATAGAGGAGGGTGTGATATTATAGGAGGTTTGTGATGTCATAGAAGCGCTCTGACGTCACTGGGAGGATGAGATGTCACAGAGGAGGATGTGATGTCACAGGAGAGCTGTGATGTCAGAGGGGAGGATGTGATGTCATAGAGGGGCTGTTATGTCACAGAGGAGAATGTGATGTCACAGGAGATCTGTGATTACACAGAGGAGGATGTGACGTCACTGGTTTCTGTGATGTCACAGGGCGGGATGTGATTTCACAGAGGAGGATGCAAGCTCACGGTGGAGAATGTGATGGGATAGGAGACCTGTGATGTCACAGAGGAGGATGTGAAATCACAGAGAAGGATGTAATGGCGCAGTAAGCATGTGACGTCACAGAGGAGGATGTGATGTCACAGAGGAGGATGTGATGTCACAGAGGAGTATGTGATGTCACAGTTCGCTGTGATGCCACAGGGAGGATGTGATGTCACAGAGGAGGATGCAAGCTCACAGAGGAGAATGTGATGTCATAGGAGAGCTGTTATGTCACAGGAAGGATGTGATGTCACAGGAGAACTGTGATGTCATAGGAGAGCTGTTATGTCACAGAGGAGGATGTGATGTCACAGAGGAGGATGTGATGTCACAGAGGGGCTGTTATGTCACAGGGGAGAATGTGATGTCACAGGAGATCTGTGATATTACTGAGGAGGATGCAAGCTCTCAGAGGAGAATATGATGTCATAGGAGACATAGGAGACATAGGAGAATGTGATGTCACAGAGGAGGATGTGAAATCACAGAGGAGGATGTGATGTCGCAGTAAGCATATGATGTCACCGGGCGGGATGTGATGTCACAGAGGAGGATGTGATGTCATAGGGGAGCTGTGATGTCATAGGAGAACTGTGATGTCACAGAGGAGGATGTGATGTCACAGAGGAGAATGTGATGTCACAGAGGAGAATGTGATGTCACAGGAGGTCTGTGATTACACAGAGGAGGATGTGACGTCAGTGGTTTCTGTGATGTCAAAGGGCGGGGTGTGATGTCACAGAGGAGGACGCAAGCTCACGGTGGAGAATGTGATGGGATAGGAGACCTGTGATGTCACAGAGGAGGATGTGATGTCACAGAGGAGGATGTGATGTCACAGGTTGCTGTGATGTCACAGTGCGGGATGTGATGTCACAGAGGAGGATGCAAGCTCACAGAGGAGAATGTGATGTCATAGGAGACCTGTGATGTCACAGAGGAGGATGTGAATTCACAGAGGAGGATGTGATGTCGCCGTAAGCATGTGATGTCACCGATGAGGATGCAAGCTCACAGAGGATAATGTGATGTCATAGGAGTCCTGTGATGTCACAGAGGAGGATGTGAATTCACAGAGGAGGATGTGATGTCGCAGTAAGCATGTGATGTCACCGATGAGGATGTGATGTCGTAGGGGAGCTGTGATGTCACAGAGGAGGATGTGATGTCACAGGAAACATGCAATGTCCCAGAGGAGAATGTGATGTCCCAGAGGAAGATTAAATGTCAGAGAGGAGGCTATGATGTCACAGGGGAACTGTGATTACATAGGTGAGCTGTGATGTCACGAAGGAGGATGTGATTTCATTGGAGAGTTGCGGGGTCGCAGGGGGAATGTGATGTCTCCGCGGAGGATGTGATGCCATGGGAGAGGTGTTATGTCACAGAGGAGGATGTGATGTCACAGGAAACATGCAATGTCCCAGAGGAGAATGTGATGTCCCAGAGGAAGATTAAATGTCAGAGAGGAGGCTATGATGTCATAGGGGAACTGTGATTACATAGGTGAGCTGTGATGTCACGAAGGAGGATGTGATGTCATAGGAGAGACGCGATGTCTCATGGAGGATGTGATGTCACAGAGGAGGATGTGATGTCACAGAGGATGATTTGATGTCATAAGAGACATGCGATTTCACAGAGGGGAAATGATGTCACAGAGGAGGATATGATGTCAAAGGGAACTGTGAAGTCACAGTTGAGGATGTGATGTCGCAGAGGAGGATGTGATGTCGCAGTAAGCATGTGATGTCACAGAGGAGGATGTGATGTCACAGAAGAGGATGTGATGTCACAGGAGAACTGTTATGTCACAGTGGAGGATGTGATGTCACAGAGGAGGATGTGATGTCACAGAGGAGGATGTGATGTCACAGGAGAGCTGTGATGTCACAGAGGCGGATGTGATGTCACAGGTTACTGTGATGTCAAAGGGCGGGATGTGATGTCACAGAGGAGGATGCAGGCTCACAGAGGAGAATGTGATGTCATAGGAGACCTGTGATGTCACAGAGGAGGATGTGAATTCACAGAGGAGGATGTGAAATCACAGAGAAGGATGTGATGTCGCAGTAAGCATGTGATGTCACGGAGGAGGATGTGATGTCACAGAGGAGGATGTGATGTCACAGGAAACATGCAATGTCCCAGAGGAGAATGTGATGTCCCAGAGGAAGATTAAATGTCAGGGAGGAGGCTATGGTGTCACAGGGGAACTGTGATTACATAGGTGAGCCGTGATGTCACGAAGGAGGATGTGATTTCATTGGAGAGTTGCGGGGTCGCAGGTGGAATGTGATGTCACCGCGGAGGATGTGATGCCACGGGAGAGCTGTTATGTCACAGAGGAGGATGTGACGTCGCAGAGGTAGATGTGATGTCACAGGGGAGAATGTGATGTCACAGGAGATCTGTGATGTCACAGAAGATGATTTGATGTCATAAGAGACATGCGAAGTCACAGAGGGGATATGATGTCACAGGGGAGGATGTGATGTCCTTGGGTTCAAGTGATGTCACAGACGAGGATGTGATGCCACAGAGGAGGATGTGATGTCACAGAGGAGGATGTGATGTCATAGGAGAGCTGTGATGTCACAGAGGAGGATGTGATGTCATAAGAGACATGCGAAGTCACAGAGGGGATATGATGTCACAGAGGAGGATGTGATGTCAAAGGGAACTGTGAAATCACAGAGGAGGATGTGATGTCGCAGAGGAGGGTGTGATGTCGCAGTAAGCATGTGATGTCACAGAGGAGGATGCGTACCATAGGAGATCTGTGATGTCATAGAAGAGCTCTGACGTCACAGGGAGGATGTGACGTCACAGAGGAGGGTGTGATGTCATAGGGGAACTGTGATGTCATAGGAGAGCTGTGATGTCATAGGAGAGCTGTGATGTCATAGGAGAACTGTGATATCACAGAGGAGGATGTGATGTCACAGAGGAGGATGTGATGTCACAGAGGGTCTGTTATGTCACAGGGGAGAATGTGACGTCACAGGAGATCTGTGATGACAGAGGATGATTTGATGTCAAAAGAGACCTGCGATGTCACAGAGGGGATATGATGTCATAGGGTAGGATGTGATGTCAAAGGGAACTGTGAAGTCAGAGGGGGATGTGATGTCACAGAGGAGGATGTGATGTCACAGAGGAGGATGTGATGTCCTTGGGTTCAAGTGATGTCACAGACGAGGATGTGATGCCGCAGAGGAGGATGTGATGGCACAGAGGAGGATGTGATGTCACAGGAGAGCTGTGATGTCACAGAGGAGGATGTGATGTCATAAGAGACATGCGAAGTCACAGAGGGGATATGATGTCACAGAGGAGGATGTGATGTCAAAGGGAACTGTGAAATCACAGAGGAGGATGTGATGTCGCAGAGGAGGGTGTGATGTCGCAGTAAGCATGTGATGTCACAGAGGAGGATGCGATGCCATAGGAGATCTGTGATGTCATAGAAGAGCTCTGACGTCACAGGGAGGATGTGATGTCACAGAGGAGGGTGTGATGTCATAGGGGAACTGTGATGTCATAGGAGAGCTGTGATGTCATAGGAGAGCTGTGATGCATTAGGAGAGCTGTGATATCACAGAGGAGGATGTGATGTCACAGAGGAGGATGTGATGTCACAGAGGGTCTGTTATGTCACAGGGGAGAATGTGACATCACAGGAGATCTGTGATGACATAGGATGATTTGATGTCAAAAGAGACCTGCGATGTCACAGAGGGGATATGATGTCATAGGGTAGGATGTGATGTCAAAGGGAACTATGAAGTCAGAGGGGGATGTGATGTCACAGAGGAGGATGTGATGTCACAGAGGAGGATGTGATGTCACAGAGGGGCTGTTATGTCACAGAGGAGAATGTGATGTCACAGGAGATCTGTGATATTACTGAGGAGGATGCAAGCTCACAGAGAAGACTATAATGTCATAGGAGACCTAGGAGACATAGGAGAATGTGATGTCACAGAGGAGGATGTGAAATCACAGAGGAGGATGTGATGTCGCAGTAAGCATGTGATGACACCGGGCGGGATGTGATGTCACAGGGGAGGATGTGATGTCATAGGGGAGTAGTGATGTCATAGGAGAACTGTGATGTCACAGAGGAGGATGTGATGTCACAGAGGAGGATGTGATGTCACAGAGGTGGATGTGATGTCACGGAGGGACTGTGATGACACAGGGGAGAATGTGATGTCACAGGAGATCTGTGATGTCACAGAGGATGATTTGATGTCATAAGAGACATGCGATGTCACAGAGGGGGATATGATGGCCTCGAGTAGGATGTGATGTCACAGGGAACTGTGAAGTCACAGAGGAGGGTGTGATATTATAGGAGATTTGTGATGTCATAGAAGCGCTCTGACGTCACTGGGAGGATGTGATGTCACAGAGGAGGATGTGATGTCACAGAGGAGGATGTGATGTCACAGAGGGGCTGTTATGTCACAGGGGAGAATGTGATGTCACAGGAGATCTGTGATATTACTGAGGAGGATGCAAGCTCACAGAGGATAATATGATGTCATAGGAGACATAGGAGACATAGGAGAATGTGATGTCACAGAGGAGGATGTGATGTCGCAGTAAGCATGTGATGTCACCGGGCGGGATGTGATGTCACAGAGGAGGATGTGATGTCATAGGGGAGCAGTGATGCCATAGGAGAACTGTGATGTCACAGAGGAGGATGTGATGTCACAGATGAGGATGTGATGTCACAGGAGAGCTGTGATGTCAGAGGGGAGGATGTGATGTCATAGAGGGGCTGTTATGTCACAGAGGAGAATGTGATGTCACAGGAGATCTGTGATTACACAGAGGAGGATGTGACGTCACTGGTTTCTGTGATGTCACAGGGCGGGATGTGATTTCACAGAGGAGGATGCAAGCTCACGGTGGAGAATGTGATGGGATAGGAGACCTGTGATGTCACAGAGGAGGATGTGAAATCACAGAGGAGGATGTGATGTCACAGAGGAGTATGTGATGTCACAGTTCGCTGTGATGCCACAGGGAGGATGTGATGTCACAGAGGAGGATGCAAGCTCACAGAGGAGAATGTGATGTCATAGGAGAGCTGTGATGGCACAGGAAGGATGTGATGTCACAGGAGAACTGTGATGTCATAGGAGAGCTGTTATGTCACAGAGGAGGATGTGATGTCACAGAGGAGGATGTGATGTCACAGAGGGGCTGTTATGTCACAGGGGAGAATGTGATGTCACAGGAGATCTGTGATATTACTGAGGAGGATGCAAGCTCACAGAGAAGACTATAATGTCATAGGAGACCTAGGAGACATAGGAGAATGTGATGTCACAGAGGAGGATGTGCAATCACAGAGGAGGATGTGATGTCGCAGTAAGCATGTGATGTCACCGGGCGGGATGTGATGTCACAGGGGAGGATGTGATGTCATAGGGGAGCTGTGATGTCACAGGAGAACTGTGATGTCATAGGAGAGTTGTTATGTCACAGGGGAGAATGTGATGTCACAGGAGATCTGTGATGTCACAGAGGATGATTTGATGTCATAAGAGACATGCGATGTCACAGAGGGGGATATGATGGCATCGAGTAGGATGTGATGTCACAGGGAACTGTGAAGTCACAGAGGAGGGTGTGATATTATAGGAGATTTGTGATGTCATAGAAGCGCTCTGACGTCACTGGGAGGATGTGATGTCATAGAGGAGAATGTGATGTCACAGGAGATCTGTGATTACACAGAGGAGGATGTGACGTCACTGGTTTCTGTAATGTCACAGGGCGGGATGTGATGTCACAGAGGA
Organism: Manacus candei; assembly: GCF_025592945.1. NCBI lineage: Eukaryota > Metazoa > Chordata > Aves > Passeriformes > Pipridae > Manacus > Manacus candei. Next base: position 975,436 of record NW_026138185.1, read on the forward strand.
GGATGCAAGCTCACAGAGGATAATGTGATGTCATAGGAGACCTGTGATGTCACAGGAAGGATGTGATGTCACAGGAGAACTGTGATGTCATAGGAGAGCTGTTATGTCACAGAGGAGGATGTGATGTAACAGAGGAGGATGTGATGTCACAGAGGGGCTGTTATGTCACAGGGGAGAATGTGATGTCACAGGAGATCTGTGATATTACTGAGGAGGATGCAAGCTCACAGAGAAGAATATGATGTCATAGGAGACATAGGAGACATAGGAGAATGTGATGTCACAGAGGAGGATGTGAAATCACAGAGGAGGATGTGATGTCGCAGTAAGCATGTGATGTCACCGGGCGGGATGTGATGTCACAGAGGAGGATGTGATGTCATAGGGGAGCAGTGATGTCATAGGAGAACTGTGATGTCACAGAGGAGGATGTGATGTCACAGAGGAGGATGTGATGTCACAGAGGTGGATGTGATGTCACGGAGGGACTGTGATGGCACAGGCGAGAATGTGATGTCACAGGAGATCTGTGATGTCACAGAGGATGATTTGATGTCGTAAGAGACATGCGATGTCACAGAGGGGGATATGATGGCATCGAGTAGGATGTGATGTCAAAGGGAACTGTGAAGCCAGAGAGGGGGATGTGATGTCACAGAGGAGGATGTGATGTCACAGAGGAGGATGTGATCTCGCAGGAGAGCTATGTCCCAGGGGAGGATGTGATGTCACAGAGGAGCTGTTATGTCACAAGGGAGAATGTGATGTCACAGGAGATCTGTGATGTCACAGAGGAGGATGTGTTGTCACAGGGAGGGTGTGATGTCACAGAGGAGGATATGATGTCACAGAGGAGGATGTGATGTCAAAGGGAACTGTGAAGTCACAGAGGAGGATGTGATGTCACAGAAGAGGATGTGATGTCATAGGGGAGCTGTGATTTCATAGAAGAGCGGTGATGTCACAGAGGAGGATGTGATGTCGCAGAGCAGGATGTGATGGCACAGGAGAGTTGTTATGACACAGAGGGGGATGTGATGTCACAGAGGTGGATGTGATGTCACAGAGGGACTGTGATGTCACAGGGGAGAATGTGATGTCACAGGAGATCTGTGATGTCTCAGAGGATGATTTGATGTCATAAGAGACATGCGATGTCACTGAGGGGATATGATGTCACAGAGGAGGATTTGATGTCAAAGGGAACTGTGAAGTCACGGAGTAGGATGTGATGTCGCAGAGGAGGATGTGATGTCACAGGGAACTGTGAAGTCACAGGGGAGGGTGTGATATTATAGGAGATTTGTGATGTCATAGAAGCGCTCTGACGTCACTGGGAGGATGTGATGTCACAGAGGAGGATGTGATGTCACAGGAGAGCTGTGATGTCAGAGGGGAGGATGTGATGTCATAGAGGGGCTGTTATGTCACAGAGGAGAATGTGATGTCACAGGAGATCTGTGATTACACAGAGGAGGATGTGACGTCACTGGTTTCTGTGATATCACAGGGCGGGATGTGATGTCACAGAGGCGGATGCAAGCTCACGGTGGAGAATGTGATGGGATAGGAGACCTGTGATGTCACAGAGGTGGATGTGAAATCACAGAGAAGGGTGTGATGTCGCAGTAAGCATGTGATGTCACAGAGGAGGATGTGATGTCACAGAGGAGGATGTGATGTCACAGAGGAGGATGTGATGTCACAGAGGAGGATGTGATGTCACAGGTTGCTGTGATATCACAGGGATGGATGTGATGTCACAGAGGAGGATGCAAACTCACAGAGGAGAATGTGATGTCATAGGAGACCTGTGATGTCACAGAGGAGGATGTGTTCTCACAGAGGAGGATGTGATGTCACAGAGGAGGATGTGATCTCATAGGGGAGCTGTGGTGTCATAGGAGAGCTGTGTTGTCACAAAGGAGGCTGAGATGTCACAAAGGAGGATGTGATGTCATAGGAGACATATGATGTCACAGAGGGGGATGTGATATCACAGATGTGGGTCTGCTTTCACAGGAAGCATGTGATGCCACAGGAAGAATGTGTTGTCACAGAGGAGGCTGTGATGTCACAGAGGAGGATGTGATGTCACAGGAGATCTGTGATGTCAGAGAGGAGGATGTGCTGTCACAGGAAACATGCAATGTCCCAGAGGAGAATGTGATGTCCCAGAAAGAAGATTAAATGTCAGAGAGGAGGCTATGATGTCACAGGGGAGCTGTGATTTCATAGGTAAACTGTGATGTCACGAAGGAGGAGGTTATGTCATTGGAGAGACGCTGGGTCGCAGGGGGAATGTGATGTCACCGCGGAGGATGTGATGCCACGGGAGAGCTGTTATGTCACAGAAGAGGATGTGATGTCACAGAGGTAGATGTGATGTCACAGGGGAGAATGTGATGTCACAGGAGATCTGTGATGTCACAGAGGATGATTTGATGTCATAAGAGACATGTGAAGTCAAAGAGGGGATATGATGTCACAGAGGAGGATGTGATGTCAAAGGGAACTGTGAAGTCACAGAGGAGGATGCGATGTCGCAGAGGAGGATGTGATGTCACAGGAGAACTGTGATATCATAGGAGAGCTGTTATGTCACAGAGGAGGATGTGATGTCACAGAGGAGGATGTGATGTCACTGGAGATCTGTGATGACAGAGGATGATTTGATGTCATAAGTTACTTGCGATGTCACAGAGGGTATATGATATCATAGGGTAGGATGTGATGTCAAAGGGAACTATAAAGTCAGAGGGGGATGTGATGTCACAGAGGAGGATGTGATGTCACAGGGGAGGATGTGATGTCCTAGGGTTCAAGTGATGTCACAGAGGAGGGTGTGATGCCACAGAGGATGATGTGATGTCACAGAGGAGGATGTGATGCCCCAGAGGAGGATGTGATGTCACAGAGGAGGATGTGATGTCACAGAGGGGCTGTTATGTCATAGGGGAGCTGTGATGTCATAGGAGACCTGTGATGTCACAGAGGAGGATGTGATGTCACAGAGGAGGATGTGCTGTCACAGAGGAGGATGTGATGTCACAGGGGAGCTGTGATGTCATAGAAGAGCGGTGATGTCACAGAGGAGGATGTGATGTCGCAGAGGAGGATGTGATGGCACAGGAGAGTTGTTATGTCACAGAGGAGGATGTGATGTCACAGAGGTGGATGTGATGTCACAGAGGGACTGTGATGTCACAGGGGAGAATGTGATGTCACAGGGGAGAATGTGATGTCTCAGAGGATGATTTGATGTCATAAGAGACATGCGATGTCACAGAGGGGCTATGATGTCACAGAGGAGGATTTGATGTCTAAGGGAACTGTGAAGTCACGGAGGAGGATGTGATGTCGCAGAGGAGGATGTGATGTCACAGGGAACTGTGAAGTCATAGAGGAGGGTGTGATATTATAGGAGGTTTGTGATGTCATAGAAGCGCTCTGACGTCACTGGGAGGATGTGATGTCACAGAGGAGGGTGTGATGTCACAGGAGAGCTGTGATGTCAGAGGGGAGGATGTGATGTCATAGAGGGGCTGTTATGTCACAGAGGAGAATGTGATGTCACAGGAGATCTGTGATTACACAGAGGAGGATGTGACGTCACTGGTTTCTGTGATGTCACAGGGCGGGATGTGATTTCACAGAGGAGGATGCAAGCTCACGGTGGAGAATGTGATGGGATAGGAGACCTGTGATGTCACAGAGGAGGATGTGAAATCACAGAGAAGGATGTGATGTCGCAGTAAGCATGTGATGTCACAGAGGAGGATGTGATGTCACAGAGGAGTATGTGATGTCACAGTTCGCTGTGATGCCACAGGGACGATGTGATGTCACAGAGGAGGATGCAAGCTCACAGAGGAGAATATGATGTCATAGGAGAACTGTGATGTCACAGGAAGGATGTGATGTCACAGGAGAACTGTGATGTCATAGGAGAGCTGTTATGTCACAGAGGAGGATGTGATGTCACAGAGGAGGATGTGATGTCACAGAGGGGCTGTTATGTCACAGGGGAGAATGTGATGTCACAGGAGATCTGTGATATTACTGAGGAGGGTGCAAGCTCACAGAGAATACTATAATGTCATAGGAGACCTAGGAGACATAGGAGAATGTGATGTCACAGAGGAGGATGTGAAATCACAGAGGAGGATGTGATGTCGCAGTAAGCATGTGATGTCACCGGGCGGGATGTGATGTCACAGGGGAGGATGTGATGTCATAGGGGAGTAGTGATGTCATAGGAGAACTGTGATGTCACAGAGGAGGATGTGATGTCACAGAGGAGGATGTGATGTCACAGAGGTGGATGTGATGTCACGGAGGGACTGTGATGACACAGGGGAGAATGTGATGTCACAGGAGATCTGTGATGTCACAGAGGATGATTTGATGTCATAAGAGACATGCGATGTCACAGAGGGGGATATGATGGCATCGAGTAGGATGTGATGTCACAGGGAACTGTGAAGTCACAGAGGAGGGTGTGATATTATAGGAGATTTGTGATGTCATAGAAGCGCTCTGACGTCACTGGGAGGATGTGATGTCACAGAGGAGGATGTGATGTCACAGAGGAGGATGTGATGTCACAGAGGGGCTGTTATGTCACAGAGGAGAATGTGATGTCACAGGAGATCTGTGATATTACTGAGGAGGATGCAAGCTCACAGAGGAGAATATGATGTCATAGGAGACATAGGAGACATAGGAGAATGTGATGTCACAGAGGAGGATGTGAAATCACAGAGGAGGATGTGATGTCGCAGTAAGCATGTGATGTCACCGGGCGGGATGTGATGTCACAGAGGAGGATGTGATGTCATAGGGGAGCAGTGATGCCATAGGAGAACTGTGATGTCACAGAGGAGGATGTGATGTCACAGAGGAGGATGTGATGTCACAGGAGAGCTGTGATGTCAGAGGGGAGGATGTGATGTCATAGAGGGGCTGTTATGTCACAGAGGAGAATGTGATGTCACAGGAGATCTGTGATTACACAGAGGAGGATGTGACGTCACTGGTTTCTGTGATGTCACAGGGCGGGATGTGATTTCACAGAGGAGGATGCAAGCTCACGGTGGAGAATGTGATGGGATAGGAGACCTGTGATGTCACAGAGGAGGATGTGAAATCACAGAGGAGGATGTGATGTCACAGAGGAGTATGTGATGTCACAGTTCGCTGTGATGCCACAGGAAGGATGTGATGTCACAGAGGAGGATGTGATGTCACAGAGGGGCTGTTATGTCACAGGGGAGAATGTGATGTCACAGGAGATCTGTGATATTACTGAGGAGGATGCAAGCTCACAGAGAAGACTATAATGTCATAGGAGACCTAGGAGACATAGGAGAATGTGATGTCACAGAGGAGGATGTGCAATCACAGAGGAGGATGTGATGTCGCAGTAAGCATGTGATGTCACCGGGCGGGATGTGATGTCACAGGGGAGGATGTGATGTCATAGGGGAGCTGTGATGTCACAGGAGAACTGTGATGTCATAGGAGAGTTGTTATGTCACAGGGGAGAATGTGATGTCACAGGAGATCTGTGATGTCACAGAGGATGATTTGATGTCATAAGAGACATGCGATGTCACAGAGGGGGATATGATGGCATCGAGTAGGATGTGATGTCACAGGGAACTGTGAAGTCACAGAGGAGGGTGTGATATTATAGGAGATTTGTGATGTCATAGAAGCGCTCTGACGTCACTGGGAGGATGTGATGTCACAGAGGAGGATGTGATGTCACAGGAGAGCTGTGATGTCAGAGGGGAGGATGTGATGTCATAGAGGGGCTGTTATGTCACAGAGGAGAATGTGATGTCACAGGAGATCTGTGATTACACAGAGGAGGATGTGACGTCACTGGTTTCTGTAATGTCACAGGGCGGGATGTGATGTCACAGAGGAGGATGCAAGCTCACAGAGGAGAATGTGATGTCATAGGAGACCTGTGATGTCACAGGAAGGATGTGATGTCACAGGAGAACTGTGATGTCATAGGAGAGCTGTTATGTCACAGAGGAGGATGTGATGTCACAGAGGAGGATGTGATGTCACAGAGGGGCTGTTATGTCACAGGGGAGAATGTGATGTCACAGGAGATCTGTGATATTACTGAGGAGGATGCAAGCTCACAGAGAAGAATATGATGTCATAGGAGACATAGGAGACATAGGAGAATGTGATGTCACAGAGGAGGATGTGAAATCACAGAGGAGGATGTGATGTCGCAGTAAGCATGTGATGTCACCGGGCGGGATGTGATGTCACAGAGGAGGATGTGATGTCATAGGGGAGCTGTGATGTCATAGGAGAACTGTGATGTCACAGAGGAGGATGTGATGTCACAGAGGAGGATGTGATGTCACAGAGGTGGATGTGATGTCACGGAGGGACTGTGATGGCACAGGGGAGAATGTGATGTCACAGGAGATCTGTGATGTCACAGAGGATGATTTGATGTCGTAAGAGACATGCGATGTCACAGAGGGGGATATGATGGCATCGAGTAGGATGTGATGTCAAAGGGAACTGTGAAGCCACAAAGGGGGATGTGATGTCACAGAGGAGGATGTGATGTCACAGAGGAGGATGTGATCTCGCAGGAGAGCTATGTCCCAGGGGAGGATGTGATGTCACAGAGGAGCTGTTATGTCACAAGGGAGAATGTGATGTCACAGGAGATCTGTGATGTCACAGAGGAGGATGTGTTGTCACAGGGAGGGTGTGATGTCACAGAGGAGGATATGATGTCACAGAGGAGGATGTGATGTCAAAGGGAACTGTGAAGTCACAGAGGAGGATGTGATGTCACAGAAGAGGATGTGATGTCATAGGGGTGCTGTGATTTCATAGAAGAGCGGTGATGTCACAGAGGAGGATGTGATGTCGCAGAGCAGGATGTGATGGCACAGGAGAGTTGTTATGACACAGAGGAGGATGTGATGTCACAGAGGTGGATGTGATGTCACAGAGGGACTGTGATGTCACAGGGGAGGATGCAAGCTCACAGGAGATCTGTGATGTCTCAGAGGATGATTTGATGTCATAAGAGACATGCGATGTCACAGAGGGGATATGATGTCACAGAGGAGGATTTGATGTCAAAGGGAACTGTGAAGTCACGGAGGAGGATGTGATGTCGCAGAGGAGGATGTGATGTCACAGGGAACTGTGAAGTCACAGGGGAGGGTGTGATATTATAGGAGATTTGTGATGTCATAGAAGCGCTCTGACGTCACTGGGAGGATGTGATGTCACAGAGGAGGATGTGATGTCACAGGAGAGCTGTGATGTCAGAGGGGAGGATGTGATGTCATAGAGGGGCTGTTATGTCACAGAGGAGAATGTGATGTCACAGGAGATCTGTGATTACACAGAGGAGGATGTGACGTCACTGGTTTCTGTGATATCACAGGGCGGGATGTGATGTCACAGAGGCGGATGCAAGCTCACGGTGGAGAATGTGATGGGATAGGAGACCTGTGATGTCACAGAGGTGGATGTGAAATCACAGAGAAGGGTGTGATGTCGCAGTAAGCATGTAATGTCACAGAGGAGGATGTGATGTCACAGAGGAGGATGTGATGTCACAGAGGAGGATGTGATGTCACAGAGGAGGATGCAAGCTCACAGAGGAGAATGTGATGTCATAGGAGACCTGTGATGTCACAGAGGAGGATGTGTTCTCACAGAGGAGGATGTGATGTCACAGAGGAGGATGTGATCTCATAGGGGAGCTGTGGTGTCATAGGAGAGCTGTGTTGTCACAAAGGAGGCTGAGATGTCACAAAGGAGGATGTGATGTCATAGGAGACATATGATGTCACAGAGGGGGATGTGATATCACAGATGTGGGTCTGCTTTCACAGGAAGCATGTGATGCCACAGGAAGAATGTGTTGTCACAGAGGAGGCTGTGATGTCACAGAGGAGGATGTGATGTCACAGGAGATCTGTGATGTCAGAGAGGAGGATGTGCTGTCACAGGAAACATGCAATGTCCCAGAGGAGAATGTGATGTCCCAGAAAGAAGATTAAATGTCAGAGAGGAGGCTATGATGTCACAGGGGAGCTGTGATTTCATAGGTAAACTGTGATGTCACGAAGGAGGAGGTTATGTCATTGGAGAGTCGCTGGGTCGCAGGGGGAATGTGATGTCACCGCGGAGGATGTGATGCCACGGGAGAGCTGTTATGTCACAGAAGAGGATGTGATGTCACAGAGGTAGATGTGATGTCACAGGGGAGAATGTGATGTCACAGGAGATCTGTGATGTCACAGAGGATGATTTGATGTCATAAGAGACATGTGAAGTCAAAGAGGGGATATGATGTCACAGAGGAGGATGTGATGTCAAAGGGAACTGTGAAGTCACAGAGGAGGATGTGATGTCGCAGAGGAGGGTGTGATGTTATAGGAGATCTGTGATGTCATAGAAGAGCTCGGACGTCACAGGGAGGATGTGATGTCACAGAGGAGGATGTGATGTCACAGGAGAACTGTGATATCATAGGAGAGCTGTTATGTCACAGAGGAGGATGTGATGTCACAGAGGAGGATGTGATGTCACTGGAGATCTGTGATGACAGAGGATGATTTGATGTCATAAGTTACTTGCGATGTCACAGAGGGTATATGATATCATAGGGTCGGATGTGATGTCAAAGGGAACTATGAAGTCAGAGGGGGATGTGATGTCACAGAGGAGGATGTGATGTCACAGGGGAGGATGTGATGTCCTAGGGTTCAAGTGATGTCACAGAGGAGGGTGTGATGCCACAGAGGATGATGTGATGTCACAGAGGAGGATGTGATGCCCCAGAGGAGGATGTGATGTCACAGAGGAGGATGTGATGTCACAGAGGGGCTGTTATGTCATAGGGGAGCTGTGATGTCATAGGAGACCTGTGATGTCACAGAGGAGGATGTGATGTCACAGAGGAGGATGTGATGTCGCAGAAGAGGATGTGATGTCATAGGGGAGCTGTGATGTCATAGAAGAGCGGTGATGTCACAGAGGAGGATGTGATGTCGCAGAGCAGGATGTGATGGCACAGGAGAGTTGTTATGACACAGAGGAGGATGTGATGTCACAGAGGTGGATGTGATGTCACAGAGGGACTGTGATGTCACAGGGGAGAATGTGATGTCACAGGAGATCTGTGATGTCTCAGAGGATGATTTGATGTCATAAGAGACATTCCATGTCACAGAGGGGATATGATGTCACAGAGGAGGATTTGATGTCAAAGGGAACTGTGAAGTCACGGAGGAGGATGTGATGTCGCAGTAAGCATGTGATGTCACCGGGCGGGATGTGATGTCACAGAGGAGGATGTGATGTCATAGGGGAGCAGTGATGCCATAGGAGAACTGTGATGTCACAGAGGAGGATGTGATGTCACAGAGGAGGATGTGATGTCACAGGAGAGCTGTGATGTCAGAGGGGAGGATGTGATGTCATAGAGGGGCTGTTATGTCACAGAGGAGAATGTGATGTCACAGGAGATCTGTGATTACACAGAGGAGGATGTGACGTCACTGGTTTCTGTGATATCACAGGGCGGGATGTGATGTCACAGAGGAGGATGTGATGTCATAGGGGAGCTGTGATGTCATAGGAGAACTGTGATGTCACGGAGGAGGATGTGATGTCACAGAGGGGGATGTGATGTCACAGGAGACCTGTTATGTCACTGAGGAGGATGTGATGTCACAGAGGTGGTTGTGATGTCACAGAGGAACTGTCATGACACAGGGGAGAATGTGATGTCACAGGAGATCTGTGATGTCCCAGAGGATGGTTTGATGTTATAAGAGACATGCGATGTCACAGAGGGGATATGATGTCAGGGCGTAGGATGCGATGTCAAAGGGAACTGTGAAGCCACAGAGGGGGATGTGATGTCACAGGGGAGGATGTGATATCACAGAGGAGGATGTGATGTCACAGTAAGCATGTGATATCACCGGGCGGGATGTGATGTCACAGAGGAGGATGTGATGTCACAGGGGAGCTGTGATGTCCCAGGGGAGGATGTGATGTCACAGAGGAGCTGTTATGTCACAGAGGAGAATGTGATGTCACAGGAGATCTGTGATGTTAGAGAGGAGGATGTGATGTCACAGAGGAGGATATGATGTCACAGAGGAGGATGTGATATCACAGGGATGATGTGATGTCGCAGAGGAGGATGTGAAGTCACAGGAAGCATGTGATGTCACAGGGAGGATGTGATGTCGCAGGAGAACTGTGATGTCATAGGAGAGCGGTGATGTCACAGAGGGGATGTGATGTCACAGAGGTGGATGTGGATGCGATGTCACAGAGGTGGATGTGATGTCATAGAAGACGTGCGATGTCACAGAGGGGATGTGATTACACAGCGGAGGATGCGATGTCACAGGGAGGATATGGTGTAATAGGAGACATGTGATGACACAGAGCAGGATGTGACGTCACTGGGAGTTTTGATGTCACAGGGGAGGATGTGATGTTACAGAGGAGGATGTGATGTCACATGGGAGCTGTGAAGTAACGGGGAAGATGTGATGCCACAGATTTGGATATGATGTCTCAGGTCGCTGTGAAGTCACAGGGCGGGATGAGATGTCACAGAGGAGGATGCAAGCTCACAGAGGAGAATCTGATGTCATCGGAGACCTGTGAATGTCACAGAGGAGGATGTGATATCACAGAGGAGGATGTGATGTCGCAGTAAGCATGTGATATCACCGGGCGGGATGTGATGTCCCAGAGGAGGATGTGATGTCATAGGGGAGCTGTGATTTCACAGGAGAGCTGGGATGTCACAGAGGAGGATGTGATGTCACAGAGGAAGATGTGATGTCACAGAGGAGGATGTGATGTCCTAGGAGACCTGTGATGTCACAGAGGAGGATGTGATGTCACAGACAAGGATATACTGTCACAGAGGAGGATGTGATGTCACAGGGGAGCTGTGATTTCCTAGAAGAGCGGTGATGTCAGAGAGGAGGATGTGATGTCGCAGAGGAGGATGTGATGGCACAGGAGAGTTGTTATGTCACAGAGGAGGATGTGATGTCACAGAGGTGGATGTGATGTCACAGAGGGACTGTGATGTCACAGGGGAGAATGTGATGTCACAGGGGAGAATGTGATGTCTCAGAGGATGATTTGATGTCATAAGAGACATGAGATGTCACAGAGGGGCTATGATGTCACAGAGGAGGATTTGATGTCAAAGGGAACTGTGAAGTCACAGAGGAGGATGTGATGTCGCAGAGGAGGATGTGATGTCACAGGGAACTGTGAAGTCATAGAGGAGGGTGTGATATTATAGGAGGTTTGTGATGTCATAGAAGCGCTCTGACGTCACTGGGAGGATGAGATGTCACAGAGGAGGATGTGATGTCACAGGAGAGCTGTGATGTCAGATGGGAGGATGTGATGTCATAGAGGGGCTGTTATGTCACAGAGGAGAATGTGATGTCACAGGAGATCTGTGATTACACAGAAGAGGATGTGAAGTCACTGGTTTCTGTGATGTCACAGGGCGGGATGTGATGTCACAGAGGAGGATGCAAGCTCACGGTGGAGAATGTGATGGGATAGGAGACCTGTGATGTCACAGAGGAGGATGTGAAATCACACAGAAGGATGTGATGTCACAGTAGGCATGTGATGTCCCAGAGGAGGATGTGACGTCACAGAGGAGGATGTGATGTCACAGAGGAGTATGTGATGTCACAGTTCGCTGTGATGCCACAGGGAGGATGTGATGTCACAGAGGAGGATGCAAGCTCACAGAGGAGTATGTGATGTCACAGTTCGCTGTGATGCCACAGGGAGGATGTGATGTCACAGAGGAGGATGCAAGCTCACAGAGGAGAATGTGATGTCATAGGAGAGCTGTGATGGCACAGGAAGGATGTGATGTCACAGAGGGTCTGTTATGTCACAGGGGAGAATGTGACATCACAGGAGATCTGTGATGACAGAGGATGATTTGATGTCAAAAGAGACCTGCGATGTCACAGAGGGGACATGATGTCATAGGGTAGGATGTGATGTCAAAGGGAACAGTGAAGTCAGAGGGGTATGTGATGTCACAGAGGAGGATGTGATGTCACTGAGGAGGATGTGATGTCCTAAGGTTCAAGTGATGTCACAGAGGAGGATGTGATGCCACAGAGGAGGATGTGATGTCACAGAGGAGGATGTGACGTCACAGGAGTGCTGTGATGTCACAGAGGAGGATGTGATGTCACAGAGGGGCTGTTATGTCATAGGGGAGCTGTGATGTCATAGGAGATCTGTGATTACACAGAGGAGGATGTGACGTCACTGGTTTCTGTAATGTCACAGGGCGGGATGTGATGTCACAGAGGCGGATGCAAGCTCACAGAGGAGAATGTGATGTCATAGGAGAGCTGTGATGGCACAGGAAGGATGTGATGTCACAGGAGAACTGTGATGTCGTAGGAGAGCTGTTATGTCACAGAGGAGGATGTGATGTAACAGAGGAGGATGTGATGTCACACAGGGGCTGTTATGTCACAGGGGAGAATGTGATGTCACAGGAGATCTGTGATATTACTGAGGAGGATGCAAGCTCACAGAGAAGAATATGATGTCATAGGAGACATAGGAGACATAGGAGAATGTGATGTCACAGAGGAGGATGTGAAATCACAGAGGAGGATGTGATGTCGCAGTAAGCATGTGATGTCACCGGGCGGGATGTGATGTCACAGAGGAGGATGTGATGTCATAGGGGAGCAGTGATGTCATAGGAGAACTGTGATGTCACAGAGGAGGATGTGATGTCACAGAGGAGGATGTGATGTCACAGAGGTGGATGTGATGTCACGGAGGGACTGTGATGACACAGGGGAGAATGTGATGTCACAGGAGATCTGTGATGTCCCAGAGGATGATTTGATGTCGTAAGAGACATGCGATGTCACAGAGGGGGATATGATGGCATCGAGTAGGATGTGATGTCAAAGGGAACTGTGAAGCCAGAGAGGGGGATGTGATGTCACAGAGGAGGATGTGATGTCACAGAGGAGGATGTGATCTCGCAGGAGAGCTATGTCCCAGGGGAGGATGTGATGTCACAGAGGAGCTGTTATGTCACAAGGGAGAATGTGATGTCACAGGAGATCTGTGATGTCACAGAGGAGGATGTGTTGTCACAGGGAGGGTGTGATGTCACAGAGGAGGATATGATGTCACAGAGGAGGATGTGATGTCAAAGGGAACTGTGAAGTCACAGAGGAGGATGTGATGTTGCAGAAGAGGATGTGATGTCATAGGGGAGCTGTGATGTCATAGAAGAGCGGTGATGTCACAGAGGTGGATGTGATGTCACAGAGGAACTGTGATGTCACAGGGGAGAATGTGATGTCACAGGAGATCTGTGATGTCTCAGAGGATGATTTGATGTCATAAGAGACATTCCATGTCACAGAGGGGATATGATGTCACAGAGGAAGATTTGATGTCAAAGGGAACTGTGAAGTCACGGAGGAGGATGTGATGTTGCAGAGGAGGATGTGATGTCACAGGGAACTGTGAAGTCACAGAGGAGGGTGTGATATTATAGGAGATTTGTGATGTCATAGAAGCGCTCTGACGTCACTGGGAGGATGTGATGTCACAGAGGAGGATGTGATGTCACAGGAGAGCTGTGATGTCAGAGGGGAGGATGTGATGTCATAGAGGGGCTGTTATGTCACAGAGGAGAATGTGATGTCACAGGAGATCTTTGATTACACAGAGGAGGATGTGACGTCACTGGTTTCTGTGATATCACAGGGCGGGATGTGATGTCACAGAGGAGGATGCAAGCTCACGGTGGAGAATGTGATGGGATAGGAGACCTGTGATGTCACAGAGGTGGATGTGAAATCACAGAGAAGGGTGTGATGTCGCAGTAAGCATGTGATGTCACAGAGGAGGATGTGATGTCACAGAGGAGGATGTGATGTCGCAGAGGAGGATGTGATGTCACACGTTGCTGTGATATCACTGGGATGGATGTGATGTCACAGAGGAGGATGCAAGCTCACAGAGGAGAATGTGATGTCATAGGAGACCTGTGATGTCACAGAGGAGGATGTGATGTCACAGAGGAGGATGTGCTGTCACAAAGGAGGATGTGATGTCACAGGGGAGCTGTGATGTCATAGGAGACATATGATGTCACAGAGGGGGATGTGATATCACAGATGTGGGTCTGCTTTCACAGGAAGCATGTGATGCCACAGGAAGAATGTGTTGTCACAGAGGAGGCTGTGATGTCACAGAGGAGGATGTGATGTCACAGGAGATCTGTGATGTCAGAGAGGAGGATGTGCTGTCACAGGAAACATGCAATGTCCCAGAGGAGAATGTGATGTCCCAGAAAGAAGATTAAATGTCAGAGAGGAGGCTATGATGTCACAGGGGAGCTGTGATTTCATAGGTAAACTGTGATGTCACGAAGGAGGAGGTTATGTCATTGGAGAGACGCTGGGTCGCAGGGGGAATGTGATGTCACCGCGGAGGATGTGATGCCACGGGAGAGCTGTTATGTCACAGAAGAGGATGTGATGTCACAGAGGTAGATGTGATGTCACAGGGGAGAATGTGATGTCACAGGAGATCTGTGATGTCACAGAGGATGATTTGATGTCATAAGAGACATGTGAAGTCAAAGAGGGGATATGATGTCACAGAGGAGGATGTGATATCAAAGGGAGCTGTGAATTCACAGAGGAGGATATGATGTCGCAGAGGAGGGTGTGATGTTATAGGAGATCTGTGATGTCATAGAAGAGCTCGGACGTCACAGGGAGGATGTGATGTCACAGAGGAGGATGTGATGTCACAGGAGAACTGTGATATCATAGGAGAGCTGTTATGTCACAGAGGAGGATGTGATGTCACAGAGGAGGATGTGATGTCACTGGAGATCTGTGATGACAGAGGATGATTTGATGTCATAAGTGACTTGCGATGTCACAGAGGGTATATGATATCATAGGGTAGGATGTGATGTCACAGGGAACTGTGAAGTCAGAGGGGGATGTGATGTCACAGAGGAGGATGTGATGTCACAGAAGAGGATGTGATGTCCTAGGGTTCAAGTGATGTCACAGAGGAGGATGTGATGCCACAGAGGAGGATGTGATGTCACAGAGGAGGATGTGATGTCACAGAGGGGCTGTTATGTCATAGGGGAGCTGTGATGTCATAGGAGACCTGTGATGTCACAGAGGAGGATGTGATGTCACAGAGGAGGATGTGATGTCACAGAGGAGGATGTGATGTCACAGGGGAGCTGTGATGTCATAGAAGAGCGGAGATGTCACAGAGGAGGATGTGATGTCGCAGAGGAAGATGTGATGGCACAGGAGAGTTGTTATGTCACAGAGGAGGATGTGATGTCACAGAGGTGGATGTGATGTCACAGAGGGACTGTGATGTCACAGGGGAGAATGTGATGTCACAGGGGAGAATGTGATGTCTCAGAGGATGATTTGATGTCATAAGAGACATGCGATGTCACAGAGGGGCTATGATGTCACAGAGGAGGATTTGATGTCTAAGGGAACTGTGAAGTCACAGAGGAGGATGTGATGTCGCAGAGGAGGATGTGATGGCACAGGGAACTGTGAAGTCATAGAGGAGGGTGTGATATTATAGGAGGTTTGTGATGTCATAGAAGCGCTCTGACGTCACTGGGAGGATGAGATGTCACAGAGGAGGATGTGATGTCACAGGAGAGCTGTGATGTCAGAGGGGAGGATGTGATGTCATAGAGGGGCTGTTATGTCACAGAGGAGAATGTGATGTCACAGGAGATCTGTGATTACACAGAGGAGGATGTGACGTCACTGGTTTCTGTGATGTCACAGGGCGGGATGTGATTTCACAGAGGAGGATGCAAGCTCACGGTGGAGAATGTGATGGGATAGGAGACCTGTGATGTCACAGAGGAGGATGTGAAATCACAGAGAAGGATGTAATGGCGCAGTAAGCATGTGACGTCACAGAGGAGGATGTGATGTCACAGAGGAGGATGTGATGTCACAGAGGAGTATGTGATGTCACAGTTCGCTGTGATGCCACAGGGAGGATGTGATGTCACAGAGGAGGATGCAAGCTCACAGAGGAGAATGTGATGTCATAGGAGAGCTGTGATGTCACAGGAAGGATCTGATGTCACAGGAGAACTGTGATGTCATAGGAGAGCTGTTATGTCACAAAGGAGGATGTGATGTCACAGAGGAGGATGTGATGTCACAGAGGGGCTGTTATGTCACAGGGGAGAATGTGATGTCACAGGAGATCTGTGATATTACTGAGGAGGATGCAAGCTCTCAGAGGAGAATATGATGTCATAGGAGACATAGGAGACATAGGAGAATGTGATGTCACAGAGGAGGATGTGAAATCACAGAGGAGGATGTGATGTCGCAGTAAGCATATGATGTCACCGGGCGGGATGTGATGTCACAGAGGAGGATGTGATGTCATAGGGGAGCTGTGATGTCATAGGAGAACTGTGATGTCACAGAGGAGGATGTGATGTCACAGAGGAGGATGTGATGTCACAGAGGAGAATGTGATGTCACAGGAGATCTGTGATTACACAGAGGAGGATGTGACGTCACTGGTTTCTGTGATGTCAAAGGGCGGGGTGTGATGTCACAGAGGAGGACGCAAGCTCACGGTGGAGAATGTGATGGGATAGGAGACCTGTGATGTCACAGAGGAGGATGTGATGTCACAGAGGAGGATGTGATGTCACAGGTTGCTGTGATGTCACAGTGCGGGATGTGATGTCACAGAGGAGGATGCAAGCTCACAGAGGAGAATGTGATGTCATAGGAGACCTGTGATGTCACAGAGGAGGATGTGAATTCACAGAGGAGGATGTGATGTCGCCGTAAGCATGTGATGTCACCGATGAGGATGCAAGCTCACAGAGGATAATGTGATGTCATAGGAGTCCTGTGATGTCACAGAGGAGGATGTGAATTCACAGAGGAGGATGTGATGTCGCAGTAAGCATGTGATGTCACCGATGAGGATGTGATGTCGTAGGGGAGCTGTGATGTCACAGAGGAGGATGTGATGTCACAGGAAACATGCAATATCCCAGAGGAGAATGTGATGTCCCAGAGGAAGATTAAATGTCAGAGAGGAGGCTATGATGTCACAGGGGAACTGTGATTACATAGGTGAGCTGTGATGTCACGAAGGAGGATGTGATTTCATTGGAGAGTTGCGGGGTCGCAGGGGGAATGTGATGTCTCCGCGGAGGATGTGATGCCATGGGAGAGGTGTTATGTCACAGAGGAGGATGTGATGTCACAGGAAACATGCAATGTCCCAGAGGAGAATGTGATGTCCCAGAGGAAGATTAAATGTCAGAGAGGAGGCTATGATGTCATAGGGGAACTGTGATTACATAGGTGAGCTGTGATGTCACGAAGGAGGATGTGATGTCATAGGAGAGACGCGATGTCTCATGGAGGATGTGATGTCACAGAGGAGGATGTGATGTCACAGAGGATGATTTGATGTCATAAGAGACATGCGATTTCACAGAGGGGAAATGATGTCACAGAGGAGGATATGATGTCAAAGGGAACTGTGAAGTCACAGTTGAGGATGTGATGTCGCAGAGGAGGATGTGATGTCGCAGTAAGCATGTGATGTCACAGAGGAGGATGTGATGTCACAGAAGAGGATGTGATGTCACAGGAGAACTGTTATGTCACAGTGGAGGATGTGATGTCACAGAGGAGGATGTGATGTCACAGAGGAGGATGTGATGTCACAGGAGAGCTGTGATGTCACAGAGGCGGATGTGATGTCACAGGTTACTGTGATGTCAAAGGGCGGGATGTGATGTCACAGAGGAGGATGCAGGCTCACAGAGGAGAATGTGATGTCATAGGAGACCTGTGATGTCACAGAGGAGGATGTGAATTCACAGAGGAGGATGTGAAATCACAAAGAAGGATGTGATGTCGCAGTAAGCATGTGATGTCACGGAGGAGGATGTGATGTCACAGAGGAGGATGTGATGTCACAGGAAACATGCAATGTCCCAGAGGAGAATGTGATGTCCCAGAGGAAGATTAAATGTCAGGGAGGAGGCTATGGTGTCACAGGGGAACTGTGATTACATAGGTGAGCCGTGATGTCACGAAGGAGGATGTGATTTCATTGGAGAGTTGCGGGGTCGCAGGTGGAATGTGATGTCACCGCGGAGGATGTGATGCCACGGGAGAGCTGTTATGTCACAGAGGAGGATGTGACGTCGCAGAGGTAGATGTGATGTCACAGGGGAGAATGTGATGTCACAGGAGATCTGTGATGTCACAGAAGATGATTTGATGTCATAAGAGACATGCGAAGTCACAGAGGGGATATGATGTCACAGGGGAGGATGTGATGTCCTTGGGTTCAAGTGATGTCACAGACGAGGATGTGATGCCACAGAGGAGGATGTGATGTCACAGAGGAGGATGTGATGTCATAGGAGAGCTGTGATGTCACAGAGGAGGATGTGATGTCATAAGAGACATGCGAAGTCACAGAGGGGATATGATGTCACAGAGGAGGATGTGATGTCAAAGGGAACTGTGAAATCACAGAGGAGGATGTGATGTCGCAGAGGAGGGTGTGATGTCGCAGTAAGCATGTGATGTCACAGAGGAGGATGCGTACCATAGGAGATCTGTGATGTCATAGAAGAGCTCTGACGTCACAGGGAGGATGTGACGTCACAGAGGAGGGTGTGATGTCATAGGGGAACTGTGATGTCATAGGAGAGCTGTGATGTCATAGGAGAGCTGTGATGTCATAGGAGAACTGTGATATCACAGAGGAGGATGTGATGTCACAGAGGAGGATGTGATGTCACAGAGGGTCTGTTATGTCACAGGGGAGAATGTGACGTCACAGGAGATCTGTGATGACAGAGGATGATTTGATGTCAAAAGAGACCTGCGATGTCACAGAGGGGATATGATGTCATAGGGTAGGATGTGATGTCAAAGGGAACTGTGAAGTCAGAGGGGGATGTGATGTCACAGAGGAGGATGTGATGTCACAGAGGAGGATGTGATGTCCTTGGGTTCAAGTGATGTCACAGACGAGGATGTGATGCCGCAGAGGAGGATGTGATGGCACAGAGGAGGATGTGATGTCACAGGAGAGCTGTGATGTCACAGAGGAGGATGTGATGTCATAAGAGACATGCGAAGTCACAGAGGGGATATGATGTCACAGAGGAGGATGTGATGTCAAAGGGAACTGTGAAATCACAGAGGAGGATGTGATGTCGCAGAGGAGGGTGTGATGTCGCAGTAAGCATGTGATGTCACAGAGGAGGATGCGATGCCATAGGAGATCTGTGATGTCATAGAAGAGCTCTGACGTCACAGGGAGGATGTGATGTCACAGAGGAGGGTGTGATGTCATAGGGGAACTGTGATGTCATAGGAGAGCTGTGATGTCATAGGAGAGCTGTGATGCATTAGGAGAGCTGTGATATCACAGAGGAGGATGTGATGTCACAGAGGAGGATGTGATGTCACAGAGGGTCTGTTATGTCACAGGGGAGAATGTGACATCACAGGAGATCTGTGATGACAGAGGATGATTTGATGTCAAAAGAGACCTGCGATGTCACAGAGGGGATATGATGTCATAGGGTAGGATGTGATGTCAAAGGGAACTGTGAAGTCAGAGGGGGATGTGATGTCACAGAGGAGGATGTGATGTCACAGAGGAGGATGTGATGTCCTAGGGTTCAAGTGATGTCACAGAGGAGGATGTGATGCCACAGGGGAGGATGTGATGTCACAGGAGAGCTGTGATGTCACAGAGGAGGATGTGATGTCACAGAGGAGGATGTGCTGTCACAGAGGAGGATGTGATGTCACAGGGGAGCTGTGATGTCACAGAAGAGCGGTGATGTCACAGAGGAGGATGTGATGTCGCAGAGGAGGATGTGATGGCACAGGAGAGTTGTTATGTCACAGAGGAGGATGTGATGTCACAGAGGTGGATGTGATGTCACAGAGGGACTGTGATGTCACAGGGGAGAATGTGATGTCACAGGGGAGAATGTGATGTCTCAGAGGATGATTTGATGTCATAAGAGACATGCGATGTCACAGAGGGGCTATGATGTCACAGAGGAGGATTTGATGTCAAAGGGAACTGTGAAGTCACAGAGGAGGATGTGATGTTGCAGAGGAGGATGTGATGTCACAGGGAACTGTGATGTCACAGAGGAGGGTGTGATATTATAGGAGGTTTGTGATGTCATAGAAGCGCTCTGACATCACTGGGAGGATGTGATGTCACAGAGGAGGATGTGATGTCACAGAGGAGGATGTGATGTCAGAGGGGAGGATGTGATGTCATAGAGGGGCTGTTATGTCACAGAGGAGAATGTGATGTCACAGGAGATCTGTGATTACACAGAGGAGGATGTGACGTCACTGGTTTCTGTGATGTCACAGGGCGGGATGTGATTTCACAGAGGAGGATGCAAGCTCACGGTGGAGAATGTGATGGGATAGGAGACCTGTGATGTCACAGAGGAGGATGTGAAATCACAGAGAAGGATGTAATGGCGCAGTAAGCATGTGACGTCACAGAGGAGGATGTGATGTCACAGAGGAGGATGTGATGTCGCAGAGGAGGATGTGATGTCGCAGTAAGCATGTGATGTCACAGAGGAGGATGTGATGTCACAGAAGAGGATGTGATGTCACAGGAGAACTGTTATGTCACAGTGGAGGATGTGATGTCACAGAGGAGGATGTGATGTCACAGAGGAGGATGTGATGTCACAGGAGAGCTGTGATGTCACAGAGGCGGATGTGATGTCACAGGTTACTGTGATGTCAAAGGGCGGGATGTGATGTCACAGAGGAGGATGCAGGCTCACAGAGGAGAATGTGATGTCATAGGAGACCTGTGATGTCACAGAGGAGGATGTGAATTCACAGAGGAGGATGTGAAATCACAGAGAAGGATGTGATGTCGCAGTAAGCATGTGATGTCACGGAGGAGGATGTGATGTCACAGAGGAGGATGTGATGTCACAGGAAACATGCAATGTCCCAGAGGAGAATGTGATGTCCCAGAGGAAGATTAAATGTCAGGGAGGAGGCTATGGTGTCACAGGGGAACTGTGATTACATAGGTGAGCCGTGATGTCACGAAGGAGGATGTGATTTCATTGGAGAGTTGCGGGGTCGCAGGTGGAATGTGATGTCACCGCGGAGGATGTGATGCCACGGGAGAGCTGTTATGTCACAGAGGAGGATGTGACGTCGCAGAGGTAGATGTGATGTCACAGGGGAGAATGTGATGTCACAGGAGATCTGTGATGTCACAGAAGATGATTTGATGTCATAAGAGACATGCGAAGTCACAGAGGGGATATGATGTCACAGGGGAGGATGTGATGTCCTTGGGTTCAAGTGATGTCACAGACGAGGATGTGATGCCACAGAGGAGGATGTGATGTCACAGAGGAGGATGTGATGTCATAGGAGAGCTGTGATGTCACAGAGGAGGATGTGATGTCATAAGAGACATGCGAAGTCACAGAGGGGATATGATGTCACAGAGGAGGATGTGATGTCAAAGGGAACTGTGAAATCACAGAGGAGGATGTGATGTCGCAGAGGAGGGTGTGATGTCGCAGTAAGCATGTGATGTCACAGAGGAGGATGCGATGCCATAGGAGATCTGTGATGTCATAGAAGAGCTCTGACGTCACAGGGAGGATGTGACGTCACAGAGGAGGGTGTGATGTCATAGGGGAACTGTGATGTCATAGGAGAGCTGTGATGTCATAGGAGAGCTGTGATGTCATAGGAGAACTGTGATATCACAGAGGAGGATGTGATGTCACAGAGGAGGATGTGATGTCACAGAGGGTCTGTTATGTCACAGGGGAGAATGTGACGTCACAGGAGATCTGTGATGACAGAGGATGATTTGATGTCAAAAGAGACCTGCGATGTCACAGAGGGGATATGATGTCATAGGGTAGGATGTGATGTCAAAGGGAACTATGAAGTCAGAGGGGGATGTGATGTCACAGAGGAGGATGTGATGTCACAGAGGAGGATGTGATGTCCTTGGGTTCAAGTGATGTCACAGACGAGGATGTGATGCCGCAGAGGAGGATGTGATGGCACAGAGGAGGATGTGATGTCACAGGAGAGCTGTGATGTCACAGAGGAGGATGTGATGTCATAAGAGACATGCGAAGTCACAGAGGGGATATGATGTCACAGAGGAGGATGTGATGTCAAAGGGAACTGTGAAATCACAGAGGAGGATGTGATGTCGCAGAGGAGGGTGTGATGTCGCAGTAAGCATGTGATGTCACAGAGGAGGATGCGATGCCATAGGAGATCTGTGATGTCATAGAAGAGCTCTGACGTCACAGGGAGGATGTGATGTCACAGAGGAGGGTGTGATGTCATAGGGGAACTGTGATGTCATAGGAGAGCTGTGATGTCATAGGAGAGCTGTGATGCATTAGGAGAGCTGTGATATCACAGAGGAGGATGTGATGTCACAGAGGAGGATGTGATGTCACAGAGGGTCTGTTATGTCACAGGGGAGAATGTGACATCACAGGAGATCTGTGATGACATAGGATGATTTGATGTCAAAAGAGACCTGCGATGTCACAGAGGGGATATGATGTCATAGGGTAGGATGTGATGTCAAAGGGAACTGTGAAGTCAGAGGGGGATGTGATGTCACAGAGGAGGATGTGATGTCACAGAGGAGGATGTGATGTCCTAGGGTTCAAGTGATGTCACAGAGGAGGATGTGATGCCACAGGGGAGGATGTGATGTCACAGGAGAGCTGTGATGTCACAGAGGAGGATGTGATGTCACAGAGGAGGATGTGCTGTCACAGAGGAGGATGTGATGTCACAGGGGAGCTGTGATGTCACAGAAGAGCGGTGATGTCACAGAGGAGGATGTGATGTCGCAGAGGAGGATGTGATGGCACAGGAGAGTTGTTATGTCACAGAGGAGGATGTGATGTCACAGAGGTGGATGTGATGTCACAGAGGGACTGTGATGTCACAGGGGAGAATGTGATGTCACAGGGGAGAATGTGATGTCTCAGAGGATGATTTGATGTCATAAGAGACATGCGATGTCACAGAGGGGCTATGATGTCACAGAGGAGGATTTGATGTCAAAGGGAACTGTGAAGTCACAGAGGAGGATGTGATGTTGCAGAGGAGGATGTGATGTCACAGGGAACTGTGATGTCACAGAGGAGGGTGTGATATTATAGGAGGTTTGTGATGTCATAGAAGCGCTCTGACATCACTGGGAGGATGTGATGTCACAGAGGAGGATGTGATGTCACAGGAGAGCTGTGATGTCAGAGGGGAGGATGTGATGTCATAGAGGGGCTGTTATGTCACAGAGGAGAATGTGATGTCACAGGAGATCTGTGATTACACAGAGGAGGATGTGACGTCACTGGTTTCTGTGATGTCACAGGGCGGGATGTGATTTCACAGAGGAGGATGCAAGCTCACGGTGGAGAATGTGATGGGATAGGAGACCTGTGATGTCACAGAGGAGGATGTGAAATCACAGAGAAGGATGTGATGTCGCAGGAAGCATGTGATGTCCCAGAGGAGGATGTGATGTCACAGAGGAGGATGTGATGTCACAGAGGAGTATGTGATGTCACAGTTCGCTGTGATGCCACAGGGAGGATGTGATGCCACAGAGGAGGATGCAAGCTCACAGAGGAGAATGTGATGTCATAGGAGAGCTGTGATGGCACAGGAAGGATGTGATGTCACAGGAGAACTGTGATGTCATAGGAGAGCTGTTTTGTCACAGAGGAGGATGTGATGTCACAGAGGGGCTGTTATGTCACAGGGGAGAATGTGATGTCACAGGAGATCTGTGATATTACTGAGGAGGATGCAAGTTCACAGAGAATACTATAATGTCATAGGAGACCTAGGAGACATAGGAGAATGTGATGTCACAGAGGAGGATGTGAAATCACAGAGGAGGATGTGATGTCGCAGTAAGCATGTGATGTCACCGGGCGGGATGTGATGTCACAGGGGAGGATGTGATGTCATAGGGGAGCTGTGATGTCACAGGAGAACTGTGATGTCATAGGAGAGTTGTTATGTCACAGGGGAGAATGTGATGTCACAGGAGATCTGTGATGTCACAGAGGATGATTTGATGTCATAAGAGACATGCGATGTCACAGAGGGGGATATGATGGCATCGAGTAGGATGTGATGTCACAGGGAACTGTGAAGTCACAGAGGAGGGTGTGATATTATAGGAGATTTGTGATGTCATAGAAGCGCTCTGACGTCACTGGGAGGATGTGATGTCACAGAGGAGGATGTGATGTCACAGGAGAGCTGTGATGTCAGAGGGGAGGATGTGATGTCATAGAGGGGCTGTTATGTCACAGAGGAGAATGTGATGTCACAGGAGATCTGTGATTACACAGAGGAGGATGTGACGTCACTGGTTTCTGTGATGTCACAGGGCGGGATGTGATTTCACAGAGGAGGATGCAAGCTCACGGAGGAGAATGTGATGTCATAGGAGACCTGTGATGGCACAGGAAGGATGTGATGTCACAGGAGAACTGTGATGTCATAGGAGAGCTGTTAT
Source organism: Manacus candei (assembly GCF_025592945.1). Taxonomy (NCBI): domain Eukaryota; kingdom Metazoa; phylum Chordata; class Aves; order Passeriformes; family Pipridae; genus Manacus; species Manacus candei. Next base: position 1,000,177 of record NW_026138185.1, read on the forward strand.
GTCACAGAGGACGATGTGATGTCACAGAGGAGGATGTGATGTCATAGGGGAGCTGTGATGTCATAGGAGAACTGTGATGTCACGGAGGAGGATGTGATGTCACAGAGGGGGATGTGATGTCACAGGAGACCTGTTATGTCACTGAGGAGGATGTGATGTCACAGAGGTGGATGTGATGTCACAGAGGAACTGTCATGACACAGGGGAGAATGTGATGTCACAGGAGATCTGTGATGTCCCAGAGGATGGTTTGATGTTATAAGAGACATGCGATGTCACAGAGGGGATATGATGTCAGTGCGTAGGATGCGATGTCAAAGGGAACTGTGAAGCCACAGAGGGGGATGTGATGTCACAGAGGAGGATGTGATATCACAGAGGAGGATGTGATGTCACAGTAAGCATGTGATATCACCGGGCGGGATGTGATGTCACAGAGGAGGATGTGATGTCACAGGGGAGCTGTGATGTCCCAGGGGAGGATGTGATGTCACAGAGGAGCTGTTATGTCACAGAGGAGAATGTGATGTCACAGGAGATCTGTGATGTTAGAGAGGAGGATGTGATGTCACAGAGGAGGATATGATGTCACAGAGGAGGATGTGATATCACAGGGATGATGTGATGTCGCAGAGGAGGATGTGAAGTCACAGGAAGCATGTGATGTCACAGGGAGGATGTGATGTCGCAGGAGAACTGTGATGTCATAGGAGAGCGGTGATGTCACAGAGGGGATGTGATGTCACAGACGTGGATGTGGATGCGATGTAACAGGTAGGATATGGTGTAATAGGAGACATGTGATGACACAGAGGAGGATGTGACGTCACTGGGAGTTTTGATGTCACAGGGGAGGATGTGATGTTACAGAGGAGGATGTGATGTCACATGGGAGCTGTGAAGTAACGGGGAAGATGTGATGCCACAGATGAGGATATGATGTCTCAGGTCGCTGTGAAGTCACAGGGCGGGATGAGATGTCACAGAGGGGGATGCAAGCTCACAGAGGAGAATCTGATGTCATCGGAGACCTGTGAATGTCACAGAGGAGGATGTGATATCACAGAGGAGGATGTGATGTCGCAGTAAGCATGTGATATCACCGGGCGGGATTGATGTCCCAGAGGAGGATGTGATGTCATAGGGGAGCTGTGATTTCACAGGAGAGCTGGGATGTCACAGAGGAGGATGTGATGTCACAGAGGAGGATGTGATGTCACAGAGGAGGATGTGATGTCCTAGGAGACCTGTGATGTCACAGAGGGGGATGTGATGTCACAGAGGAGGATGTGCTGTCACAGAGGAGGATGTGATGTCACAGGGGAGCTGTGATGTCACAGAAGAGCGGTGATGTCACAGAGGAGGATGTGATGTCGCAGAGGAGGATGTGATGGCACAGGAGAGTTGTTATGTCACAGAGGAGGATGTGATGTCACAGAGGTGGATGTGATGTCACAGAGGGACTGTGATGTCACAGGGGAGAATGTGATGTCACAGGGGAGAATGTGATGTCTCAGAGGATGATTTGATGTCATAAGAGACATGCGATGTCACAGAGGGGCTATGATGTCACAGAGGAGGATTTGATGTCTAAGGGAACTGTGAAGTCACAGAGGAGGATGTGATGTTGCAGAGGAGGATGTGATGTCACAGGGAACTGTGATGTCACAGAGGAGGGTGTGATATTATAGGAGGTTTGTGATGTCATAGAAGCGCTCTGACATCACTGGGAGGATGTGATGTCACAGAGGAGGATGTGATGTCACAGGAGAGCTGTGATGTCAGAGGGGAGGATGTGATGTCATAGAGGGGCTGTTATGTCACAGAGGAGAATGTGATGTCACAGGAGATCTGTGATTACACAGAGGAGGATGTGACGTCACTGGTTTCTGTGATGTCACAGGACGGGATGTGATTTCACAGAGGAGGATGCAAGCTCACGGTGGAGAATGTGATGGGATAGGAGACCTGTGATGTCACAGAGGAGGATGTGAAATCACAGAGAAGGATGTGATGTCACAGTAGGCATGTGATGTCCCAGAGGAGGATGTGATGTCACAGAGGAGGATGTGATGTCACAGAGGAGTATGTGATGTCACAGTTCGCTGTGTTGCCACAGGGAGGATGTGATGTCACAGAGGAGGATGCAAGCTCACAGAGGAGAATGTGATGTCATAGGAGAGCTGTTATGTCACAGAGGAGGATGTGATGTCACAGAGGAGGATGTGATGTCACAGAGGGGCTGTTATGTCACAGGGGAGAATGTGATGTCACAGGAGATCTGTGATATTACTGAGGAGGATGCAAGCTCACAGAGGAGAATATGATGTCATAGGAGACATGGGAGACATAGGAGAATGTGATGTCACAGAGGAGGATGTGAAATCACAGAGGAGGATGTGATGTCGCAGTAAGCATGTGATGTCACCGGGCGGGATGTGATGTCACAGAGGAGGATGTGATGTCATAGGGGAGCTGTGATGTCCTAGGAGACCTGTGATGTCACAGAGGAGGATGTGATGTCACAGAGGAGGATGTGATGTCACAGAGGTGGATGTGATGTCACGGAGGGACTGTGATGACACAGGGGAGAATGTGATGTCACAGGAGATCTGTGATGTCACAGAGGATGATTTGATGTCATAAGAGACATGCGATGTCACAGAGGGGGATATGATGGCATCGAGTAGGATATGATGTCAAAGGGAACTGTGAAGCCACAGAGGGGGATGTGATGTCACAGAGGAGGATGTGATGTCACAGAGGAGGATGTGATCTCGCAGGAGAGCTATGTCCCAGGGGAGGATGTGATGTCACAGAGGAGCTGTTATGTCACAAGGGAGAATGTGATGTCACAGGAGATCTGTGATGTCACAGAGGAGGATGTGATGTCACAGGGAGGATGTGATGTCACAGAGGAGGGTATGATGTCACAGAGGAGGATGTGATGTCAAAGGGAACTGTGAAGTCACAGAGGAGGATGTGATGTCGCAGAGGAGGATGTGATGTCACAGGGAACTGTGATGTCACAGAGGAGGGTGTGATATTATAGGAGATTTGTGATGTCATAGAAGCGCTCTGACGTCACTGGGAGGATGTCATGTCACAGGAGAGCTGTGATGTCAGAGGGGAGGATGTGATGTCTTAGAGGGGCTGTTATGTCACAGAGGAGAATGTGATGTCACAGGAGATCTGTGATTACACAGAGGAGGATGTGACGTCACTGATTTCTGTGATGTCACAGGGCGGGATGTGATGTCACAGAGGAGGATGCAAGCTCACGGTGGAGAATGTGATGGGATAGGAGACCTGTGATGTCACAGAGGAGGATGTGATGTCACAGAGGAGGATGTGATGTCACAGGTTGCTGTAATGTCACAGGGTGGGATGTGATGTCACAGAGGAGGATGCAAACCCACAGAGGAGAATGTGATGTCATAGGAGACCTGTGATGTCACAGAGGAGGATGTGAATTCACAGAGGAGGATGTGATGTCGCAGTAAGCATGTGATGTCACCGATGAGGATGTGATGTCGTAGGGGAGCTGTGATGTCACAGAGGAGGATGTGATGTCACAGGAAACATGCAATGTCCCAGAGGAGAATGTGATGTCCCAGAGGAAGATTAAATGTCAGAGAGGAGGCTATGATGTCACAGGGGAACTGTGATTACATAGGTGAGCTGTGATGTCACGAAGGAGGATGTGATGTCATAGGAGAGACGCGATGTCTCATGGAGGATGTCACAGAGGAGGATGTGATATCACAGAGGAGGATGTGATGTCACAGTAAGCATGTGATATCACCGGGCGGGATGTGATGTCACAGAGGAGGATGTGATGTCACAGGAGAGCTGTGATGTCAGAGGGGAGGATGTGATGTCATAGAGGGGCTGTTATGTCACAGAGGAGAATGTGATGTCACAGGAGATCTGTGATTACACAGAGGAGGATGTGACGTCACTGGTTTCTGTGATGTCACAGGGCGGGATGTGATGTCACAGAGGAGGATGCAAGCTCACGGAGGAGAATGTGATGTCATAGGAGAGCTGTGATGGCACAGGAAGGATGTGATGTCACAGGAGAACTGTGATGTCATAGGAGAGCTGTTATGTCACAGAGGAGGATGTGATGTCACAGAGGAGGATGTGATGTCACAGAGGGGCTGTTATGTCACAGGGGAGAATGTGATGTCACAGGAGATCTGTGATATTACTGAGGAGGATGCAAGCTCACAGAGGAGAATATGATGCCATAGGAGACATAGGAGACATAGGAGAATGTGATGTCACAGAGGAGGATGTGAAATCACAGAGGAGGATGTGATGTCGCAGTAAGCATGTGATGTCACCGGGCGGGATGTGATGTCACAGAGGAGGATGTGATGTCATAGGGGAGCAGTGATGTCATAGGAGAACTGTGATGTCACAGAGGAGGATGTGATGTCACAGAGGAGGATGCAAACTCACAGAGGAGAATGTGATGTCATAGGAGACCTGTGATGTCACAGAGGAGGATGTGAATTCACAGAGGAGGATGTGATGTCGCAGTAAGCATGTGATGTCACCGATGAGGATGTGATGTCGTAGGGGAGCTGTGATGTCACAGAGGAGGATGTGATGTCACAGGAAAGATGCAATGTCCCAGAGAAGAATGTGATGTCCCAGAGGAAGATTAAATGTCAGAGAGGAGGCTATGATGTCACAGGGGAACTGTGATTACATAGGTGAGCTGTGATGTAACGAAGGAGGATGTGATGTCATAGGAGAGACGCGATGTCTCATGGAGGATGTCACAGAGGAGGATGTGATATCACAGAGGAGGATGTGATGTCACAGTAAGCATGTGATATCACCGGGTGGGATGTGATGTCACAGAGGAGGATGTGATGTCACAGGAGAGCTGTGATGTCAGAGGGGAGGATGTGATGTCATAGAGGGGCTGTTATGTCACAGAGGAGAATGTGATGTCACAGGAGATCTGTGATTACACAGAGGAGGATGTGACGTTACTGGTTTCTGTGATGTCACAGGGCGGGATGTGATGTCACAGAGGAGGATGTGATGTCACGGAGGGACTGTGATGACACAGGGGAGAATGTGATGTCACAGGAGATCCGTGATGTCACAGAGGATGATTTGATGTCATAAGAGACATGCGATGTCACAGAGGGGGATATGATGGCATCGAGTAGGATGTGATGTCAAAGGGAACTGTGAAACCACAGAGGGGGATGTGATGTCACAGAGGAGGATGTGATCTCGCAGGAGAGCTATGTCCCAGGGGAGGATGTGATGTCACAGAGGAGCTGTTATGTCACAAGGGAGAATGTGTTGTCACAGGGAGGATGTGATGTCACAGAGGAGGATATGATGTCACAGAGGAGGATGTGATGTCAAAGGGAACTGTGAAGTCACAGAGGAGGATGTGATGTCGCAGAAGAGGATGTGATGTCATAGGGGAGCTGTGATGTCATAGAAGAGCGGTGATGTCACAGAGGAGGATGTGATGTCGCAGAGCAGGATGTGATGGCACAGGAGAGTTGTTATGACACAGAGGAGGATGTGATGTCACAGAGGTGGATGTGATGTCACAGAGGGACTGTGATGTCACAGGGGAGAATGTGAAGTCACAGGGGATCTGTGATGTCTCAGAGGATGATTTGATGTCATAAGAGACATTCCATGTCACAGAGGGGATATGATGTCACAGAGGAGGATTTGATGTCAAAGGGAACTGTGAAGTCACGGAGGAGGATGTGATGTCGCAGAGGAGGATGTGATGTCACAGGGAACTGTGAAGTCACAGAGGAGGGTGTGATATTATAGGAGATTTGTGATGTCATAGAAGCGCTCTGACGTCAATGGGAGGATGAGATGTCACAGAGGAGGATGTGATGTCACAGGAGAGCTGTGATGTCAGAGGGGAGGATGAGATGTCATAGAGGGCCTGTTATGTCACAGAGGAGAATGTGATGTCACAGGAGATCTGTGATTACACAGAGGAGGATGTGACGTCACTGGTTTCTGTGATATCACAGGGCGGGATGTGATGTCACAGAGGAGGATGTGATGTCATAGGGGAGCTGTGATGTCATAGGAGAACTGTGATGTCACGGAGGAGGATGTGATGTCACAGAGGGGGATGTGATATCACAGGAGACCTGTTATGTCACTGAGGAGGATGTGATGTCACAGAGGTGGTTGTGATGTCACAGAGGAACTGTCATGACACAGGGGAGAATGTGATGTCACAGGAGATCTGTGATGTCCCAGAGGATGGTTTGATGTTATAAGAGACATGCGATGTCACAGAGGGGATATGATGTCAAAGCGTAGGATGCGATGTCAAAGGGAACTGTGAAGCCACAGAGGGGGATGTGATGTCACAGAGGAGGATGTGATATCACAGAGGAGGATGTGATGTCACAGTAAGCATGTGATATCACCGGGCGGGATGTGATGTCACAGAGGAGGATGTGATGTCACAGGGGAGCTGTGATGTCCCAGGGGAGGATGTGATGTCACAGAGGAGCTGTTATGTCACAGAGGAGAATGTGATGTCACAGGAGATCTGTGATTACACAGAGGAGGATGTGACGTCACTGGTTTCTGTGATGTCACAGGGCGGGATGTGATGTCACAGAGGAGGATGCAAGCTCACGGAGGAGAATGTGATGTCATAGGAGAGCTGTGATGGCACAGGAAGGATGTGATGTCACAGGAGAACTGTGATGTCATAGGAGAGCTGTTATGTCACAGAGGAGGATGTGATGTCACAGAGGAGGATGTGATGTCACAGAGGGGCTGTTATGTCACAGGGGAGAATGTGATGTCACAGGAGATCTGTGATATTACTGAGGAGGATGCAAGCTCACAGAGGAGAATATGATGCCATAGGAGACATAGGAGACATAGGAGAATGTGATGTCACAGAGGAGGATGTGAAATCACAGAGGAGGATGTGATGTCGCAGTAAGCATGTGATGTCACCGGGCGGGATGTGATGTCACAGAGGAGGATGTGATGTCATAGGGGAGCAGTGATGTCATAGGAGAACTGTGATGTCACAGAGGAGGATGTGATGTCACAGAGGAGGATGCAAACTCACAGAGGAGAATGTGATGTCATAGGAGACCTGTGATGTCACAGAGGAGGATGTGAATTCACAGAGGAGGATGTGATGTCGCAGTAAGCATGTGATGTCACCGATGAGGATGTGATGTCGTAGGGGAGCTGTGATGTCACAGAGGAGGATGTGATGTCACAGGAAACATGCAATGTCCCAGAGGAGAATGTGATGTCCCAGAGGAAGATTAAATGTCAGAGAGGAGGCTATGATGTCACAGGGGAACTGTGATTACATAGGTGAGCTGTGATGTAACGAAGGAGGATGTGATGTCATAGGAGAGACGCGATGTCTCATGGAGGATGTCACAGAGGAGGATGTGATATCACAGAGGAGGATGTGATGTCACAGTAAGCATGTGATATCACCGGGTGGGATGTGATGTCACAGAGGAGGATGTGATGTCACAGGAGAGCTGTGATGTCAGAGGGGAGGATGTGATGTCATAGAGGGGCTGTTATGTCACAGAGGAGAATGTGATGTCACAGGAGATCTGTGATTACACAGAGGAGGATGTGACGTTACTGGTTTCTGTGATGTCACAGGGCGGGATGTGATGTCACAGAGGAGGATGTGATGTCACGGAGGGACTGTGATGACACAGGGGAGAATGTGATGTCACAGGAGATCTGTGATGTCACAGAGGATGATTTGATGTCATAAGAGACATGCGATGTCACAGAGGGGGATATGATGGCATCGAGTAGGATGTGATGTCAAAGGGAACTGTGAAACCACAGAGGGGGATGTGATGTCACAGAGGAGGATGTGATCTCGCAGGAGAGCTATGTCCCAGGGGAGGATGTGATGTCACAGAGGAGCTGTTATGTCACAAGGGAGAATGTGTTGTCACAGGGAGGATGTGATGTCACAGAGGAGGATATGATGTCACAGAGGAGGATGTGATGTCAAAGGGAACTGTGAAGTCACAGAGGAGGATGTGATGTCGCAGAAGAGGATGTGATGTCATAGGGGAGCTGTGATGTCATAGAAGAGCGGTGATGTCACAGAGGAGGATGTGATGTCGCAGAGCAGGATGTGATGGCACAGGAGAGTTGTTATGACACAGAGGAGGATGTGATGTCACAGAGGTGGATGTGATGTCACAGAGGGACTGTGATGTCACAGGGGAGAATGTGAAGTCACAGGGGATCTGTGATGTCTCAGAGGATGATTTGATGTCATAAGAGACATTCCATGTCACAGAGGGGATATGATGTCACAGAGGAGGATTTGATGTCAAAGGGAACTGTGAAGTCACGGAGGAGGATGTGATGTCGCAGAGGAGGATGTGATGTCACAGGGAACTGTGAAGTCACAGAGGAGGGTGTGATATTATAGGAGATTTGTGATGTCATAGAAGCGCTCTGACGTCAATGGGAGGATGTGATGTCACAGAGGAGGATGTGATGTCACAGGAGAGCTGTGATGTCAGAGGGGAGGATGAGATGTCATAGAGGGCCTGTTATGTCACAGAGGAGAATGTGATGTCACAGGAGATCTGTGATTACACAGAGGAGGATGTGACGTCACTGGTTTCTGTGATATCACAGGGCGGGATGTGATGTCACAGAGGAGGATGTGATGTCATAGGGGAGCTGTGATGTCATAGGAGAACTGTGATGTCACGGAGGAGGATGTGATGTCACAGAGGGGGATGTGATATCACAGGAGACCTGTTATGTCACTGAGGAGGATGTGATGTCACAGAGGTGGTTGTGATGTCACAGAGGAACTGTCATGACACAGGGGAGAATGTGATGTCACAGGAGATCTGTGATGTCCCAGAGGATGGTTTGATGTTATAAGAGACATGCGATGTCACAGAGGGGATATGATGTCAAAGCGTAGGATGCGATGTCAAAGGGAACTGTGAAGCCACAGAGGGGGATGTGATGTCACAGAGGAGGATGTGATATCACAGAGGAGGATGTGATGTCACAGTAAGCATGTGATATCACCGGGCGGGATGTGATGTCACAGAGGAGGATGTGATGTCACAGGGGAGCTGTGATGTCCCAGGGGAGGATGTGATGTCACAGAGGAGCTGTTATGTCACAGAGGAGAATGTGATGTCACAGGAGATCTGTGATGTTAGAGAGGAGGATGTGATGTCACAGAGGAGGATATGATGTCACAGAGGAGGATGTGATATCACAGGGATGATGTGATGTCGCAGAGGAGGATGTGAAGTCACAGGAAGCATGTGATGTCACAGGGAGGATGTGATGTCGCAGGAGAACTGTGATGTCATAGGAGAGCGGTGATGTCACAGAGGGGATGTGATGTCACAGAGGTGGATGTGGATGCGATGTCACAGAGGTGGATGTGATGTCATAGAAGACGTGCGATGTCGCAGAGGGGATGTGATTACACAGCGGAGGATGCGATGTCACAGGGAGGATATGGTGTAATAGGAGACATGTGATGACACAGAGGAGGATGTGACGTCACTGGGAGTTTTGATGTCACAGGGGAGGATGTGATGTTACAGAGGAGGATGTGATGTCACATGGGAGCTGTGAAGTAACGGGGAAGATGTGATGCCACAGATGAGGATATGATGTCTCAGGTCGCTGTGAAGTCACAGGGCGGGATGAGATGTCACAGAGGAGGATGCAAGCTCACAGAGGAGAATCTGATGTCATCGGAGACCTGTGAATGTAACAGAGGAGGATGTGATATCACAGAGGAGGATGTGATGTCGCAGTAAGCATGTGATATCACCGGGCGGGATGTGATGTCCCAGAGGAGGATGTGATGTCATAGGGGAGCTGTGATTTCACAGGAGAGCTGGGATGTCACAGAGGAGGATATGATGTCACAGAGGAGGATGTGATGTCACAGAGGAGGATGTGATGTCCTAGGAGACCTGTGATGTCACAGAGGAGGATGTGATGTCACAGAGGAGGATGTGATGTCATAGGGGAGCTGTGATGTCCTAGAAGAGCGGTGATGTCACAGAGCAGGATGTGATGTCACAGAGGTGGATGTGATGTCACAGAGGGACTGTGATGTCACAGGGGAGAATGTGATGTCACAGGGGAGAATGTGATGTCTCAGAGGATGATTTGATGTCATAAGAGACATGCGATGTCACAGAGGGGCTATGATGTCACAGAGGAGGATTTGATGTCTAAGGGAACTGTGAAGTCACAGAGGAGGATGTGATGTCGCAGAGGAGGATGTGATGTCACAGGGAACTGTGAAGTCATAGAGGAGGGTGTGATATTATAGGAGGTTTGTGATGTCATAGAAGCGCTCTGACGTCACTGGGAGGATGAGATGTCACAGAGGAGGATGTGATGTCACAGGAGAGCTGTGATGTCAGAGGGGAGGATGTGATGTCATAGAGGGGCTGTTATGTCACAGAGGAGAATGTGATGTCGCAGAGGAGGGTGTGACGTTATAGGAGATCTGTGATGTCATAGAAGAGCTCTGATGTCACAGGGAGGATGTGATGTCACAGAGGAGGATGTGATGTCACAGAGGAGGATGTGATGTCACAGGAGAGCTGTGATGTCACAGAGGAGGATGTGATGTCACAGAGGGGCTGTTATGTCATAGGGGATCTGTGATGTCATAGGAGACCTGTGATGTCACAGAGGAGGATGTGATGTCACAGAGGAGGATGTGATGCCACAGAGGAGGATGTGATGTCACAGAGGAGGATGTGATGTCCTAGGAGAGCTGTGATGTCACAGAGGAGGATGTGATGTCACAGAGGAGGATATACTGTCACAGAGGAGGATGTGATGTCACAGAGGTGGATGTGATGTCACAGAGGGACTGTGATGTCACAGGGGATAATGTGATGTCACAGGGGAGAATGTGATGTCTCAGAGGATGATTTGATCTCATAAGAGACATGCGATGTCACAGAGGGGATATGATGTCACAGGGAACTGTGATGTCACAGAGGAGCGTGTGATGTTATAGGGTATATGTGATGTCATAGAAGAACTCTGACGTCACTGGGAGGATGTGATGTCACAGAGGAGGATGTGATGTCATAGGGGATCTGTGATGTCATAGAAGAGCTGTGATATCGCAGAGGAGGATGTGATGTCACAGGGAACTCTGATGTCAGAGAGGAGGATGTAGTGTCATAGAGGAGGATGTGATGTCATAGGAGACATGTGATGTCACTGAAGGGAATGTGATGTCACAGAGGAGGACGTGATGTCAGAGAGGAGAATGTGATGTCGTAGGAAGCATGTGATATCAGGAACGCTGTGATGTCATAGGCGAGCTCCGATGTCACTGATGCGGATGTCATGCCATGTGGAGTATGTGATGGCACAGAGGAGGATGTTTTGTCACAGGAGATCTGTGATGTCAGAGAGGAGGATGTGCTGTCACAGGAAACATACAATGTCCCAGGGGAGAATGTGAAGTCCCAGAGGAAGATTAAATGTCATAGAGGAGGCTGTGATGTCACAGGGGAACTGTGATTTCATAGGTGAGCTGTGATGTCACGAAGAAGGATGTGATGTCATAGGGGAGAGGCGATGTCGCAGGAGGGGATGTGATGTCACAGAATAGGATAGGATATTACTGGGGACGTGTAATCTCACAATGGAGGATGTGATGTCATAGAAGACATGCGATGTCACAGAGGAGGATGTGATGTCACAAGGGGCTGTGATGTCACAGAGGAGGATGTGCTGTCACAGGAAACATGCGATGTACCAGAGGGGAATGTGATGTCCCAGAGGAAGATTAAATGTCAGAGAGGAGGCTATGATGTCACAGGGGAGCTGTGATTTCATAGGCGAGCTGTGATGTCACGAAGGAGGATGTGATGTCATAGGAGAGACGCGATGTCACAGTGGAGCATGTGATGTCATAGATGACATGCGATGTCATAGAGGCGGATGTGATTTCACAACAAGCATGTGATGTCACAGGAAGGATGAGATGTCACAGGAGAGCTGTGTTGTCACAGAGAAGGATGTGATGTCACAGAGGAGGACGTAATTTCACCGGAGACATGCGATGTCACAGAGGGGATGTGATGTCAAAGGGAATTGTGAAGTCACAGAGGAGGATGTGATGTTTAGGAGATCTGTGATGTCATAGAAGAGCTCAGACGTCACAGGGAGGATGTGATGTCACAGAGGAGGATGTGATGTTATAAGAGATCTGTGATGTCATAGAAGTGCTCTGACGTCACAGGGAGGATGTGATGTCACAGAGGAGGTTGTGATGTCATAGGGGAGCTGTGATGTGATAGAAGAAATGTGATATCACAGAGGAGGATGTGATGTCACAGAGGAGGATGTGATTTCACAGGGCGGGCTGTTATGTCACAGAGGAGGATGTGATGTCACAGAGGTGGATATGGATGCGATGTCACAGAGGTGGATGTGATGTCATAGAAGACGTGCGATGTCACAGAGGTGGATGTGATGTCATAGAAGACGTGCGATGTCACTGAGGGGATGTGATTACACAGCGGAGGATGCGATGTCACAGGGAGGATATGGTGTAATAGGAGACATGTGATGACACAGAGGAGGATGTGACGTCACTGGGAGTTTTGATGTCACAGGGGCGGATGTGATGTTACATGGGAGCTGTGATGTAACGGGGAAGATGTGATGCCACAGATGAGGATATGATGTCCCAGGTTGCTGTGAAGTCACAGGGCGGGATGTGATGTCACAGAGGCGGATGAAAGCTCACAGAGGAGAATCTGATATCATCGGAGACCTGTGAATGTCCCAGAGGAGGATGTGTTATCACAGAGGAGGATGTGATGTTGCAGTAAGCATGTGATATCACCGGGCGGGATGTGATGTCACAGACGGTGATGTGATGTCATAGGGGAACTGTGATGTCATAGGGGAGCTGTGATGTCACAGAGGAGGATGTGATGTCACAGAGGAGGATGTGGTGTCACAGAGGAGGATGTGATGTCATAGGGGAGCTGTGATGTCACAGAGGAGGATGTGATGTCACAGGAAACATACAATGTCCCAGAGGAGAATGTGTTGTCCCAGAGGAAGATTAAATGTCAGAGAGGAGGCTATGATGTCACAGGGGAACTGTGATTACATAGGTGAGCTGTGATGTCACGAAGGAGGATGTGATGTCATAGGAGAGACGCGATGTCGCATGGAGGATGTGATGTCACAGAGGATGATTTGATGTCATTAGAGACATGCGATGTCACAGAGGGGAAATGATATCACAGAGGAGGATATGATGTCAAAGGGAACTGTGAAGTCACAGTTGAGGATGTGATGTCGCAGAGGAGGATGTGATGTCACAGAAAAGGATGTGATGTCACAGGAGAGCTGTGATGTCACAGAGGCGGATGTGATGTCACAGGTTGCTGTGATGTCACAGGGCGGGATGTAGCGTCACAGAGGAGGATGCAAGCTCACAGGAGAATGTGATGTCATAGGAGACCTGTTATGTCACAGAGGAGGATGTGAATTCACAGAGGAGGATGTAATGTCAGAGAGGAGAATGTGATGTCGTAGGAAGCATGTGATATCAGGGAAGATGTGATGTCATAGGCAAACTCCGATGTCACAGAGGAGAATGTGACGCCATGGGGAGTATGTGATGTCACAGAGGAGGATGTGCTGTCACAGGAATCATGCAATGTCCCAGAGGAGAATGTGATGTCCCAGAGGAAGATTAAATGTCAGAGAGGCGACTATGATGTCACAGGGGAACTGTGATTTCATAGGTGTGCTGTGATGTCACAAAGGAAGATGTGATGTCATAGGAGTGACGCGATGTTGCAGGGGGGGATGCGATGCCCCGGGAAGCTGTGAGGTCACAGAAGAGGATGTGATGTCACATGGAGCTGTCTTGTCCCAGAGGAGCATGTGATGTCACAGGGAGGATGTGATGTCACAGAGGAGGATGTGATGTCACAGAGGGGCTGTTATGTCACAGGGGAGAATGCGATGTCACAGGAGATCTGTGATATCACTGAGGAGGATGCAAGGTCACAGAGGAGAATATGATGTCATAGGAGACCTGTGATGTCACAGAGGAGGATGTGAAATCACAGAGGAGGATGTGATGTCGCAGTAAGCATGTGATGTCACCGATGAGGATGTGATGTCATAGGGGAGCTGTGATGTCACAGAGGAGGATGTGATGTCGCAGAGGTGTTGTGATGTCACAGGGGAGAATGTGATGTCACAGGAGATCTGTGATGTCACCAATGAGGATGTGATGTCATAAGAGACATGCGATCTCACAGAGGATGATGTGATGTCATAGGGGAGCTGTGATGTCATAGAACAGCTGTGACGTCACAGAGGAGGATGTGATGTCACAGAGGAGGATGTGATGTCACAGAGGAGGATGTGATGTCACAGAGGAGGGTGTGATGTTATAGGATATCTGTGATGTCATAGAAGAGCTCTGACGTCACAGGGAGGGTGTGATGTCACAGAGGAGGATATGATGTCATAGGGGAGCTGTGATGTCATAGAAGAGCTGTGATATCGCAGAGGAGGATGTGATGTCACAGGGAACTCTGATGTCGGAGAGGAGGGTGTAGTGTCATATAGGAGGATGTGATGTCATAGGAGACATGCGATGTCACTGAGGGGAATGTGATGTCACTGAGGAGGACGTGATGTCAGAGAGGAGAATGTGATGTCGTAGGGAGCAGGTGATATCAGGAACGGTGTGATGTCATAGGCGAGCTCCGATGTCTCAGAGGAGGATGTCATGCCATGTGCTGTATGTGATGGCACAGAGGCGGATGTGATGTCACAGGAGATCTGTGATGTCACAGAGGAGGATGTGCTGTCACAGGAAACATGCAATGTCCCAGAGGAGAATGTGATGTCCCACAGGAAGATTAAATGTCAGAGAGGAGACTATGATGTCACAGGGGAACTGTGATTTCATAGGTGAGCTATGATGTCATGAAGAAGGATGTGATGTCATAGGGGAGAGGCGATGTCGCAGGAGGGGATGTGATGTCACAGAATAGGATAGGGTATTACTGGGGACGTGTAATCTCACAGTGGAGGATGTGATGTCATAGAAGACATGCGATGTCACAGAGGCGGATGTGATTTCAGAGGAAGCATGTGATGTCACAGGAAGGATGAGATGTCACAGGAGAGCTGTGTTGTCACAGAGGAGGATGTGATGTCACAGAGGAGGATGCAAGCTCACAGAGGTGAATGTGATGTCATAGGAGATCTGTGATGTCATAGAGGAGGATGTGATATCACAGAGGAGGATGTCATGTCGCAGTAAGAATGTGATGTCACCGATGAGGATGTGATGTCACAGAGGAGGATGTGATGTCATAGGGGAACTGTAATGTCGCGGAGGAGGATGTGATGTCACAGAGGAGGATGTGATGTCACAGAGGTGGATGTAATGTCACAGGGGAGAATGTGATGTCACAGGAGATCTGAGATGTCACAGAGGAGGATGTGATGTCATAAGAGGCATGTGATGTCAGAGAGGGGATATGATGTCACAGAGGAGGATGTGATGTCAAAGGCAACTGTGAAGTCACAGAAGAGGATATGAGGTCACATAGGAGGATGAGATGTCACAGAGGGGGATGTGATGTCACAGGGAACTGTGATGTCAGAGGGGAGGATGTAGTGTCATAGAGGAGGATGTGATGTCATAGCAGACATGCGATATCACAGAGGGGAATGTGATGTCAAAGAGGAGGATGTGATGTCAGAAACGAAAATGTGATATTGTTGGAACATGTGATATCAGGAACGACGTGATGTCATAGGCGAGCTCCGACGTCACAGAGGAGGATGTGATGCCATGGGGAGTATGTGATGGCACAGAGGAGGATGTGGTGTCACAGGAAACATGCAATGTCCCAGAGGAGAATGTGATGTCCCAGAGGAAGATTAAATGACAGAAAGGAGGATATGATGTCACAGGGGAGTTGTGATTTCATAGGTGAGCTGTGATGTCACGAAGAAGGATGTGATGTCATAGGAGACACGTGATGTCCCAGGGGGGGATGTGATGTCACCGCGGAGGATAGGATGTGACTGGTGACGTGTAATCTCACAGTGGAGGATGTGATGTCATAGAAGACATGCGATGTCACAGAGGCGGATGTGATGTCACATGGGGGCTGTGATGTAACAGGGAAGATGTGATGCCACAGATGAGGATATGATGTCCCAGGTTGCTGTGAAGTCACAGGGCGGGAAGTGATATCGCAGAGGGGGATGCAAGCTCACAGAGAAGAATGTGATGTCATAGGAGACCAGCGATGTCACAGGGCGGGATGTGATGTCACAGTGGTGGATGTGATGTCACAGAGGTGGATGTGATGTCACAGAGGGGCTGTTATGTCACAGCGGAGAAAGTGATGTCACAGGAGATCTGTGATGTCATAGAGGACGAATTGATGTCATAAGAGACATGCGATGTCACAGAGGGGATATGATGTAACAGAGGAGGTTGTGATGTCAAAGGGAACTGTGAAGTCACAGAGGAGGATGTGATGTCGCAGAGGAGGATGTGATGTCGCAGTAAGCAAGTGATGTCACAGGGGAGGATGTGATGTTATAGGAGATCTGTGATGTCTCATAGAAGAGCTCTGACGTCACATGGAGGATGTGATGTCACAGAGGAGGATGTGATGTCACAGAGGAGGATGTGATGTCACAGGATTGCTATGACGTCACAGAGGACGATTTGATGTCCTAGGGTACAAGTGATGTCACGGGGGAGGATGTGATGTCACAGGAAGCATGTGATATCACAAGAAGGATTTGACGTCACAGTGGAGCTGCGATGACACAGAGAAGGATGTGATGTCATAGAGGAGGAATTGATTTCCTAGGAGACATCCGATGTCACAGAGGAGGATGTGATGTCACATGGAGCTGTGATGTCACAGAGGAGCATGTGATGTAGCAGAGGGTAATGTGATATCACAGAGGAGGATGTGATGTCATAGGAGAAATGCGATGTCACAGAGGGGAATGTGATGTCACAGAGGAGGATGTCATGTCCCAGAGGAATATTAAATGTCACAGAGGAGGCTGTGATTTCATAGGTAAACTGTGATGTCACGAAGCAAGACGTGATGTCATAGGAGAACCGCGATGTCGCAGGGGGAATGTGATGTCACTGAGGAGGATGTGTTGTCACAGGAGAGCTGTTATGTCACAGAGGAGAATGTGATGTCATAGGAGACCTGTGATGTCATAGGAGACCTGTGATGTCACAGAGGAGGATGCGATGTCACAGAGGAGGATGTGATGTCACAGAGGAGGATGTGATGTCATAGGGGAGCTGCGATGTCATAGAAGACCTGTGATGTCACAGAGGAGGATGTGATGTCGTAGGAGAGCAGTGATGTCACAGAGGAGGGTGTGCTGTCACAGGAAACATGCAATGTCCCAAAGGAGAATGTGATGTCCCAGAAGGAAGATTAAATGTCAGAGAGGAGGCTATGATGTCACAGGGGACCTGTGATTTCATAGGCGAGCTGTGATGTCACTAAGGAGGATGTGATGTCATAGGAGAGACGCGATGTTGCGGGGAAGATGTGATGTCACAGAGGAGGATAGGATGTGACTGGGGACGTGTAGTCTCACAGTGGAGGATGTGATGTCATAGAAGACATGCGATGTCACAGAGGCGGATATGATGTCCCAGGTTGCTGTGATGTCACAGGGCGGGATGTGATGTCACAGAGGAGGATGCAAGCTCACAGAGAAGAATGTGATGTCATAGGAGACCTGCGATGTCACAGAGGAGGATGTGATATCACAGAGGAGGATGTGATGTCACAGAGGAGGATGTGATGTCACAGGAGAGCTGTTATGTCACAGAGGAGGATGTGATGTCACAGAGGTGGATGTGACGTCACAGAGGGGCTCTGTTGTCATAGGGGATAATGTGATGTCACAGGAGATCTGTGATGTCACAGGGCGGGATGTGATGCCACAGAGGGGGATGCAAGCTCACAGAGGAGGATGTGATATCATAGGAGAGCTGTGATGTCATAGGGGAACTGTGATGTCACGGAGGTGGATGTGATGTCACAGATGAGGATGTGATGTCACAGAGGAAGATGAGATGTCACAGGAGAGATGTGATGTCACAGAGGACGATGTGATGTCCTAGGGTACAAGTGATGTCTCAGGGGAGGATGTGATGTCACAGGAAGTGTGTGATAACACAAGAAGGATTTGATGTCACATGGAGCTGCGATGACACAGAGAAGGATGTGATGTCAAAGAGGAGGAATGGATTTCCTAGGAGACATCCGATGTCACAGAGGAGGATGTAATGTCACATGGAGTTGTGATGTCCTAGAGGAGCATGTGATGTAGCAGAGGGTAATGTGATGTCACAGAGGAGGATGT
The DNA here is from genome assembly GCF_025592945.1 of Manacus candei. NCBI lineage: Eukaryota > Metazoa > Chordata > Aves > Passeriformes > Pipridae > Manacus > Manacus candei. The sequence continues at coordinate 1,018,657 of NW_026138185.1, forward strand.
GATGTCATAGGAAAAATGTGATGTCACAGAGGGGAATGTGATGTCACAGAGGAGGCTATGATGTCACAGGGGAGCTGTGATTTTATAGGTAAACTATGATGTCACGAAGGAGGACGTGATGTCATAGGAGAGCCGCGATGTCGCAGGGGGAATGTGATGTCACCGAGGAGGATGTGATGTCACAGGACAGCTGTTATGTCACAGAGGAGGATGTGATGTCACAGAGGTGGATGTGATGTCACAGATGGGCTGTGATGTCACAGGGGAGAATGTGATGTCACAGGAGATCTGTGATGTCACAGAGGATTATTTAATGTCATAAGAGACATGCGATGTCGCAGAGGGGATATGATGTCATAGAGTAGGATGTGATGTCAACGGGAACTGTGATGTCACAGAGGAGGATGTGATGTCACGGGTAGCTGTGATGTTACAGGGCGGGATGTGATGTCACAGAGGAGGATGCAAGCTCACAGAGGAGAATGTGAGGTCATAGGAGACCTGTGATGTCACAGAGGAGGATGCGATATCACAGAAAAGGATGTGATGTCGCAGTAAGCATGTGATGTCACCGGGCGGGATGTGATGTCCCAGAGGAGGATGTGATGTCACAGAGGTGGATGTAATGTCACATAGGGTCGGTGATATCACAGGGGTGAATGTGACGTCACAGAAGAGCTGTGATGTCACAGACGATGATTTGATGTCATAAGAGACATGCGATGTCACAGAGGGGATATGATGTCATAGAGTAGGATGTGATGTCTAAGGGAACTGTGAAGTCACAGAGGGGGATGTGATGTCACCGGGCGGGATGTGATGTCACAGAGGAGGATGTGATGTCACAGAGGAGGATAGTATGTGACTGGGGACGTGTAATCTCACAGTGTAGGATGTGATGTCATAGAGGACATGCGATGTCACAGAGGCGGATGTCATGTCACATGGGAGCTGTGATGTAACAGGGAAAATGTGATGCCACAGATGAGGGTATGATGTCACAGGTTGCTGTGATGTCACAGGGCGGGATGTGATGTCACAGAGGAGGATGCAAGCTCACAGAGGAGAATGTGATGTCATAGGAGACCTGCGATGTCACAGAGGAGGATGTGATGTCACAGGTTGCTCTGAGGTCACAGGGTGGGATGTGATGTCACAGAGGAGGATGCAAGCTCACAGAGGAGAATCTGATGTCATCGGAGACCTGTGATGTCACAGAGGAGGATGTGATATCACAGAGGAGGATGTGATGTCGCAGCAAGCATGTGATTTCACCGATGGGGATGTGATGTCACGGAGGAGGATGTGATGTCACAGAGGGGGATGTGATGTCACAGAAGAACTGTGATGTCACAGAGGACGATGTGATGTCCTAGGGTACAAGTGATGTCGCAGGGGAGGATGTGATGTCACAGGAAGCATGTGATGTCACAAGAAGGGTTTGATGTCACAGTGGAGCTGCGATGACACAGAGAAGGATGTGGTGTCACAGAGGAGGAATTGATTTCCTCGGAGACATACGATGTCACAGAGGAAGATGTGATGTCACATGGAGCTGTGATGTCACAGAGGAGCATGTGATGTAGCAGAGTGTAATGTGATGTCACAGAGGAGGATGTGATGTCGCAGGGAACATGCAATGTCCCTGAGGAGAATGTGATGTCCCAGAGGAAGATTAAATGTCAGAGAGGAGGCTTTGATGTCACAGGGGTGCTGTGATTTCATTGATAAACTGTGATATCACGCAGGATGACGTGATGTCATAGGAGAGACATGATGTCGCAGGGGGGGATGTGATGTCCCGGGGAGCTGTGATGTCACAGAGGAGGATGTGATGTCACAGGGGAGCTGTGATGTCACAGAAGAACTGTGATGCCACAGGGCGGGATGTGATGTCACAGAGGAGGATGCAAGCTCACAGAGGAAAGTGTGATGTCATAGGAGACCTGTGATGTCACAGAGGAGGATGTGATATCACAGAGGAGGATTTGATGTCGCAGTAAGCATGTGATGTCACCGATGAGGCTATGATGTCACAGAGGATGATATGATGTCATAGGGGAGCTGTGATGTCACGGAGGAGGATGTGATGTCACAAAAAGGATTTGATGTCACAGTGGAGCTGCGATTACACAGAGAAGGATGTGACGTCACCGAGGAGGAATTGATTTCCCAGGAGACATCCGATGTCGCAGAGGAGGATGTGATGTCAAAGGGAACTGTGATGTGACAGAGGAACATGTGATGTAGCAGAGTCTAATGTGATGTCACAGAGGAGGATGTGATGTCCCAGAGGAAGATTAAATATCAGAGAGGAGACTATGATGTCACAGGGGAGCTGTGATTTCATAGGTAAACTGTGATATAACGAAGGAGGATGTGATGCCATAGGAGACGCGAGGTCGCAGGGGGGGATGTGATGTCCCGGGGAGCTGTGTTGTCACAGAAGAGGATGTGATGTCACATGGAGCTGTTTTGTCCCAGAGGACCATGTGATGTCACAGGGAGGATGTGATGTCACAGAGGAAGATGTGATGTCACAGAGGAGGATGTGATGCCATAGAGGAGGATGTGATGTCACAGAGGAGGATGTGATGTCACAGGAGAGCTGTGATGTCATAGAGGAGGATAGGATGTCACAGAGGGGCTGTTATGTCATAGGGGAGCTGTGATGTCATAGGAGACCTGTGATGCCACAGAGGAGGTTGTGATGTCACAGGAGAGCTGTTATGTCACAGAGGACGATATGATGTCACAGAGGTGGATGTGATGTCACAGAGGGACTGTGATGTCACAGGTAAGAATGTTATGTCACAGGATATCTGTGATGTCATAGAGAATGATGTCATAAGAGACATGCGATGTCACAGAGGGGATATGATGTCATAGAGTAGGATGTGATGTCAAAGGGAACTGTGAAGTCAGAGAGGAGGATGCGATGTCACCGATGAGGACGTGATGTCACAGGGGAGGATGCGATGCAACAGGAAGCATGTGATGTCACAAGAAGGATTTGATGTCACAATGGAACTCTGATGACACAGAGAAGGATATGATGTCACAGAGGATGAATTGATTTCCTAGGAGACATCCGATGTCACAGAGGAGGATGTGATGTCACATGGAGCTGTGATGTCACAGAGGAGCATGTGATGTAGCAGAGTGTAATGTGATGTCACAGAGGAGGATGTGATGTCATAGGAGAAATGCGATGTCACAGAGGGGAATGTGATGTCGCAGAGGAGGATGTGATGTCCCAGAGGAAGATTAAATGTCAGAGAGGAGGCTATGATGTCACAGGAGAGCTGTGATTTCATAGGTAAATTGTGATGTCACGAAGGAGGTCGTGATGTCATAGGAGAGACGCTGGGTCGCAGGGGGGAATGTGATGTCACAGAGGAGGATGTGATGTCATAGGAGAACTGTGATGTCACAGAGGTGGATGTGATGTCATAGAGCTGGATGTGATGTCACAGAGGGGCTGTGATGTCACAGGGGAGAATGTGATGTCACAGGAGATCTGTGATGTCCCAGAGGAGGATGTGATGTCATAACAGACATGCGATGTCACAGAGGGGATATGATGTCACGGAGGAGGATGTGATGTCACAGAGGAGGATATGATGTCAAAAGAGGAGGATGTGATGTCACAGAGGAGGATTTGATGTCACAGGAAGCATATGATGTCACAGGAAGGATCTGATGTCACAGGAGAGCTGTGATGTCATAAAAGAGTTGAGATGTCACAGAGTAGGATGTGGTGTCACAGAGGAGGATGTGATGTCACAGAGGAGGACTTGATTTCCTAGGAGACATCGGATGTCACAGAGGAGGATGTGATGTCACATGGAGCTGTGATGTCACAGAGGAGCATGTGCTGTCACAGGAAACATGCAATGTCCCAGAGGAGAATGTGATGTCCCAGAAGGAAGATTAAATGTCAGAGAGGAGACTATGATGTCACAGGGGAGCTGTGATTTCATAGGTAAACTGTGATGTCACGAAGGAGGATGTGATGTCATAGGAGAGACGCAATGTCGCAGGAGGGGATGTGATGTCACAGAGGAGGATAGGATGTGAATGGGGACGTGTAATCTCACAGTCGAGGATGTGATGTCACAGAAGACATGCGATGTCACAGAGGCGGATATGATTTCACAGGAAGCATGTGATGTCACAGAGGAGGATGTGATGTCACAGAGGAGGATGTGATGTCACAGGAGAGCTGTGATGTCACAGAGTAGGATACGATGTCACAAGAAGCATGTGATGTCACAAGAAGGATTTGAATTCACCGTGGAGCTGCGATGAAACAGAGAAGGATATGATGTCACAGAGGAGGAATTGATTTCGTAGTAGACATCCAATGTCACAGAGGAGGATGTGATGTCATAGGAGGGCTGTGATGTCACAGAGGAGGATGTGATGTCACAGAGGAGGATGTGATGTCACAGAGGAGGATGTGATGTCAAAAGAGGGGGATGTGATGTCGCAGAGGAGGATTTGATGTCATAGGAAGCATGTGATATCACAGGAAGGATCTGATGTCACAGGAGAGCTGTGATGTCATAAAAGAGTTGAGATGTCACAGAGGAGGATGTGATGTCACAGAGGAGGATGTGATATCACAGAGGAGGACTTGATTTCCTAGGAGACATCCGATGTCACAGAGGAGGATGTGATGTCACATGGAACTGTGATGTCACAGAGGAGGATGTGCTGTCACAGGAAACATGCAATGTCCCAGAGGAGAATGTGATGTCCCAGAAGGAAGATTAAATGTCAGAGAGGAGACTATGATGTCACAGGGGAACTGTGATTTCATAGGCGAGCTGTGATGTCACGAAGGAGGATCTGATGTCATAGGAGAGACGCGATGTCGCAGGGGGGGATGTGATGTCACAGAGGAGGATAGGATGTGACTGGGGACGTGTAATCTCACAGTGGAGGATATGATGTCATAGAAGACATGCGATGTCACAGAGGCAGATGTGATTTCACAGGAAGCATGTGATGTCACAGAGGAGGATGTGATGTCACAGAGGTGGATGTGATGTCACAGAGGAGGATGTGATGTCACAGAAGAGGATGTGATGTCATAGGAGATCTTTGATGCCACAGAGGACGATGTGATGTCCTAGGGTACAAGTGATGTCACAGGGGAGGATGTCATGTCACAGGAAGCATGTGATGTCCCAAGAAGGATTTGATGTCACAGTGGAGCTGCGATGACACAGAGAAGGATGTGATGTCACGGAGGAGGAATTAATTTCCCAGGAGACATCCTGGGCTCTAAACCCCAAGCCCTGACCATTCAGCACCCCCACAGCACCCTGTCACGTGCTGTTGGCTTGGTTTTTCCATTACGTCTCTCATCAAGTTGCAATTTAATTAATGCACGCCAGACATATTTTTTGTCGTCAATTTCACAAAAAATTACAAAAATTTTGTCATTTTTTGCAATGATCTAGGGACTTTCCCTCTATTCATCATTTACTTTTGTTTTTAATTTTTTTAACAAAAATTTCAAATTTTACAAACTTTCCATTCCCCTAATTTTCCAATTAAGACATTTGCATCATCAATTTGTTAAATTTTTTTAACACACTTTAATCTACCCCATCATTTCCTTTCATCATTCATTTGTTCATTTGTTTGTTCACACTTTAATCTACCCCATCATTTCCTTTCATCATTCATTTGTTCATTTGTTTGTTCACACTTTAATCTACCCCATCATTTCCTTTCATCATTCATTTGTTCATTTGTTTGTTCACACTTTAATCTTCCCCATCATTTCCTTTCATCATTCATTTGTTCATTTGTTTGTTCACACTTTAATCTACCCCATCATTTCCTTTCATCATTCATTTGTTCATTTGTTTGTTCACACTTTAATCTACCCCATCATTTCCTTTCATCATTCATTTGTTCATTTGTTTGTTCACACTTTAATCTACCCCATCATTTCCTTTCATCATTCATTTGTTCATTTGTTTGTTCACACTTTAATCTACCCCATTGTTGCAAAGCAGTTTAAATTTAGTAGTAGAATGGCTAAGGCTTAAGTAAGAGGGTAGGCCTAGAAAGCAACACTTTACAGTAGTGAGTTAAGCAGCAGCCTTGTTCGTGGGAATAGAATGTACTGAAGAAGTAGAAACAATAATCAAAAGATTTAGTCAAGCATGTACGTAACGATTTGTACCTTAGATGTGGTAAGGGTCTGTTAAACAGTTTCTAGGGGGGTAAGACAACTTAAGCAGATTTATGATTAGAGTAGATGATTGTTAATTGTTATAAACTACTGCACCTGGTTTGCTATAGAAACTGTAATTGTTTTAGCCGTGAGAATACATGTAAACTTGTTTGTGTATAAAAGCTGAACTGAGAACGAGGGTCGTTGGAACCCTGTCTTGGGGCGTTAGCCCGCAGGTTCCCGGGGCCCCGAATAAAGCGCCCATAAACCGGCACTTTGTTGGTTTGTGTCTTTGTTTACGGGCAACACCATCATTTCCTTTCATCATTCATTTGTTCATTTGTTTGTTTACACTTTAATCTACCCCATCATTTCCTTTCACCCTCTTACCTCCCCAATTAATCGCCCCCACTACTCTAACTAATATTCCACCCACATACACCTTGAACAGTTGGTCCCAAACTTTTTTCCAACCCTTCAGAAAAAAAGGAATCAAACCTTTATCACCAACTCCCAAACCTGGCATTTTCATTAAACTAGTCTCTGAACCACACCTCCTTAAACTGCCCGAATTGCCCCACGAGACAACCCTCGTACAAGTTCTAGCACAACAAACAACGTCAGCAACAGACCCCAGCCCGCAATTAAAAATTGTCCCACCCCCCAAGAATAAAACATAGCCGCTCCCTCAAAATCCAACCGAATAGATAAAACACCCCCACTATCCACCGTGTTTATCCCTAACCACTCTAACTCAGATAGCCCTATAATAAACACCCCACCCCCCAACACTAAAACTAACCCAGCACCATACCCAACAACCTGCCAGTCCCCTCAGGTCTCAGGAAATGGATCTGCTGCCAATGAAACCGAATACACAAAACCCACTAACATCCCACCTAAATATACCAGAAATAACACTAGTGATACAAAAGACACCCCCAAACTCATTAACCATCCACACCCTACAATAGACGCCAACACTAACCCCACTACTGCATAGTATGGAGAAGGATTGGAAGCAACTGCTAGTCCTCCCAAAATAAAACTAACACTTAAAAATAGTATAAAGTACGTCATAACAATTCCTGCTTGGTCTCTATCCAAGACCTTTGACCTGAAAAACCATCGTTGTAATTTCAACTACAAGAACATAAAACCTTAACAAACCCGCCCACAACACTACAATCCTGCCCCTTTCTACTCTTCTAACTTCTCAACAACACATTTTTGTTATCCACTAGAACTACTTCTCCAACCACTAAACAAATCCTAAATCAATAGCAACTATTACTACAACTAAAACAAGCCCCAATAATAATCACTATGCCTATAACAGCCTTAGTCCTTGTAGCTTACAATAAAGCATAACACTGAAGACGTTAAGACGGCTATTACACATACCCAAGGACAAAAAAGACTTAGTCCTAACCTTACAGTTAGTTCTTGCCAAATACATACATGCAAGTATCCGCATCCCAGTGAAAATGCCCTCAGTACCTTAAAAAGACAGCAGGAGCAGGCATCAGGCACACCACTCCAATTGTAGCCCAAAACGCCTTGCCTAGCCACACCCCCACGGGTTTTCAGCAGTGATTAATATTAAGCAATAAGTGTAAGCTTGACTTAGTTAAAGCAACTTACCAGGCTTGGTAAATCTTGTGCCAGCCACCACGGTCACACAAGAAACCCAAATTAACTTTATACGGCGTAAAGAGTGGTCTTTCATTATCACTTCAACTAAGACTGAAATGTAACCAAGCTGTTATAAGCACAAGATGCATCCAATACTCCCATAGAAATGATCTTAGCTTCATGATCAACAAAACTCCACGAAAGCCAGGACACAAACTGGGATTAGATACCCCACTATGCCTGGCCCTAAATCCCGATGCTTCCACCACTTAAGCATCTGCCTGAGAACTACGAGCACAAACGCTTAAAACTCTAAGGACTTGGCGGTGCTCCAAACCCACCTAGAGGAGCCTGTTCTATAACCGAGAACCCACGATACACCCAACCATCCCTTGCCAAATCAGCCTATATACCGCCGTCGTCAGCCCACCCCTAAACTGAGGGTTTAACAGTGGGCACAACAGCAACATCCCACTAATAAGACAGGTCAAGGTATAGCTCATGAGATGGTAGAAATGGGCTACATTTTCTAGCATAGAATACCTCACGACAAGGAGTGTGAAATCACTCCTAAAAGGCGGATTTAGCAGTAAAGCAGGATAATAATGCCTCCTTTAAGCTGGCTCTGAAGCACGTACATACCGCCCATCACCCTCCTCACAAGCTAGGATTAATTTTATTTATAATAAACCCCTAAGCTAGAGATGAGGCAAGTCGTAACAAGGGAAGTGTACCGGAAGGTACACTTAGTCTACCAAGACGTAGCTATAACTAAAGCATTCAACTTACACCTGAAAGATATCTGTTCTGTATCAGATCGCCTTGAAGCCTAACTCTAGCTCTTCTACCAGACTACATAGAAACTAAGTTAATACTACCCATTAAATCAAAACATTCTCTCACTCAACCTAGTATAGGCCATAGAAAGGTAAACTCAAGATGCAATAGAGATCATGTACCGTAAGGGAAGAATGAAATAGTAATGACAAACCAAGCAATAAATAGCAAAGACCAACCCTTGTACCTTTTGCATCATGATTTAGCCAGAACTACCCAAGCAAAACGCCAATTTAAGCTTGCTTCCCCGAAACCCAAGCAAGCTACTTACGAGCAGCTATCTACTGAGCAAACCCGTCTCTGTTGCAAAAGAGTGGGAAGACTCGTTAGTAGTGGTGAAAAGCCAATTGAGCTGGGTGATAGTTGGTTGCCTATGAAATGAATCTTAGTTCCCTCTTAATTCACCTCCCAGGACTACACTCAACCCACATGAAGCGAATTAAGGGCTATTTAAAGGAGGTACAGCTCCTTTAAAAAAGAATACACTCTCCCCTAGCGGATAAATTTAATTACAGCTTAATTGTGGACCTTCAAGCAGCCACCATTAAAGAATGCGTCAAAGTTCCTCACCTAAAAAAATCTAAACTTCCTCATGACTCCCTCTTCCCCAATAGGCCAACTTATATTAAATAAGAGAATTTATGCTAAAATAAGTAACTAGGGATCCCCTCTATGGCGCAAGCTTACATTACAACATTATTAACAATCCACAGGATATTTTTTAACCTTAACAAGACCTTATACCCAAAACTCTGTTAACCCACCTATGGAGCGCCCCCAAAGACGATTAAAATCTGTAAAAGGAACTAGGCAAATCCAAGACCCGACTGTTTACCAAAAACATAGCCTTTAGCAAACCAAGTATTAAAGGTGAAACCTGCCCAGTGACAATTCGTTCAACGGCCGCGGTATCCTAACCGTGCAAAGGTAGCGCAATCAATTGTCCTATAAATCGGGACTTGTATGAATGGCTTAACGAGGTCTTAGCTGTCTCCTACAGATAATCAGTGAAATTGATCTTCCCGTGCAAAAGCAGGAATAACCCCATAAGACAAGAAGACCCTGTGGAACTTTAAAATCTGCTACCACTCCCATAAACAATACTCACCCACAGGGCCTACTCCACCGGGATTTTACTGGTGTGCATTTTTTGGTTGGGGTGACCTTGGAGACAAACTTAACCTCCAAATATCAGACAATCCATCTTAACCAAGAACTACCCATCAATGTGCTAATAGTAACCAGACCCAATATAATTGATTAATGAACCTAGCTACCCCAGGGATAACAGCGCAATCTCCTTCAAGAGCCCACATCGACAAGGAGGTTTACGACCTCGATGTTGGATCAGGACATCCTAGTGGTGCAACCGTTACCAAGGGTTCGTTTGTTCAACGATTAACAGTCCTACGTGATCTGAGTTCAGACCGGAGTAATCCAGGTCGGTTTCTATGTTCCAACTCTTTCTAGTACGAAAGGATTGAAGAAGTAAGGCTTATGCCACAAGCACGCCTTCGCACCCAGTAATGAACCCAACTAAATTACTAAGAGCTCCACCATAACCCCCTCCTAGAAAAGGACCGCTAGCGTGGCAGAGCTTGGCAAATGCAGAAGGCTTAAGCCCTTTACCCAGAGGTTCAAATCCTCTCCCTAGCTCCAACGCAAACCACATGACAATTCACTTAACCCTCACTTACTTTATTATATCAATATCCTATGCTCTCTCCATCCTCATCGCCGTAGCATTTCTTACCCTAGTTGAACGTAAGATTCTAAGTTATATGCAAGCCCGAAAAGGGCCTAATATTGTAGGACCATTTGGCCTCTTACAACCTATAGCAGATGGAGTAAAGCTATTCATTAAAGAACCAATTCGTCCATCAACTTCATCCCCTTACTTATTTATATCTACTCCTATCTTAGCCCTTCTCCTAGCAATTACAATCTGAACACCACTTCCCCTACCCTTTCCCCTTACTGACCTAAACCTTGGCATACTCTTCCTTCTAGCTCTATCTAGCTTGGCAGTCTACTCAATTCTATGATCAGGGTGAGCCTCTAACTCAAAATATGCCTTAATTGGCACCCTCCGAGCAGTCGCACAAACTATCTCTTACGAAGTTACCCTAGCCATTATTCTCCTATCCGTAATTAGCCTTAGTGGTAACTACACCCTCAATACCCTAGCTACAACTCAAGAACCTCTCTACCTCATTTTCTCCTCCTGGCCCTTAGCAATAATATGATATATCTCCACTCTTGCCGAAACAAACCGCACTCCATTTGACCTGACAGAAGGAGAATCTGAACTAGTCTCAGGGTTCAACGTAGAATATGCTGCAGGGCCATTTGCCTTGTTTTTTCTTGCCGAATATGCTAATATTATACTAATAAATGCACTCACAACCATTCTATTCCTAAACCCCAGCTCACTTAATCTCCCTCAAGAACTCATTCCCCCTACTTTAGCTACAAAAACCCTCCTCCTTTCCGCAGGATTCTTATGAATCCGCGCCTCTTACCCTCGATTCCGATATGATCAACTCATACATTTGCTTTGAAAAAACTTCTTACCCCTAACATATGCCTATGGCATACCAGCCTTCCTATCTCCTATGCAGGCCTACCCCTCTACCTAAGACACACAAGGAAATGTACCTGAATCCAAAAGGGTTACTATGATAAAGTAAACATAGAGGTATACCAATCCTCTCATTTCCTAATTTTAGAAAAGTAGGAATCGAACCTACACTAAAGGAATCAAAATCCTCTATACTCCCTCTATATTATTTTCTAGTAAGGTCAGCTAATTAAGCTATCAGTCCCATACCCCAAAACAGATGGTTTAACTCTACCTTAAACCCCAAACCGTAAACCCTAAAACCTAAACCCTAACCCTTGCTAACCTTAACCCTAACCCTAACCCTAACATCTCATAGCAGAGGGAGGGAGGGGCCTGATTCCTCATCAGATATATCAACAGTCAAAAGCCTGTAAGCTCAGCTCTTGCCTTTTCAGGGCTTCACACCGTCAACACTGGAGGGAGGGAGGGGCCCGACTGCTCATCAGAGGTATCATGCAAGTCAAAAGCCTGAAAAGTCTCCTAGAATGCATAAATCATTAACCATTTCAGTCTCTGACAATTGGTCCACACAGTAACTGCAAGCTATGCCCAAAGCCTGTTCCCTAACCTTAGAAGAGAGACTGCAACCCTCGAGATGTTGGAGGCTCGAGGCATGGTCCGTGACACTAATCATGGCTATAACTCATAACTTCTTGGAGTATGGGGACTTCCCTACTTCACCCCCGGCAGATCAAGGCCACCACTTCAACTGACAGACATGGAAGCATGTCTGTCATAGTCACCCGTGGGTGGTGACTATATACATCTGTCCACTCTCAGTTTTTCTTTCTCTTACTCTCCCTTGCTCTTATCCTGCCTTTCTCCCCACTATGCATTTTCTTTCCCCCCCCCAAAGGTCATCAACACGGACTCCAGCTCTTGACTCCACCCAGTGGGCGGGGCCAGTGCTCTATAGAAGCAGAGTACATACCGGACGGTGGTGGGTACTCTGCCAGACACGCAACAGAACAGCAACAGCAAAAGCAGAGACCCAAGAGAAAAAGCAAAAGATTCTGACAGCGGTGGGCAATGAATCGGGCTTATAGCCTGAGAGGGGCTTATTGGGCACCACTGTGTGTCCAGAATGGGCTAAAACCGCGATTGTTAGATCGCGCACTGAGACAAATTCTTCCTAACCCTAACCCTTACCCATACCCCTAACCCTAACCCTAACAGTAACCCTGTCTTTTGCTAACCCTAAACCTAACCCTAACCCTAACCCTAACTTTTGCTAACTCTAACTCTAACCCTAAATTTCCTAACCCTAACCCTAACCCTTTCTAACCCTAACCCTAACTCAAAACCTAACCCTAACCCTAACCCTAACCCTAACCCTAACCTTAAACCCTAACCCTAACCCTAACCCTAACACTAAACCCTAAACCAAAAGGAAACTTCCTTTGCTATGCCTACTGGGCGGAGTCAGTGCTGATTGGTGTTACAACCCGCCCCAGGAAAAGGGGAGAGGGGGTAACTCAGGGTTTTATTAATAATTCCCTTGGGGTGGATTAAAGTGAAATGACACGAAATAATCGGTGTCTGAAAACATACTGGCAAGGTTTATTTTAACAATTCTGTATCAACAGGCATGCTAGCAGTTTGGGAGTTGGGCTATCAGATGGGAGGCATGGCTGAAAATAGGAAACAACAGCCCTAATTCCCAGGAAAGAAAGCCTGGAAGCTTTGGCTTTGTGATGCAGTTGGTGGGCCACACTGGGCACTCCATGGGCAGGCAGCAAGAGTTTTCTGGATCTGGGAGTCAATCTGGGGGCCTCGGAGTGTTTGAGGGGAAGTTGGGAGTGTCCTGTGGGACCAGGATGGGATTTGAGGGCTCCTGGAGGGGCTGGGACGGGTGTATACTGCGGGCATCGTCTAGTATTGATGGGGGTAATCAGTGAGCTGACTGTTTCATAATCATCCAAATTTTAACATACAATATGATTATTAGAATAAAAAGCAAAAAGGTAATATCAACAAAACAGTAACAGGGTGAAGCTCTTGGTTGAAGACTGGTTTCTTCTTTTTCTCCAGTGATTTTAATTCTTTTTTGTCTGGGTTTTAATCCCATCTTTGGCATTTTGCTGCCAACATTTTGTCCCCATATCCATTGGAAATTGTATTAACTGTTGATGAGAACAAAGTGGAATCCCAAGGTATGTGATATATTGATAGGATTTCACTGGTTGGCTTTTAATTTGTCCAGGTTTATGGCCATAATGCTTCTGCTCTTTAACCACTTGAATCAGAATGAATTGAGTTGTTTTCTGGGTCGGGTTCTCTTTTTGAGTCCAAGGTTTTTTAGTGGATTCAGTATCAGGCACAAAGGAAATTGAGGGAGGTAAAGAATAATCTTCAGAATCTAAAGAATTATCACAGGGATCACTCAGTCTATTTTCATTAATGTGAGGAAAGCTGGGAGACTCTAGAAACATCAGTTGAACTTCAAATTCTCCTTGTTTCTTTCTCTCCTGAGACTTAGAATCAGGGTTCTCTGTGGTTTCCCAAGTCTCAATGCCAGGGTAAGACACTGGTTTATGAAGTTGCCTGACCAAACCAGGAGCCTGTTTTTTTAGCAAGTTTTCTCTCTGCACTCTGGCGCAACAAGACTTTGAAGGTGGTCAACCTCAGTTTGAAGCAGCTCATTTTTAGCAACAAGTTTATCCGATTTTTCTCCTGTTTCCCTCTCAAAGGCTAACAATGACTTCAGCACCACATTTTCTGATTTCAAAACAGTAGATTCAACATTAGAAATCCATTCATGACTTCCCTGTCAGCACTCCATCCAAATGTCTGTGCTCTCACTTTGACCTGAGAGAAACCTCAGGCAGGTGGAAAAGGGCAGATAAAGAAAAAACAGATGGGTCCAGCAGAAGTGATGCTGCTTCTGTCAAAAGCAGAGCAGAGACCGAAAGCACTTTAGGAAGTTGCTTACAGAAGCACTTGTGCATTCCAAGTTCCAGATCAGGAGTCTCAGTGACTTGTCCAACATGAGAGTTTCTTTTCCATTTCTCAACCCCCAGATTCCTCAGGAGTAGGAAACTGGAAACACTGACTGAGAAAAGCTCCATTCCTTCCTAATAATTGTGCTTTGTCCTTCCCATTTGACAGTGCTCTTGGAAATGTGCTGGTGTGATCTGGATCTGTGAGCATCCCTGACCTCCCAGAGCACTCATCCAATGGCAGGGAGACCCCACCTGGCTCCTGCTGGGGTTCTTGCCACCACGACCCGGTATGGGTCAATGGTATGGGGAGCAGGGAGGTGGGACCAGTAAGGACCAGTTAAGGGGGTTGGGGGCACTTCAGCATCTCCATCAAGGTCAGACCAGTACAGAGCAGCATAGACCAGTATAGATCAGTATAGACCAGTATAAACCAGTATGGACCAGCATAGACCAATATGGGTCACTGGAATGGGGAATGGGGCAGTGGGACCGATAAGGACCAGTTAAGGGGCTTGGGGGCACTTCAGCATCTCCATCAAGGTCAGACCATTATAGACCAGTATAGACCACTGTAGACCAGTATAGACCAGTATAGACCAGCATAGACCAGCATAGACCAGTAAAAAACCAGTATGGACCAGTATGGACCAGTATGGACCAGTACAGGTCACTAGAACAGTGAGCGGGGTGGTGGGACCAGTAAGGACCAGTTAAGGGGGTTGGGGACACTTCAGCATCTCCATCAAGGTCAGACCAGTACAGACCGGTACAAACCAGTATGGACCAGTATAGACCAGTATAAACCATGGTAGAGCAGTATAAACCGATATAAACCAGTACGGGTCACTGAAACAGGGAATGGGGTGGTGGGATCAGTAAGGACCAGTTAAGGGGGTTGGGGGCGCTTCATCATCTCCGTCAAGGTCAGACCAGTACAAACCAGTATAAACCAGTATAGACCAGTATGGACTGGTATAGATCGGTATAGACCAGTATAAACCAGTACAGACCAGTATGGGTCATTGGAATGGGGAATGGGGCAGTGGGACCGATAAGGACCAGTTAAGGGGGTTGGGGGCACTTCAGCATCTCCATCAAGGTCAGACCAGTACAGACCAGTATAAACCAGGGTAGAGCAGTATAAACCAGTACAAACCAGTACGGGTCCCTGGAACAGGGAATGGGGTGGTGGGACCAGTAAGAACCAGTTAAGGGGGTTGGGGGCACTTCAGCATCTCCATCAAGGTCAGGTCAGTATAAACCAGTATAGACCCGTATAGACCAGTATGGGCCAGTATAAACCGGTATAAACCAGTATGGACCAGTACGGGTGACTGGAACGGGGAATGGGGCGGTGGGACCAGTAAGGACCAGTTAAGGGGGTTGGGCGCACTTCAGCATCTCCGTCAACGTCAGACCAGTACAGACCAGTACAGACCAGTATAGACCAGTATAGATCAGTATAAACCAGTATGGACCAGTATAGACCAATATAAACCAGTACGGGTCACTGGAACACGGAATGGGGTGGTGGGACCAGTAAGGACCAGTTAAGGGGGTTGGGAGCACTTCAGCATCTCCATCAAGGTCAGACCAGTACAGACCAGTATAAACCAGGATAGACCAGTATAAACCAGTATGGACCAGTACGGGTCACTGGAACGCGGAATGGGGTGGTGGGACCAGTAAGGACCAGTTAAGGCAGAACTCAGCTGGGACTTAGTGGTTTGGGGGTGGGCGTGTCCCTTCTTTAGGTGGGCGTGGTCTCTCCCTGGTGGGCGTGTCCCATCCCAAGGTGGCCATAGCCTCTGCAAGCGGGCCTGTCTTTTGCATCCTCTCCCCCTCCCTGAACTGGGAGCTCAACTGGGACTTACTGGGTTTTGGGTGGGCGTGTCCCCTCCCAATGATGGACCCACTTTCAGCCCCTCCTCCCACCTTTAAGGGCCCCCCCAAAGCCCCTCCCCCACCTTCCTGCACCTCCCCAACCCTCAGGGTCCCTCCTGTCCCTCCCCCAACCTCAGGGTCCCTTCCTTCCCCTGCCCCCAGTGAACCTGCTACCCCTCCCCCACTCTCAGGAGCCCTCCCTGCCCCTCCCCCACCTTCAGGGGCCCTCAGGACCCCTCCCCCAACCTCAGAGACTCTCCTGCCCCTCCCCCACCCTCGGGGAACTTCCTACCCTTCCCCCACCCTCAGGGACCCTCAGGGCCCCTCCTTCACTTTCGGGGTCCCTCCCTGCCCCTCCCCCACCCTCAGGACCCGCCTACCCCTCCCCCACCCTCAGGGAACCTCCTGCCCTTCCCCCACGCTCAAGGACCATCCTGCTCCATCCCCACCCTCAGTGTTCCCTCCTTCCCCTCCCCCCCCCACTGGGGCCGTTACTGATCCCTTACTGGTCTGTACTGGGAAGGGAGAGGGGAGGGGCCACCCCCTCGAGGCCCCTCCCCCCAGTGACGTCACCGGGTCCCAAAAATAGCCCCGGGGGCCCAAACTAGAGGGGGGACCTGGGGCTGCTCTCAGTGTGACCAGTTCAGGTACTGGGAGGGACTGGGAGGGAACTGGGAGGGACTGGGAGGGGGCAGGGCTTCCTCCCCTCCCCACCCTGTGTCCTTGGGGTGACCTTGGGGAGGGAGGGGGATGGGCTGCTCCCAGTGGCTCCCAGTAGCTCCCAGTAACCCCAGTAATGCCTCCGGTATCTCCATCGACCCCCCCAGTAACCCCAGTGACCCCCCCAGTAGCTCCTAGTAGCTCCCAGTAACCCCAGTGTCTATCCCAGTAGCTCCCAGTAACTCCCAGTAATCCTAGTGTCCATCCCAGTAACCCCAGTGTCCACCCCAGTAGCTTCCCAGTAACCCCAGTGACCCCCCCAGTAGCTCCCAGTAACCCCAGTGTCCATCCCAGTAACCCCAGTGACCCCCCCAGTAGCTTCCAGTAGCTCCCAGTAACTCCCAGTGTCCCCCCCAGTGCCTCCCAGTATGTCCCAGTTTAACCCAGTTCCCCCCCCCGTGGGCCCTGGACCGGGTGGGGGAGGGGCGGGCTCACATTTCCATGGCAACATCCCTTTCCCTCTGGCCCAGTTTCTCCCAGTTCCTCCCAGTTTAACCCAGTTTTTCCACATTTTTTCCCATTTTTCCACATTTCCCCCCATTTTCCCCATTTTTCCCAGATTTTCCCCCATTTTTCCACATTTTCCTGAATTTTTCCCCATTTCCCCCCCATTTTCCAGATTTTTCCCAATTTTCCTACGTTTTCCCAGATTTTTTCCCATTTTTCCCCCATTTTCCCAGATTTTTCCCCATTTTCTCCAGATTTTCCCAGATTTTCCCCCCATTTTCCCAGATTTTTCCCCATTTTTTCCACATTTTTCCCACATTTTCCCACATTTTCCCACATTTTTCTCCAGATTTTCCCAGATTTTTTTCCCATTTTTTCCACATTTTCCCCCATTTTTTCTCACATTTTTCCCAGATTTGCCCAGATTTCTTCCCCCATTTTCCTGCATTTTTCCCAGAATTTCCCATATTTACCCCATTTTTCCAAAATTTTTTTTATCTTTCCCCATTTTTCCCCATTTCCTGGATTTTCTCCCATTTTGTCCACATTTTCCCAGATTTTTTCCCCATTTTTCCCAGATTTTCCCAAGATTTTTTCCCATTTTTTTAAATCTTTCCCCATTTTTCCCCATTTTCTGGGATTTTTTCCCATTTTTCTCCATTTCCCCCCTATTTTCCCCAGAATTTCCAGCATTTCCCCCCCAGTTTGTCCCCATTTTCCCAGATTTCTCCCAGATTTTCCCAGATTTTTTCTCTATTTTTTCCCCATTTTCCCGGATTTTCCCCAGATTTTTCCTCCACTTTTCCCACAATTTCCCACATTTTCCCAGATTTTTCCCACATTCTTTCCCATTTTTCCCACATTTTCTCAGATTTTTCTCCAGATTTTCGTCCAGATTTTCCCACTTTTTCCCACATTTTCCCAGATTTTCCCCCATTTTTCTTGATTTTTCCCGATTTTCCCACATTTTTCCAGATTTTTTTCCCATTTTTTCCCATTTTCACACATTTTTCCTCATTTTCCCCCATTTTCACGGATTTCTCCTCATTTCCCCCATTTTCCCACAGTTTTTCCCAATTTTTAACATTTTCCCAGATTTTTCCCCATTTTCCCCATTTTCCCCAGATTTTTCCCCATTTCGCCCCCATTTTCTCCGATTTTTCCCCATTTTCCCACATTTTCCCAGATTTTCTCCCTATTTCCCCAGATTTTTCCTCATTTTTCCCATTTTTTCCCAGATTTTTTCCCAATTATTTTCCCCATTTTCCCAGATTTCCCCCCTTTTTTTCCCACATTTCCCTCGATTTTTTCCCAATTTCCCCCCATTTTCCATGATTTTTCCCACATTTTTTCCACATTTTTCCCAGATTTTCTCCCATTTTCCCCAGAATTTCCCAGGTTTTTTCCCAATTTTTCCCCATTTCCCCAGTTTTTTCCCAATTTTTTCCCCATTTTCCAAGATTTTTTCTCGATTTCCCCCCATTTTCCCAGATTTCCCCCCCATTTTTCCCACATTTTCCCAGATTTTCACACATTTTTCCCCATTTTCCCCCTTTTTTCCCTCATTTTTCCATATTTTCCCATATTTTTCCCCATTTTCCCCCATTTTTCCCCATTTCCCCGGATTTTTCTCACATTTTTCCCAGAATTTTCCGCAATTTCCCCATTTTCCCACATTTTCCCAGATTTTTCACCATTTTCCTGATTTGCCCCCCATTTTTCCCACATTTTCACAGATTTTTCTCCAGATTTCCCCCACATTTTTCCCCCATTTCCCCACATTTTCTTGGATTTTTGGGTCCCCAGTTTTCCAAATTTCCCAAATTTCCCCAGTGGGAAAAAATGGGGGGAAAAAAACAGGAATTTGGGGGAAAATGGGGAAAAATTGGCGAAAAAAGTGGGAAATTTGGTGAACACGAATGAAAAATTGGGAAAAATGGGGGAAAAGTTGAGAAAAAAGTGGGAAATTTGGGGAAAATTGATAAAAATGGGGAAAAATGGGGGGAAATTTAGGAAAACTGGGGGGAAATCCGGGAAAATGTGGAAAAACGGGGGAAATTTTGGGGGAAAAAGTCAGAAATTTGGGGAAATGGGGGATTTTGAGGGGAAATGGAGGGAAAACTGGGAAAAAAATTAAAAAATTTGGGGAAAAGGGGTGAAAAATCAGGAAAAATGGGGGATAATTGGGAAAAATTAGGGGAAATTTAGGAAAAAACTGGGAAAAAATGGCGGAATTTGGGGAAAATGGGGAAATTTGGGAAAAATGGGGTGAATTGAGAAAAAAATGGGGGAATTTGGGTAAAATTGGATGAAAAATTGGGGAAAGTTGGGAAAAATGGGGGGAAATTTGGGGAAAATGGGAAAAATGGGGGAAATTTGGGAACAATGGAAGGAATTTGGAAACAAAATGGGGAAAAATTGAGAAAAATGGGGAAATTTGGGAAAAATGGGGGAAATGGGGGGAAAATTGGGGAAAGAGTGGGAAATTTGGGAGAAATGGATGAAAAACTGGGAAAAATGAGGGGAAATTTGGGAAAAACTTGGGTGTCCCCACCAGGTTCGGACCCACCATGGCCCCGATAGCCCTGGGATCAGGTGAGACCCCTACCCCATGCCCTGACCCCTCCCCCTCCCCGAGGTCACTGCCCCCCGAGTCCAGGCTGTCACCCCTCCCACACTTTATGGCCCCTTCCCCATTCTGTGGCCCCTACTGCATTCTGTGGCCCCTACCCCACTCTGTGACCCCTCTCCCACTTCATGGCCCCTCCCCCACTCTCTGACCCCTCCCCCACTCTATGGCCCCTCATCCACTTTATGGCCCCTCCCCCACTCTCAGACCCTTCCCCCACTTTATGGCCCCTCCCCCACTCTGTGGCTCCTCCCCCACACTGTGACCCCACCCCCATTCTGTGACCCCTCTCCCACTCTGTGGCCCCTCCCCCACTTTACGGCCTCTCCCCCACTCTGTGACCCCTCCCCCACTGACAGCTTCTCCCTGCAGAGAGAACAGCCAACACACTATTTCACTTCTCACTTTAACAAAGTTCTTTTCTCCTTCAAGCCCCTCAAAGGCGCCAAGGCCACATAGGAGGCCACACACAAACAGTACTCCTCTTCCCACTTGACTACACCTTCTCCCTCACTGTTCTACAGGGAACACCAGGAATCTGCTCGCTGAGGCCTCTCGTTTCCCATCAGTAGCTCAGCACAAGGAGTTAAAGGAGCTCAAGCCTTAGGCCACAAGAGCTGACAGCGAGGAAACTTTGGGAGCAAACTAATGCTGCTAACACGGACCCAGCTGAATCCAGCACACAATCACAGAATCCAAGAGTCCTTCAGCTTGGAAAAGACCTCCAAGCTCACTGAGTCTTGTGCAGCCCCTCCCTGACCCACTGCAGGGACTGGATGATGCTTTGCACAAGCACCAAAAGGAATGTTGTGAAAGCCATGGCCTGCAGGAGGACACAGAGAAGGGCTTGCTTGGGGCTGGGAAGGAGGGAGCTGGCGCTGGGGGAGCGGGGATGGAACCTCCGGGATGTGGCGCAGCAAGGACAGGGGTCCAGGCAGCTGGCAGGCGGCAAGGCCTCACCCCCTGCCCCAGCAGCAGCCCCGGGCCCTGCCCAAGGCGCTCCTGCCAGGGGCTGGGCCCTGCAGGCAGGGGCAGAACCCACTCCCTGGGGCAACCTTGCTGCCCTGGCCCTCGTCCGGCCCAGCCTCTCCCTGTGTGCGTGCTCCCCACAGCACAGGCTGCACTGGGCAGCATCCCCTGATGGGCCCTGCAGAGCTGCCCCACGGGGACACTTCCATTTTATGTCACAGGTGCCACAGCCTGTCCCAGCCAGCCCTGCCCATTGTCCCCACCCCGGCTCAGTGACTCACAGTGGCCCCTGGCAACCAAAGAACCAAAGCCCCACACCCCCAGAGTGCAGCCCTACCCATGTGCAAGGGGCCCCCAAAGGGTTCCCTGCACAAAGCAGCCCCTCCAAACCCTTGTCAGATAGAAAACTGGGGGACGTGACCCTTGGATGCTTTTAGTACAGAGATACAAGCTTTTCTTGAATAATGGAGGGGGTCACTTTTTTATTATTAATATTTACAGTTATCCATTTGGGGACAGGATGTCCTACAGGCTAATGTGCTGTCACATTTGGAGTGAAAAGTACTTTTCAAAGAAACCCAGGGTGCATGGGTGATGCAGAGGAAGCTGCCAAGTCACCCAATGTGAAGCTCAACACTGCTTTGCAACAGCACTGCCCTTTCACACACATCTTTGGCAAAGACAAAGATGTCAGGGTTTAGTTTCTAAATCAGTAACACTTGACAAGACCTCTTTATGAACTGACAGCAAGAGAACTTAGGAGCAGCTTAGGGTTGGCAAGTGTAGGAGCCAAGAAGAGAAGGGCTGATGGGTATGTCATGAACACTGACAGCTGGATGGTCGTGGAACTGACCAAGGACTGCCAGATACAAAAGACATCACCTGCTGGACTTGGCCCAAACACCAGCCCCCTCCTCTCCCTCCTCAACCACTCAACCACAGCCTGCACACACCCACACCTGCCAGGGCCAACTGGCTGTTTCTCTTCTCTTTTCTGCCTGGGGGCGAAGGAAGAAGGACAGGGAGGGCATTTGCCTTCGGGCCAGAGGGAAGGGGAAGGAGATCCCTCCAAATCCATCCCTGGCAGGATGGGGGCTGGAGGAGACATTGGGGGACCCCCAAGAATATTTTCGAGGGGAAGAAAGGATGGGGGCACCCACAGGGGGTCGGGGGGGGGAGGGACCCAGGAATCTCGTGGTGGGACACTGGGGAGTTCCCAGTAGTTTCTTGGGGGGGTGGACCCTCAGCAGTCCGGGGTGGAAAAATGGACGGAGGAATCCACCGTAAAGGGTTGGTGACACCCAAAAGACTCTAGGAGGGGGTTGGGAGGGGCCCCAGAGTCCTGAAGAGTGTTTGGGGGTCCCCAGGAGGGAGTCTGGGGGTCTGAGGTGGTCCCAGGAGATTTTCAAGGGTTAAGGGGATGCACAGGAGATTTGGGGGACCAGGGGGAAAGGTGGAGGGTCCCCTGGAGTCTTGGGGGGGATCTGGGCGGTTCCCCAGAGCCTTGGGGGAGATTCGGAGGGGTCACCAGGAGCCCCCGGACCCCCTGAACTCACCCCACACCACCATGGTCTCGTTGGGGCCGCACGTGAAAAACAGTGCAGCGGGAGGAGACCCTGGGGCCGGGATCGATCGGGACCAATCGGGTTCAATCCCAATCCTCCCCTCCCCCGCCATCACCACCCTGCTCCCGGCAGCCCCCGTGGAAGTTTCGATGTTCTATCGGATGACTCACCGGCACAAGGAGAGGGGTCCAGCAGAATTTGGCAATGACATCATTCCAGCAGAGCCGTTCTATTGGCTGCGACCCACGAGGGAGCCCCAAAACCTGTTCATGGCTTGGGGGGGAAGGACAGCCGGCACGGCCGGGAACGGGGGTGCAGAGGGTGTTCCAGTGCCCAGGAAAGGGGCAAAAAACTTTCCCCTCTCCCTCCCAGTGCCCCCTCAGCCCATCCCAGTGTCTCCCCTCTCTCCCAGTGCCCCCTCAGCCCATCCCAGTGTCTCCCCTCTCTCCCAGTGCCCTCTCAGCCCATCCCGGTCTCTCCCCTGCTCTCCCAGTGCCCCCGTCCATCGAGGTCCCAGCCCGGCCCTGCCCCCTGCTCTGCTCCGGCCTGGATTTCTCCCCTGCAGGGGCAGCTGAGGTGGCTCCAGGGCGGGCGGGAGCTTTCGGGGCAGGGCGTGGCTCCTGACATGCTGCTGGAACCGCCCCTGTCTGGGCGGGCCCGTCAGCCTGGGGCACCTCCTCATCCAAGCCTGGGGGACGGACCGGCAACTGGGAGGGGCTTTGGGAAGGAATGGGGAGGCTGAGAAGGGGTTGGAGGTCGTGGGGGTAAGTGGGAAGGTGTTTGGGGGAGTTTGGGGGTTTGGGAGGGAGGTTGGGGAGATTGGGGCAGCTGTGAGGGGTTTTGGGGAATCGTCGGGGATGTCGGAAGGAACTGGGAGAGAGTTTGGGGGCATACTCAAGGGGAAGGGGGCAACTAGGAGAGGGTTTGAAAGGTCCTGGGAGGGTTGGAGGTAACTGGGAGGGATTTGGGGGCATCTTGTGGGTTTTTGTGGGTCTGGGAGGCAGTCTGGGGGCCTTGGAGGGTTTAAGGCGAAGTTGGGAGTGTCCTGTGGGACCGGGATGGGATTTGAGGATTCCTGGAGGGGCTGGGAGGGCTTTATGCCTTTATACTGCGGGCATTGTCTAGTATTGATGGGGGTAAT
The DNA here is from genome assembly GCF_025592945.1 of Manacus candei. Taxonomy (NCBI): domain Eukaryota; kingdom Metazoa; phylum Chordata; class Aves; order Passeriformes; family Pipridae; genus Manacus; species Manacus candei. The sequence goes on from NW_026138185.1 coordinate 1,042,245, forward strand.
CCGTGAGTTGACTGTTTCATAATCATCCAAATTTTAACAAGACTTTGAAGGTGGTCAACCTCAGTTTGAAGCAGCTCATTTTTAGCAACAAATTTATCCGATTTTTCTCCTGTTTCCCTCTCAAAGGCTAACGATGACTTCAACACCACATTTTCTGATTTCAAAACAGTAGACTCAACATCAGAAATCCATTCATGACTTCCCTGTCACCACTCCATCCGAATGTCTGTGCACTCACTGTGGCCTGCGAGAAACCTGCCTGTTTGCAGCGCACTGACTGGGCAACTTTTCTTTTTGCAGGTGGAAAAGGGCAGATAAAGAAAAAACAGATGGGTCCAGCAGAAGTGATGCTGCTTCTGTCAAAAACAGAGCAGAGGTCGAAAGCACTTTAGGAAGTTGCTTACAGAAGCACTTGTGCATTCCAAGTTACAGCTCAGGAGTCTCAGTGACTTGTCCAACATGGGAGCTCCTTTTCCATTTCTCAACCCCCAGATTCCTCAGGAGTAGGAAACTGAAAACACTGACTCAGAAACGCTCCATTCCTTCCTAATAATTGTGCTTTGTCCTTCCCATTTGACAGTGCTCTTGGAAATGTGCTGGTGTGATCTGGATCTGGGAGCAGCCCTGACCTCCCACAGCCCTGACCACACACACCTCATGCAACGGCAGGAAGAACCTACCTGGCTCCTGCTGGGGTTCTCACCACCCACCGACAGCTTCTCCCTGCAGAGGGGTGGGCAACTACCCAGGCAGGATGAGACCTGACCCCAGCAGGCAGCAAAGTCCCTGCCCTGCACAAAGAACCCCGGAGCACAGGGACCCTGCTCTGCAGGACAGCCCCGGGCATCCCTGGCTGCACCCCCACCTTCCCACCCCACAGCCATCCCTGGCAGAAGGAGCCCACCTGCGCTGTCCCTCTGACGGTGCTGCAGGGAAGGCCTGCCCTGGAGAACATCCTCCTCCGGCGCAACAGAGAAACTGGGAGAGTCCTGACAGATGTGCAAGGCTGTGGGATGTGGTAGCTTTAGGAGATTCCTCCAGGAACACAAGCAACATTGCCCTGCACCTGTAGACTCACTCTGCAGAGGAGTGTGAAGTTGTGTCCCCAAGTTGTGTCTCAGCTGAACACCTCCCATCTTTCTGCTGCCTTTAACCTCCCTTTGCCTTTCTTCTCTTCTCTCGTGCCTACAGGCAGTGGCCTCGGCCCTGCTGGGCTGTGCAGAGGAGCTGCTCCTGGGCAGAGCTGTCTCTCTGCAGTGCTGCCCGCTTGCCAGGATTTCCCTGTGTGCCAGGAGCCCGGCCCAGCTGAGCAGCACAGCAAGAGCCAAAGGCAGCCCTTTCTCTGCCCCTCTGGGTTCCCCGCAGGTGTCCCTGGGGCTCCAGGGGAACCTGCTGTGGAACAGACTGAAGGAAACAATGATGTTCCCTCTTCTCACCTCTTCAGTGACACTTCTTTCCAGCAGTGACACTTCTTTCCAGCAGTGACATTTCTCCTCTTAGAAAATTACCAGGGTATGATGATCACCTTTTCTAGTTTCATCATTACACAGGACACCAGGAGGGTGACAGCAAAGGATCTGGTAACTCCCTGGCACAGTGGGGGTTTTCCTGGAGTCACACAGAGAAATGTGTCAGGGCTCTGAGAGGTGTCCAACCCTGAGCTGGACTGATGCACACACGGGGGTGTTCAGAGACACGAGTCCTTCCCTGGCACACACACAGGCAGTTCATTGCAGCAGGGGCAGTGTCTCCCTGGGCTCCTGCTACGACTCCCACTCCTGCTACCACACCTCAGCCCTGTAATGCTCCCACCCTGCCCACTCCTACACTTCAGATGAACATTGGGGTTTTCTAGTCACTGGAACTGCCCAGACCAACCCCTCCCTGGTCCCCCCATCTCCCTGCCCTGCCCCAGCCCAGCAGAGCAACACAGTCGTTTCCGGTCCTGCAGCAAGAAAGGGAGGCAATAGAGGACAGGGACAGTGACTGCATGTCTGGACTGCTCAGGAGATCATCAGCTCAGGCGGCAGCTCCTGCAGCTCCAGGACCAGACCCGCTTCCCAGTGGCCCAGGCAGCTGCTACCACGTGGGCACAAGCTCTGCTGCCCAGGAGGGTCCTGTAGTGAAGGACTTTGCAGATGGCCACATAGCGGTCATAGGACATGATGGTGAGAAGGGCAAGCTCCGCTGTGATCAAGAAGAAAAGCAAAAAACACCTGTGCAGCTCATCCTGAGTAGGACATGCCCCTGGTGTTCCAGAGGGAATTGGCCATGGCTTTGGGGAGAGTGGTGCAGATGCAGCCCGGGTGTGTGAGGGAGAGGTGGAGCAGGAAGAAGTCCCTGGGGGGTGTGCAGGTGGTGGTGGCAGGCTACGGCACTGAGGATGAGGCCGTTGCCCAGGAGGGCAGCCAGGGAGATGCCCAGGAAGAAGCAGAAGTGCAAGAGCTGCAGCCAGGAGGAGGAAGTGGGGGATGGAGTTGCTGTTGGACATGAGCTTCCTCCGGGCATCAGGAAATGTCCAAGGAGGAAAAGGCAGTGAAAACTTTGGGACAGGTTTCCTAGATCAAACCCATGAATTCCTCTGAGCATCTACCCTCATCCCAAGTATCTGCAGTCACACATATATAGATTCTGGACTGTAGAAGACAGGCTTAGCATGACTTTAAGATGATTTCTTCTCAATTTTTTGATTTATTTTTCTACTGCCAGGTCTGAGAGGGGCATCGTGGAACCAAAGGAACCCTGAGACATTTCAGAATCCCACATGTGTTGGGTCTGTCTGAGCTGGAGTTCATTTTCTCACTGCAGGCGTCACAGTGCTGTGCTTTGCATTGGGAGCTACAAAGGGGTTAATCACACCAGTGCTTTGGCAACTGCTGAACAGGGCTGGTGCAGCATCTGCATTGTCAGCTACGTCCCCTGAATCGGGGGCAAGATCATGGGAGGCGATACAGACAGGTCAGTTGAGCCAAATGGACCAAAGGGACTTTGCAGAATATATGGCGTCAGCTCAGCTACAAGAGCTCAGGAAAGGAACAGGAAAGGGGGAAAATCCATTTTTTTACAATACATGCCTTCTGAGCGGCTTCTCTGTGTGGTGAAGCCCTGCTTCCCATGAAGTGGCCAGGTATCGCTGCTGACAGGAAGTAGAGAGAAAATCTTTTTATTTTCCTCTTCACTTATGCATGCGCAAACTTTGGCTTTTGCTTTAGTAAAGTGCCTGATCTCAAGGTAGAAATAATTTTCCATCTTATTCTGTCTCTTCTGTCTGACTGGGAAGGGCAGCAATAGAGCAGCTTGGTGGGCACCTGGCATCCAGGTAAGGTCAACCCACTGCAACATTGCAGGCTCTCATGGAACCAAAGGACTGCTGGGAGACTGGGGGAACTCACGGAATCAAGTGGCCGTCGTGGCACTGCCCTGCCTCATAGAAGCAAATGTTCCCTGAGAAACTACAGAAACCAGGGACTTAAGGGACATCATTGGGATGTGCGGGACCTCATGGAATTAAACAAACCGTGGGATATCTTTGGAACTTCATGGAATCAAAGGGATAAAACAAAAGACCAGAAACCATTGGATTGAACATTTCTTTAATATGCCAGCTGGGGATTCATGGGGGTACTCTGCCATGCATGAATCAAAGAATCAGTATAAATTTCGGAGTATAAATACAGTGATACTTGAAAGACCCTCCCCTTCACAAGCAGTCCAAAATTCTCTTCTGATTTTAGGGTCAAATAGCCTCTTGGATTTTATTCGTGGAGCAAGACTGCCATCTAGCGTCCATTTCTTCTGGGAGGGGCAGTCATTTTCACAGAGTGGTCTTCTCCCTTAGCAGGCCTCGTAGCATCTCTGATTGATCTCTCCGACCCCTAACCCCTAAACTAAATGCTTTAGGACCAGCTAAGACGTGTCTTAGAACTTCCCATTTGCTTAAACAATGTAAGACTTTCTTCTTAACAGAACAATCTCTTATTAAACAAGTTTTCTGAGGCCTGTAAGCTAATTTCTTGAAGATGGGCACATGATACACTCTCTATTAGTTTCCATGTATCATCTACATTCTCTCTCCTACAACTAATTGTAGTCTTAAAAGAAAAGAAAAGACTGCTACCATGCCAAGAAAGCAAACCCCTTTGTTGATTAGGATTTTTATCTAAGAAAAACTTCTGATTTACGAAGCCATTAAGGATGGAGATCCTCTCCCATTTCAGTGCCATTGTGACAATATGGGGCCTCATGTAACACATGGAACACAGAACACTGCACATTCCCAAGCAATCAAGGGGCCATTGTAACACTCCAGGGCCTCATGGAAGACGGAGGCCCCGCAGAGAGACCTCAAATCAGAGGTTTGGGCAATCCTCAACCAGAGGAAGTTCAACGAGGGGAAGTGCCAGATTCTGTCCCTGTGATGGGGCAACCCCGAATGTCCGGACAGACTGGGAATGATATTCTGCATAGCAGCGCTGGAAAATGGCCTCTGGGGTCCTGGTGGATGGCCAGTTGGCCAAGAGTCAGTGGTGCTCTGGCGGGGGCTCACTGCTCGGTCACAGGAGGGTTTTCAGACACACGAGTCCTTCGCTTGCACACAGACACAGACAGTTCATGGCAGCAGGACCAGTATCTCCTGGGGTTCCTGCTGCCACGCCAGGAGCCTGGATGCACCTAAGCCCTTGTGGGGTGCCACCTGCTCTGCCACTATCTGAGATGCCCCACCGCCTGAGAGATGGAAACACGGAGCTCTGTCCAAGAGAAGCACATCCCGGAGCTGCACGCATGGGCTTTGCCAGGATTTAGAACCGTAAATGCAATGTGACACCGAGACACTCTTTGTCCCACATAACTTCAAGGTCTCCCCAGGAGGTTGATGGCAATTGTTCTTGCTCAGGGTCATCTCCCCACACCAACAGCAGGTGTGTGCTCAAGACTTGTCTGTGCAATGCAAACAGATACACCCTGTCTAGTTCTTCCGGTCTCTCCAAGGAAGGCAAAAGAATCTCTGTGTGCCGGGTGAGAAGCCAGCGCTGGAAGTTGTGGTTCTATTGTGAGTGCCAAGAGCGGATGGCAGGTCTGTGATGAATGCCCTGAGGAGATGACCTGGGGTTTCCAGTTCACATGGCAATAGATCACACCCTGCTTTGGTGGTCATTTATGTCCTACGGAGGTGACACAGATGGGAAAGAGAATGAAATTTTTGAATGTGCCTCTGAGTGCCCCTCAACCTGTTGCAAATGTGCAGATTCCAGTACATCCAGTTCAGGTGTGAGAGGCCTGGTCCTCTGAGCAAGAAGAGCTGGACGAGGGACACAGCAGAACTCGCTTACTGAGACTGCATCTCCATGAATCCCAAAGCAAGTGCGAGGGGTTATGCCACGTCCGAGTTTTCTCAGGGGAAGGTGTTTCTCCCATGCACTGCCTCCTCGTGGCACTGGTGCCACAGCCCCCGACAAAACCACAAGTGGTCTTTGTCCCGAGCAAAAGTGCTCCTACTGCTAGCAGGGATGTTCCACGGGAAAGGCCAGGAGAGGTTGAGTCCGGAGGGCACTGAGCCCGGAGGGATGTTCTGCCTCTCCTGCCCCTCGACCATTCTCGCAAGCCCAGCCCGGACCCGCCGGTTCTACGGTGCAGAGCACGACCCGCTGCCGCGCTGCCGCCGCTGTCGCCTGGCCTCCGCCTCCAGCCAGCACCCGAGGAGAGCCCTAGAGGCGCCGGCGCCTGTCCCAGCCCCGGGGCGGATTTGTCGGAGGAGGACAGGGGAGGAGGGAGAGGAAGGCAGAGGAGGCGGAGAGGAGGCGGCCCACCAGGAGCAGAGAGTCGGGGTTGGCGGAGGCAGCGAGGCGCCGGGAAGCGGATCGGCGGCTGCGGCGCTGTCGGGGAGCGGGGTTGGCGGTGCTGGTCGCGGTTTTGATCTGTGCGCAGGGCTGGCGGCCGGAGACCGTATCCATTCCTACCGGCAGCTCCCGGGTCACAGCCCCGAACTCCTCGTACGCGCTGCTAAATGGTCCAGAGAGCTGCGGGTGCCAACGGGGTGGCTGTTGGTGACGGGAGATGGTCTTTCCACCGTCCTCTGGCTCTCCGGACCCCATCATGGGAACGCGGCTCTGTATTCCTGGGCCCTGGCGGACACGGACTCATTGACACTGTCGTCTTCAGAGATTTCAGGGGATTCTCTTAGAAACAAAACTCGGTTAATTGGTTCTACGGTAGAGCAAATTAGCACCCCTATGAAAACATGGCTTTTCATTCCTGCACAGAGCGCAGGCTTGCGACAGAATGCCTGAGTGCAAAGTGATTTATACAGCACAGGGCAGCGCAAATCTGGGCATCCTGCAGTCAGCTGCCATGTGTGTCCCTAGTTTCTCTTGAGGCATCGTCTCCTGGTTACTCTGATCCACTCCAGGCAGGAGCCACGATTCTCTGGTTCATGAAGATCTTTCTCTTTGGATAGGAGGAGGGGTTCTTACCTTGCCTGGAGTGTGGAAAAGACAGAGAGTAAGGGTCCGCAAGATTTGGAGTGTCACTCGTCAAGGATCTGAACACTACATCTCGGACGTGTTCTGAAGAAGCTGTGAAGGCAGACAGTGCGAAGGAGCGAGGTGCAACCAAGCCAGACCAAGCGTTAGAGGTGGTGAGAGAGGAAAGCAAAGCAGTAAGAAAGGAGAGACCTCCAGCCATGTGGCCCTGGCCTCAGGAAGGATGGTTGCAGGACCATCCTTCATTAGCCTCTCAGTAAAAATGCAGAATTCTCAGCTTCCTCTAAATGTGTTATCTCTCCTCTGATACTTAAGATGGTAGAAAATTTTCAGGAGCACACAGGCATAAGGAGGGTGAACTCGATAATGCTCTTCCACCTGGGAAGCATGTGAAAGCCTCTGTTTCCTGTGGTGTGATGGGTGCCTGGGATCCCTCTGGACTTGGTTTAGGGAAGGGGCTGGCTGTAAGTGTCTCCATCTGCCAAGCCCCCAGACCTTCAACTGCCCTGGGTGGGCCAGGGCTCTCCTAGCCCCACCACTCGCAAGCAGCACTCTGGCAGTTGCCCCATGTGCTCCTGCATGTGCGTCAGGGTCTTCATCCTGTTCCCTGCTCATCCCTCAGTACATTCCCTAGGTCATATGCTCTCCTTGCCATTGCTGGAGCTGGGATATCCAGCAGCCCTGCTGGAGCCACAGACTCCAGACTTTGCGTTTTCGCAGAAGAGAAAGGCAAATCTAGAGACACTGGGCTGCTGCCCAGCAGGGCTCATCTCCCTTTCCCGGGGAGCTGGGAGAGAGGCATTCTTCCCAGGCAGATGAAGAAGGACAGGGGAAAAGCCACAGAAACGGAGGAGACACGTGTTCCCCGAGGAAGCTTCAAGCAGCCCAGAGAGCTGAGGACAGCACGGGAAGATGTGAAAGGTGCAGAAGTGTAGAAGCCCGGAGCTCCCAAAAGCACATCAGTGGGTGTGCAGCAGAGCAGGCGATTGCAACTGGGGAGGGGAGGACTGCACTGCGAGCTGACCGGGAACAATCTCTACCGATGAGTGAGACCCCAGAGCCAGGCAATGCTCAGAATGCCATCGGCTGGGGGAGCCAGACGAGCTGTTGCTTGGGGAGGGAGAAACCCAAAGAGAGCATTTGAGGTACTGAAATACAGTTCATTTCTCGGCCCTCCTGCTTCCTTTGCTCCCTCTCTAAGAGATTCGTTTCTGGCAGCTCTCTTCTCCCGGCACAGGGTGGAGATTTCTGACACCCTCGGCAAACAGGCAGGTTTGTCTCAGCATGAATTTTGGCTACCTCGTCGTCACTTTCTGCCTGGTACACCTCCTCTCTATATCCCAGCTTTTCATAAATGCATTCTTTTTCCTCCCAGGAAATAGTCAACTGCCTTTTCAGGCCCCGTGGGGGAATACAACTGAATAGAGAAACATCGCTGCAGATCATGTACTTGCTGTCCTTCATGTGTTCACTCCAGGCGATCTTACTTCTCTAAAGAAATAAAGAGGGAAAGAAGAGAAAGCTCAGGCCTCCTTCTCTCTCTCTGCTTGCCACTTCAACTTTGCTATCCCTCTCCGTCTGTCCTCTCCTTCACATACTGCCACCAAAAGATATCTCGGCTCTCTCTGCAGTCACACATTTCTCCTTTTCTAAAGAAAATCAGGAGATCATTCCAAAGCTGCTCCAGGTCTATCAAACTCTCATCTCACTAACTTTATTAATGCATCCCTTTCAACCTGCAGGCTGCCTCTGCCACGACTTCCAGTTTTCCCCGGCTGGCAACATATTCAAATCTCTCTGTTTGCAGTGGGCCATGGCTTACGGGGGCTGCGATACACCGGGAGACCGATCGACGTCTGTGGGGAGCGGAGCTGTCAGCAGGAGCATTTCTGCTGGAGACAAATAGCACCTTAGTTTTAGACTTGGGCTGTGGCACCAGTTCTACGCCGAAGCAGTGCATGGGTGAAGCACCTGCCCATGAGAAATCACGGCATGGCATCTCCCACCCGCTTTGGACCAATGGAGATACAGTCTCCGTGATGAGATCCCAGTTGTGTCACTTCTCCTGCTCAGAAGACTAGGGAACACCTGAAATATGTATGCTTGTCCTGAAAACAGAGAGTTCTAACTATTTGGGCAACCTGGAGAAAACTGGAGGTCGTGCCAGAGGCAGCCTGGAAGCAGAATCTGACGCATTATTAAGTTTAGTGAGATGAGGATTTGATAGGCCAGGGGTAAATTCAGTGTTCTAGCACTGGTGCCTCTTGCGCTGCGCTGTGCTTTTTACGTCACTTGGCACCCAGGTACTCAAACCTGTTCTCCTTGTATGGCTGAAAACTCTGTTTTAATAGAAGCGCTAATACCCAACTCGTCTCCATGACGGTGCCCGGAGAGCCAGAGGACGGTGGAAAGACCATCACCCGTCACCCACAGCCGCCCCGTTGGTGCCCGCAGATCTCTGGATCATTTAGCAGCTCTCTGGACCATTTAGCACCGAGGAACTCGGGGCTGTGACCCGGGAGCTGCCGGTAGGAATGGATAAATTCACCGTTTCGTATGTTGGTGTGTGAGCACTTGGTGATTTCACTGCTCTCGCTGGTCTCTACCAATGGGTCCTGCTGCACCTGGGCTCTACCTGCAGACACTGGCAGGGAGATGAAGAAAAGCCATCGGAAGTGTTTTTGCACTGGATGTTTTTTCCCAAAACAAAGGGCACAGCAGCAGTCAAACCAATACGGAGAAGAATTTTAAGAGGAAATAAAGGTGTGTAGTAGTTGAAATGTCCATTAATATTTGTTGGAGAGAGGTGAGCGGAAAAGAGAAGTGGATTGGTGAAGTCACTGAAGAATGGAAAGCTGCGGGATTAAGCCAAGCGAAGAGAGGAAGAAAAGTAGGAAAGGGGAAGGACGGACTGCACGAATTCACTGAAGGACAGAGAGTAAAGCAAGGAAAGAATAACGGCTCGACAAAGAAAAAAGCGATGAGTGTTCCCAGGGAATACTTTATGGACCAGAGGGAGGGAGGGCTGAGAAGATAGTTCGGGAGAAGTGTTTTGTGAAGAACCTACCAGACAGGAGGGTAGCCTCGAGGAATATGCACGTCCACCCCAGGGGGCTGCCCCGGCCCCTACGGTCTCCGGCCGCCAGCCCTGTGCACAGATCAAAACCGCGGTCAGCGCCACCAGCCCCGCTCTCCGACAGCGCCGCAGCCGCCGATCCGCTTCCCGGCGCCTCGCTGCCCCGCCAGTCCCGACCGTCTGCTCCTGGAGGGCCACCTCCTCTCCGCCTCCTCTGCCTTCCTCTCCCTCCTCCCCTGTCCTCCTCCGACAAATCCGCCCCGGGGCTGGGACAGGCGCTGGCGCCTCTCGGGCTCTCCTCGGGTGCTGGTTGGAGGCGGAGGCCAGGCGACAGCGGTGGTAGCGCGGCGGCGGTCCGTACTCTGCACCGTAGAACCGGCGGGGCCGGGCTGGGTGGCAGGGGTGGTGTTTGGTATCGAGGATCTTCAGATTGACAGGCCATGTGCTTCTTACACCGCCATCGTCTCTTCCCTCACATCTCTCTTTTGACACGTGGAGACTCCTGAATTGTCCTCCAGGGCAAGCGCTTGCGAGAATGGTCGAGGGGCACGAGAGGCAGAACATCCCTCCGGGCTCAGTGCCCTCCGGACTCAACCTCTCCTGGCCTTTCCCGTGGAACATCCCTGCTAGCAGTAGGAGCACTTTTGCTCGGGACAAAGACCACTTGTGGTTTTGTCGGGGGCTGTGGCACCAGTGCCACGAGGAGGCAGTGCATGGGAGAAACACCTTCCCCTGAGAAAACTCGGACGTGGCATAACCCCTCGCACTTGCTTTGGGATTCATGGAGATGCAGTCTCAGTAAGCGAGTTCTGCTGTGTCCCTCGTCCAGCTCTTCTTGCTCAGAGGACCAGGCCTCTCACACCTGAACTGGATGTACTGGAATCTGCACATTTGCAGCAGGTTGAGGGGCACTCAGAGGCACATTCAAAAATTTCATTCTCTTTCCCATCTGTGTCACCTCCGTAGGACATAAATGACCACCAAAGCAGGGTGTGATCTATTGCCATGTGAACTGGAAACCCCAGGTCATCTCCTCAGGGCATTCATCACAGACCTGCCATCCGCTCTTGGCACTCACAATAGAACCACAACTTCCAGCGCTGGCTTCTCACCCGGCACACAGAGATTCTTTTGCCTTCCTTGGAGAGACCGGAAGAACTAGACAGGGTGTATCTGTTTGCATTGCACAGACAAGTCTTGAGCACACACCTGCTGTTGGTGTGGGGAGATGACCCTGAGCAAGAACAATTGCCATCAACCTCCTGGGGAGACCTTGAAGTTATGTGGGACAAAGAGTGTCTCGGTGTCACATTGCATTTACGGTTCTAAATCCTGGCAAAGCCCATGCGTGCAGCTCCGGGATGTGCTTCTCTTGGACAGAGCTCCGTGTTTCCATCTCTCAGGCGGTGGGGCATCTCAGATAGTGGCAGAGCAGGTGGCACCCCACAAGGGCTTAGGTGCATCCAGGCTCCTGGCGTGGCAGCAGGAACCCCAGGAGATACTGCCCCTGCTGCCATGAACTGTCTGTGTCTGTGTGCAAGCGAAGGACTCGTGTGTCTGAAAACCCTCCTGTGACCGAGCAGTGAGCCCCCGCCAGAGCACCACTGACTCTTGGCCAACTGGCCATCCACCAGGACCCCAGAGGCCATTTTCCAGCGCTGCTATGCAGAATATCATTCCCAGTCTGTCCGGACATTCGGGGTTGCCCCATCACAGGGACAGAATCTGGCACTTCCCCTCGTTGAACTTCCTCTGGTTGAGGATTGCCCAAACCTCTGATTTGAGGTCTCTCTGCGGGGCCTCCGTCTTCCATGAGGCCCTGGAGTGTTACAATGGCCCCTTGATTGCTTGGGAATGTGCAGTGTTCTGTGTTCCATGTGTTACATGAGGCCCCATATTGTCACAATGGCACTGAAATGGGAGAGGATCTCCATCCTTAATGGCTTCGTAAATCAGAAGTTTTTCTTAGATAAAAATCCTAATCAACAAAGGGGTTTGCTTTCTTGGCATGGTAGCAGTCTTGTCTTTTCTTTTAAGACTACAATTAGTTGTAGGAGAGAGAATGTAGATGATACATGGAAACTAATAGAGAGTGTATCATGTGCCCATCTTCAAGAAATTAGCTTACAGGCCTCAGAAAACTTGTTTAATAAGAGATTGTTCTGTTAAGAAGAAAGTCTTACATTGTTTAAGCAAATGGGAAGTTCTAAGACACGTCTTAGCTGGTCCTCAAGCATTTAGTTTAGGGGTTAGGGGTCGGAGAGATCAATCAGAGATGCTACGAGGCCTGCTAAGGGAGAAGACCACTCTGTGAAAATGACTGCCCCTCCCAGAAGAAATGGACGCTAGATGGCAGTCTTGCTCCACGAATAAAATCCAAGAGGCTATTTGACCCTAAAATCAGAAGAGAATTTTGGACTGCTTGTGAAGGGGAGGGTCTTTCAAGTATCACTGTATTTATACTCCGAAATTTATACTGATTCTTTGATTCATGCATGGCAGAGTACCCCCATGAATCCCCAGCTGGCATATTAAAGAAATGTTCAATCCAATGGTTTCTGGTCTTTTGTTTTATCCCTTTGATTCCATGAAGTTCCAAAGATATCCCACGGTTTGTTTAATTCCATGAGGTCCCGCACATCCCAATGATGTCCCTTAAGTCCCTGGTTTCTGTAGTTTCTCAGGGAACATTTGCTTCTATGAGGCAGGGCAGTGCCACGACGGCCACTTGATTCCGTGAGTTCCCCCAGTCTCCCAGCAGTCCTTTGGTTCCATGAGAGCCTGCAATGTTGCAGTGGGTTGACCTTACCTGGATGCCAGGTGCCCACCAAGCTGCTCTATTGCTGCCCTTCCCAGTCAGACAGAAGAGACAGAATAAGATGGAAAATTATTTCTACTTTGAGATCAGGCACTTTACTAAAGCAAAAGCCAAAGTTTGCGCATGCATAAGTGAAGAGGAAAATAAAAAGATTTTCTCTCTACTTCCTGTCAGCAGCGATACCTGGCCACTTCATGGGAAGCAGGGCTTCACCACACAGAGAAGCCGCTCAGAAGGCATGTATTGTAAAAAAATGGATTTTCCCCCTTTCCTGTTCCTTTCCTGAGCTCTTGTAGCTGAGCTGACGCCATATATTCTGCAAAGTCCCTTTGGTCCATTTGGCTCAACTGACCTGTCTGTATCGCCTCCCATGATCTTGCCCCCGATTCAGGGGACGTAGCTGACAATGCAGATGCTGCACCAGCCCTGTTCAGCAGTTGCCAAAGCACTGGTGTGATTAACCCCTTTGTAGCTCCCAATGCAAAGCACAGCACTGTGACGCCTGCAGTGAGAAAATGAACTCCAGCTCAGACAGACCCAACACATGTGGGATTCTGAAATGTCTCAGGGTTCCTTTGGTTCCACGATGCCCCTCTCAGACCTGGCAGTAGAAAAATAAATCAAAAAATTGAGAAGAAATCATCTTAAAGTCATGCTAAGCCTGTCTTCTACAGTCCAGAATCTATATATGTGTGACTGCAGATACTTGGGATGAGGGTAGATGCTCAGAGGAATTCATGGGTTTGATCTAGGAAACCTGTCCCAAAGTTTTCACTGCCTTTTCCTCCTTGGACATTTCCTGATGCCCGGAGGAAGCTCATGTCCAACAGCAACTCCATCCCCCACTTCCTCCTCCTGGCTGCAGCTCTTGCACTTCTGCTTCTTCCTGGGCATCTCCCTGGCTGCCCTCCTGGGCAACGGCCTCATCCTCAGTGCCGTAGCCTGCCACCACCACCTGCACACCCCCCAGGGACTTCTTCCTGCTCCACCTCTCCCTCACACACCCGGGCTGCATCTGCACCACTCTCCCCAAAGCCATGGCCAATTCCCTCTGGAACACCAGGGGCATGTCCTACTCAGGATGAGCTGCACAGGTGTTTTTTGCTTTTCTTCTTGATCACAGCGGAGCTTGCCCTTCTCACCATCATGTCCTATGACCGCTACGTGGCCATCTGCAAAGTCCTTCACTACAGGACCCTCCTGGGCAGCAGAGCTTGTGCCCACGTGGTAGCAGCTGCCTGGGCCACTGGGAAGTGGGTCTGGTCCTGGAGCTGCAGGAGCTGCCGCCTGAGCTGATGATCTCCTGAGCAGTCCAGACATGCAGTCACTGTCCCTGTCCTCTATTGCCTCCCTTTCTTGCTGCAGGACCGGAAACGACTGTGTTGCTCTGCTGGGCTGGGGCAGGGCAGGGAGATGGGGGGACCAGGGAGGGGTTGGTCTGGGCAGTTCCAGTGACTAGAAAACCCCAATGTTCATCTGAAGTGTAGGAGTGGGCAGGGTGGGAGCATTACAGGGCTGAGGTGTGGTAGCAGGAGTGGGAGTCGTAGCAGGAGCCCAGGGAGACACTGCCCCTGCTGCAATGAACTGCCTGTGTGTGTGCCAGGGAAGGACTCGTGTCTCTGAACACCCCCGTGTGTGCATCAGTCCAGCTCAGGGTTGGACACCTCTCAGAGCCCTGACACATTTCTCTGTGTGACTCCAGGAAAACCCCCACTGTGCCAGGGAGTTACCAGATCCTTTGCTGTCACCCTCCTGGTGTCCTGTGTAATGATGAAACTAGAAAAGGTGATCATCATACCCTGGTAATTTTCTAAGAGGAGAAATGTCACTGCTGGAAAGAAGTGTCACTGCTGGAAAGAAGTGTCACTGAAGAGGTGAGAAGAGGGAACATCATTGTTTCCTTCAGTCTGTTCCACAGCAGGTTCCCCTGGAGCCCCAGGGACACCTGCGGGGAACCCAGAGGGGCAGAGAAAGGGCTGCCTTTGGCTCTTGCTGTGCTGCTCAGCTGGGCCGGGCTCCTGGCACACAGGGAAATCCTGGCAAGCGGGCAGCACTGCAGAGAGACAGCTCTGCCCAGGAGCAGCTCCTCTGCACAGCCCAGCAGGGCCGAGGCCACTGCCTGTAGGCACGAGAGAAGAGAAGAAAGGCAAAGGGAGGTTAAAGGCAGCAGAAAGATGGGAGGTGTTCAGCTGAGACACAACTTGGGGACACAACTTCACACTCCTCTGCAGAGTGAGTCTACAGGTGCAGGGCAATGTTGCTTGTGTTCCTGGAGGAATCTCCTAAAGCTACCACATCCCACAGCCTTGCACATCTGTCAGGACTCTCCCAGTTTCTCTGTTGCGCCGGAGGAGGATGTTCTCCAGGGCAGGCCTTCCCTGCAGCACCGTCAGAGGGACAGCGCAGGTGGGCTCCTTCTGCCAGGGATGGCTGTGGGGTGGGAAGGTGGGGGTGCAGCCAGGGATGCCCGGGGCTGTCCTGCAGAGCAGGGTCCCTGTGCTCCAGGGTTCTTTGTGCAGGGCAGGGACTTTGCTGCCTGCTGGGGTCAGGTCTCATCCTGCCTGGGTAGTTGCCCACCCCTCTGCAGGGAGAAGCTGTCGGTGGGTGGTGAGAACCCCAGCAGGAGCCAGGTAGGTTCTTCCTGCCGTTGCATGAGGTGTGTGTGGTCAGGGCTGTGGGAGGTCAGGGCTGCTCCCAGATCCAGATCACACCAGCACATTTCCAAGAGCACTGTCAAATGGGAAGGACAAAGCACAATTATTAGGAAGGAATGGAGCGTTTCTGAGTCAGTGTTTTCAGTTTCCTACTCCTGAGGAATCTGGGGGTTGAGAAATGGAAAAGGAGCTCCCATGTTGGACAAGTCACTGAGACTCCTGAGCTGTAACTTGGAATGCACAAGTGCTTCTGTAAGCAACTTCCTAAAGTGCTTTCGACCTCTGCTCTGTTTTTGACAGAAGCAGCATCACTTCTGCTGGACCCATCTGTTTTTTCTTTATCTGCCCTTTTCCACCTGCAAAAAGAAAAGTTGCCCAGTCAGTGCGCTGCAAACAGGCAGGTTTCTCGCAGGCCACAGTGAGTGCACAGACATTCGGATGGAGTGGTGACAGGGAAGTCATGAATGGATTTCTGATGTTGAGTCTACTGTTTTGAAATCAGAAAATGTGGTGTTGAAGTCATCGTTAGCCTTTGAGAGGGAAACAGGAGAAAAATCGGATAAATTTGTTGCTAAAAATGAGCTGCTTCAAACTGAGGTTGACCACCTTCAAAGTCTTGTTAAAATTTGGATGATTATGAAACAGTCAACTCACGGATTACCCCCATCAATACTAGACAATGCCCGCAGTATAAAGGCATAAAGCCCTCCCAGCCCCTCCAGGAATCCTCAAATCCCATCCCGGTCCCACAGGACACTCCCAACTTCGCCTTAAACCCTCCAAGGCCCCCAGACTGCCTCCCAGACCCACAAAAACCCACAAGATGCCCCCAAATCCCTCCCAGTTACCTCCAACCCTCCCAGGACCTTTCAAACCCTCTCCTAGTTGCCCCCTTCCCCTTGAGTATGCCCCCAAACTCTCTCCCAGTTCCTTCCGACATCCCCGACGATTCCCCAAAACCCCTCACAGCTGCCCCAATCTCCCCAACCTCCCTCCCAAACCCCCAAACTCCCCCAAACACCTTCCCACTTACCCCCACGACCTCCAACCCCTTCTCAGCCTCCCCATTCCTTCCCAAAGCCCCTCCCAGTTGCCGGTCCGTCCCCCAGGCTTGGATGAGGAGGTGCCCCAGGCTGATGGGCCCGCCCAGACAGGGGCGGTTCCAGCAGCATGTCAGGAGCCACCCCCTGCCCCGAAAGCTCCTGCCCGCCCTGGAGCCACCTCAGCTGCCCCTGCAGGGGAGAAATCCAGGCCGGAGCAGAGCAGGGGGCAGGGCCGGGCTGGGACCTCGATGGACGGGGGCACTGGGAGAGCAGGGGAGAGACCGGGATGGGCTGAGAGGGCACTGGGAGAGAGGGGAGACACTGGGATGGGCTGAGGGGGCACTGGGAGAGAGGGGAGACACTGGGATGGGCTGAGGGGGCACTGGGAGGGAGAGGGGAAAGTTTTTTGCCCCTTTCCTGGGCACTGGAACACCCTCTGCACCCCCGTTCCCGGCCGTGCCGGCTGTCCTTCCCCCCCAAGCCATGAACAGGTTTTGGGGCTCCCTCGTGGGTCGCAGCCAATAGAACGGCTCTGCTGGAATGATGTCATTGCCAAATTCTGCTGGACCCCTCTCCTTGTGCCGGTGAGTCATCCGATAGAACATCGAAACTTCCACGGGGGCTGCCGGGAGCAGGGTGGTGATGGCGGGGGAGGGGAGGATCGGGATTGAACCCGATTGGTCCCGATCGATCCCGGCCCCAGGGTCTCCCCCCGCTGCGCTGTTTTTCACGTGCGGCCCCAACGAGGCCATGGTGGTGTGGGGTGAGTTCAGGGGGTCCGGGGGCTCCTGGTGACCCCTCCGAATCTCCCCCAAGACTCTCGGGAATTGCCCAGATCCCCCCCAAGACTCCTGGGGACCCTCCGCCTTTCCCCCTCCTCCCCCAAATCTCCTGTGCATCCCCTTAACCCTTGAAAATCTCCTGGGACCACCTCAGACCCCCAGACTCCCTCCTGGGGACCCCCAAACACTCTTCAGGACTCCGGGGCCCCTCCTGACCCCCTCCTAGAGTCTTTTGGGTGTCACCAACCCTTTACGGCGGAGTTCTCCGTCCATTTTTCCACCCTGGACTGCTGGGGGTCCACCCCCCCAAGAAACTACTGGGAACTCCCCAGTGTCCCACCACGAGATTCCTGGGTCCCTCCCCCCCCCGACCCCCTGTGGGTGCCCCCATCCTTTCTTCCCCTCGAAAATATTCTTGGGGGTCCCCCAATGTCTCCTCCAGCCCCCATCCTGCCAGGGATGGATTTGGAGGGATCTCCTTCCCCTTCCCTCTGGCCCGAAGGCAAATGCCCTCCCTGTCCTTCTTCCTTCGCCCCCAGGCAGAAAAGAGAAGAGAAACAGCCAGTTGGCCCTGGCAGGTGTGGGTGTGTGCAGGCTGTGGTTGAGTGGTTGAGGAGGGAGAGGAGGGGGCTGGTGTTTGGGCCAAGTCCAGCAGGTGATGTCTTTTGTATCTGGCAGTCCTTGGTCAGCTCCACGACCATCCAGTTGTCAGTGTTCATGACATACCCATCAGCCCTTCTCTTCTTGGCTCCTACACTTGCCAACCCTAAGCTGCTCCTAAGTTCTCTTGCTGTCAGTTCATAAAGAGGTCTTGTCAAGTGTTACTGATTTAGAAACTAAACCCTGACATCTTTGTCTTTGCCAAAGATGTGTGTGAAAGGGCAGTGCTGTTGCAAAGCAGTGTTGAGCTTCACATTGGGTGACTTGGCAGCTTCCTCTGCATCACCCATGCACCCTGGGTTTCTTTGAAAAGTACTTTTCACTCCAAATGTGACAGCACATTAGCCTGTAGGACATCCTGTCCCCAAATGGATAACTGTAAATATTAATAATAAAAAAGTGACCCCCTCCATTATTCAAGAAAAGCTTGTATCTCTGTACTAAAAGCATCCAAGGGTCACGTCCCCCAGTTTTCTATCTGACAAGGGTTTGGAGGGGCTGCTTTGTGCAGGGAACCCTTTGGGGGCCACTTGCACATGGGTAGGGCTGCACTCTGGGGGTGTGGGGCCTTGGTTCTTTGGTTGCCAGGGGCCACTGTGAGTCACTGAGCCGGGGTGGGGACAATGGGCAGGGCTGGCTGGGACAGGCTGTGGCACCTGTGACATAAAATGGAAGTGTCCCCGTGGGGCAGCTCTGCAGGGCCCATCAGGGGATGCTGCCCAGTTGCAGCCTGTGCTGTGAGGAGCACGCACACAGGGAGAGGCTGGGCCGGACGAGGGCC
The DNA here is from genome assembly GCF_025592945.1 of Manacus candei. Taxonomy (NCBI): domain Eukaryota; kingdom Metazoa; phylum Chordata; class Aves; order Passeriformes; family Pipridae; genus Manacus; species Manacus candei. The sequence goes on from NW_026138185.1 coordinate 1,060,538, forward strand.
AGGGCAGCAAGGTTGCCCCAGGGAGTGGGTTCTGCCCCTGCCGGCAGGGCCCAGCCCCTGGTAGGAGCGCCTTGGGCAGGGCCCGGTGCTGCTGCTGCGGCAGGGGGTGAGGCCTTGCCGCCTGCCAGCTGCCTGGGCCCCTGTCCTTGCTGCGCCACATCCCCGAGGCTCCATCCCCACTCCCCCAGCGCCAGCTCCCTCCTTCCCAGCCCCAAGCAAGCCCTTCTCTGTGTCCTCCTGCAGGCCATGGCTTTCACAACATTCCTTTTGGTGCTTGTGCAAAGCATCATCCAGTCCCTGCAGGCGGTCGGGGAGGGGCTGCACAAGACTCAGTGAGCTTGGAGGTCTTTTCCAAGCTGAAGGACTCTTGGATTCTGTGATTGTGTGCTGGATTCAGCTGGGTCCGTGTTAGCAGCATTAGTTTGCTCCCAAAGTTTCCTCACTGTCAGCTCTTGTGGCCTAAGGCTTGAGCTCCTTTAACTCCTTGTGCTGAGCTACTGATGGGAAAGGAGAGGCCTCTGCGTGCAGATTCCTTGTGTTCCCTGTAGAATAGTGAGGGAGAAGGTGTAGTCAAGTGGGAAGAGGAGTACTGTTTGTGTGTGGCCTCCTATGTGGCCTTGGCACCTTTGAGGGGCTTGAAGGAGAAAAGAGCTTTGTTAAAGTGAGAAGTGAAATAGTGTGTTGGCTGTTCTCTCTGCAGGGAGAAGCTGTCGGTGGGGGAGGGGTCACCGAGTGGGGGAGAGGCCGTAAAGTGGGGGAGGGGCCACCGAGTGGGAGAGGGGTCACAGAATGGGGGAGGGGTCACAGAGTGGGGAAGGAGCCACAGAGTGGGGGAGGGGTGATAAAGTGGGGGAAGGGTCTGAGAGTGGGGGAGGGGCCATAAAGTGGATGAGGGGCCATAGAGTGGGGGAGGGGTCAGAGAGTGGGGGAGGGACCATGAAGTGGGAGAGGGGTCACAGAGTGGGGTAGGGGCTACAGAATGGGGTAGGGGCCACAGAATGGGGAAGGGGCCATAAAGTGTGGGAGGGGCCACAGGGTGGGGGAGGGGTGACAGCCTGGACTCGGGGGGTCAGGGCAGTGACCTCGGGGAGGGGGAGGGGTCAGGGCATGGGGTAGGGGTCTCACCTGATCCCAGGGCTATCGGGGCCATGGTGGGTCCGAACCTGGTGGGGACACCCAAGTTTTTCCCAAATTTCCCCTCATTTTTCCCAGTTTTTAATCCATTTCTCCCAAATTTCCCACTCTTTCCCCAATTTTCCCCCCATTTCCCCCATTTTTCCCAAATTTCCCCATTTTTCTCAATTTTTCCCCATTTTGTTTCCAAATTCCTTCCATTGTTCCCAAATTTCCCCCATTTTTCCCATTTTCCCCAAATTTCCCCCCATTTTTCCCAACTTTCCCCAATTTTTCATCCAATTTTACCCAAATTCCCCCATTTTTTTCTCAATTCAACCCATTTTTCCCAAATTTCCCCATTTTCCCCAAATTCCGCCATTTTTTCCCAATTTTTTCCTAAATTTCCCCTAATTTTTCCCAATTATCCCCCATTTTTCCTGATTTTTCACCCGTTTTCCCCAAATTTCTTACTTTTTTCCCAGTTTTCCCTCCATTTCCCCTCAAAATCCCCCATTTCCCCAAATTTCTGACTTTTCCCCCAAAATTTCCCCCGTTTTTCCACATTTTCCCGGATTTTCCCCCAGTTTTCCTAAATTTCCCCCCATTTTTCCGCATTTTTATCAATTTTCCCCAAATTTCCCACTTTTTTCTCAACTTTTCCCCCATTTTTCCCAATTTTTCATTCGTGTTCACCAAATTTCCCACTTTTTTCCCCAATTTTTCCCCATTTTCCCCAAAATTCCTGGTTTTTTCCCCCCCATTTTTTCCACTGGGGAAATTTGGGAAATTTGGAAAACTGGGGACCCAAAAATCCAAGAAAATGTGGGGAAATTGGGGATAAATGTGGGGAAAATCTGGAGAAAAATCTGTGAAAATGTGGGAAAAATGGGGGGCAAATCAGGAAAATGGTGAAAAATCTGGGAAAATGTGGGCAAATGGGGAAATTGCGGAAAATTCTGGGAAAAATGTGAGAAAAATCCGGGGAAATGGGGAAAAATGGGGGAAAATGGGGAAAAATATGGGAAAATATGGAAAAATGAGGGAAAAAAGGGGGAAAATGGGGAAAAATGTGTGAAAATCTGGGAAAATGTGGGAAAAATGGGGGGGAAATCTGGGAAAATGGGGGGAAATCGAGAAAAAATCTTGGAAAATGGGGAAAAAATTGGGAAAAAACTGGGGAAATGGGGAAAAATTGGGAAAAAACCTGGGAAATTCTGGGGAAAATGGGAGAAAATCTGGGAAAAATGTGGAAAACATGTGGGAAAAATCATGGAAAATGGGGGGAAATTGGGAAAAAATCGGGGGAAATGTGGGAAAAAAAGGGGGGAAATCTGGGAAAATGGGGAAAATAATTGGGAAAAAATCTGGGAAAAAATGGGAAAAATGAGGAAAAATCTGGGGAAATAGGGAGAAAATCTGGGAAAATGTGGGAAAATGGGGAAAAATCGGAGAAAATGGGGGCGAAATGGGGAAAAATCTGGGGAAAATGGGGAAAATGGGGAAAAATCTGGGAAAATGTTAAAAATTGGGAAAAACTGTGGGAAAATGGGGGAAATGAGGAGAAATCCGTGAAAATGGGGGAAAATGAGGAAAAATGTGTGAAAATGGGAAAAAATGGGAAAAAAATCTGGAAAAATGTGGGAAAATCGGGAAAAATCAAGAAAAATGGGGGAAAATCTGGGAAAATGTGGGAAAAAGTGGGAAAATCTGGACGAAAATCTGGAGAAAAATCTGAGAAAATGTGGGAAAAATGGGAAAGAATGTGGGAAAAATCTGGGAAAATGTGGGAAATTGTGGGAAAAGTGGAGGAAAAATCTGGGGAAAATCCGGGAAAATGGGGAAAAAATAGGGAAAAATCTGGGAAAATCTGGGAGAAATCTGGGAAAATGGGGACAAACCGGGGGGGAAATGCTGGAAATTCTGGGGAAAATAGGGGGGAAATGGAGAAAAATGGGAAAAAATCCCAGAAAATGGGGAATAATGGGGAAAGATTTAAAAAAATGGGAAAAAATCTTGGGAAAATCTGGGAAAAATGGGGAAAAAATCTGGGAAAATGTGGACAAAATGGGAGAAAATCCAGGAAATGGGGAAAAATGGGGAAAGATAAAAAAAATTTTGGAAAAATGGGGCAAATATGGGAAATTCTGGGAAAAATGCAGGAAAATGGGGGAAGAAATCTGGGCAAATCTGGGAAAAATGTGAGAAAAAATGGGGGAAAATGTGGAAAAAATGGGAAAAAAATCTGGGAAAATCTGGAGAAAAATGTGGGAAAATGTGGGAAAATGTGGGAAAAATGTGGAAAAAATGGGGAAAAATCTGGGAAAATGGGGGGAAAATCTGGGAAAATCTGGAGAAAATGGGGAAAAATCTGGGAAAATGGGGGAAAAATGGGAAAAAATCTGGGAAAACGTAGGAAAATTGGGAAAAATCTGGAAAATGGGGAGGAAATGGGGAAAAATTCAGGAAAATGTGGAAAAATGGGGGAAAATCTGGGAAAAATGGGGAAAATGGGGGGAAATGTGGAAAAATGGGGAAAAATGTGGAAAAACTGGGTTAAACTGGGAGGAACTGGGAGAAACTGGGCCAGAGGGAAAGGGATGTTGCCGTGGAAATATGAGCCCGCCCCTCCCACACCCGGCCCAGGGCCCACGGGGGGGGGAACTGGGTTAAACTGGGACATACTGGGAGGCACTGGGGGGGACACTGGGAGTTACTGGGAGCTACTGGAAGCTACTGGGGGGTCACTGGGGTTACTGGGATGGACACTGGAGTTACTGGGAGCTACTGGGGGGGTCACTGGGGTTACTGGGAGCTACTGGGGTGGACACTGGGGTTACTGGGATGGACACTAGGATTACTGGGAGTTACTGGGAGCTACTGGGGGGGTCACTGGGGTTACTGGGAGCTACTGGGGTGGACACTGGGGTTACTGGGATGGACACTAGGATTACTGGGAGTTACTGGGAGCTACTGGGATAGACACTGGGGTTACTGGGAGCTACTAGGAGCTACTGGGGGGGTCACTGGGGTTACTGGGGGGGTCGCTGGAGATACCGGAGGCATGACTGGGGTTACTGGGAGCTACTGGGAGCCACTGGGAGTGGCCCATCCCCCTCCCTCCCCAAGGTCACCCCAAGGACACGGAGGGGGGGGAGGGGGGGAAGCCCTGCCCCCTCCCAGTCCCTCCCAGTCCCTCCCAGTTCCCTCCCAGTCCCTCCCAGTACCTGAACTGGTCACACTGGGAGCGGCTCCAGGTCCCCCCTCTAGTTTGGGCCCCCGGGGCTATTTTTGGGACCCAGTGATGTCACTGGGGGGGAGGGGCCTCGAGGGGGTGGCCCCTCCCCTCTCCCTTCCCAGTACAGACCAGTAAGGGACCAGTAACGGCCCCAGTGGGGGGGGGAGGGGTAGGAGGGAACACTGAGGGTGGGGATGGAGCAGGATGGTCCTTGAGCGTGGGGGAAGGGCAGGAGGTTCCCTGAGGGTGGGGGAAGGGCAGGACCGTCCCTGAGGGTAGGGGAGGGGTAGGCGGGTCCCTGAGGGTGAGGGAGGGGCAGGAGGGACCCCGAGGTGGGGGGAGGAGCAGGAGGGTCCTGAGGATTGGGGAGGGGCAGGGAGGGACCCCGAAAGTGAAGGAGGGGCCCTGAGGGTCCCTGAGGTTGGGGGAAGGGTAGGAAGTTCCCCGAGGGTGGTGGAGGGGCAGGAGAGTCTCTGAGGTTGGGGGAGGGGTCCTGAGGGCCCCTGAAGGTGGGGGAGGGGCAGGGAGGGCTCCTGAGAGTGGGGGAGGGGTAGCAGGTTCACTGGGGGCAGGGGAAGGAAGGGACCCTGAGGGTGGGGGAGGGACAGGAGGGACCCTGAGGGTTGGGGAGGTACAGGAAGGTGGGGGAGGGGCTTTGGGGGGGCCCTTAAAGGTGGGGGGAGGGGCTGAAAGTGGGTCCATCATTGGGAGGGGACACGCCCACCCAAAACCCAGTAAGTCCCAGTTGAGCTCCCAGTTCCGGGAGGGGGAGAGGATGCAAAAGACAGGCCCGCTTGCAGAGGCTATGGCCACCTTGGGATGGGACACGCCCACCAGGGAGAGACCACGCCCACCTAAAGAAGGGACACGCCCACCCCCAAATCACTAAGTCCCAGCTGAGTTCTGCCTTAACTGGTCCTTACTGGTCCCACCACCCCATTCCGCGTTCCAGTGACCCGTACTGGTCCATACTGGTTTATACTGGTCTATCCTGGTTTATACTGGTCTGTACTGGTCTGACCTTGATGGAGATGCTGAAGTGCTCCCAACCCCCTTAACTGGTCCTTACTGATCCCACCACCCCATTCCGTGTTCCAGTGACCCGTACTGGTTTATATTGGTCTATACTGGTCCATACTGGTTTATACTAATCTATACTGGTCTATACTGGTCTGTACTGGTCTGACGTTGACAGAGATGCTGAAGTGCGCCCAACCCCCTTAACTGGTCCTTACTGGTCCCACCGCCCCATTCCCCGTTCCAGTCACCCGTACTGGTCCATACTGGTTTATACCGGTTTATACTGGCCCATACTGGTCTATACGGGTCTATACTGGTTTATACTGACCTGACCTTGATGGAGATGCTGAAGTGCCCCCAACCCCCTTAACTGGTTCTTACTGGTCCCACCACCCCATTCCCCGTTCCAGGGACCCGTACTGGTCCATACTGGTTTATACTGCTCTACCCTGGTTTATACTGGTCTGTACTGGTCTGACCTTGATGGAGATGCTGAAGTGCCCCCAACCCCCTTAACTGGTCCTTACTGGTCCCACTACCCCATTCCCCATTCCAATGACCCGTACCGGTCTGTACTGGTTTATACTGGTCTATACAGGTCTATACCAGTCCATACTGGTCTATACTGGTTTATACTGGTCTGTACTGGTCTGACCTTGACGGAGATGATGAAGCGCCCTCAACCCCCTTAACTGGTCCTTACTGATCCCACCACCCCATTCCCTGTTTCAGTGACCCGTACTGGTTTATATCAGTTTATACTGCTCTACCCTGGTTTATACTGGTCTATACTGGTCCATACTGGTTTGTACCGGTCTGTACTGGTCTGACCACCACCCTGCTCGCTGTTCTAGTGACCTGTACTGGTCCATACTGGTCCATACTGGTCCGTACTGGTTTTTTACTGGTCTATACTAGTCTATACTGGTCTATACTGGTCTACACTGGTCTATACTGGTCTATAATGGTCTGACCTTGATGGAGATGCTGAAGTGTCCCCAAGCCCTTTAACTGGTCTTTATCGGTCCCACTGCCCCATTCCCCATTCCAGTGACCCATATTGGTCTATACTGGTCCATACTGGTTTATACTGGTCTATACCGATCTATACTGGTCTATGCTGCTCTGTACTGGTCTGACCTTGATGGAGATGCTGAAGTGCCCCCAACCCCCTTAACTGGTCCTTACTGGTCCCACCTCCCTGCTCCCCATACCATTGACCCATACCGGGTCGTGGTGGCAAGAACCCCAGCAGGAGCCAGGTGGGGTCTCCCTGCCATTGGATGAGTGCTCTGGGAGGTCAGGGATGCTCACAGATCCAGATCACACCAGCACATTTCCAAGAGCACTGTCAAATGGGAAGGGCAAAGCACAATTATTAGGAAGGAATGGAGCTTTTCTCAGTCAGTGTTTCCAGTTTCCTACTCCTGAGGAATCTGGGGGTTGAGAAATGGAAAAGAAACTCTCATGTTGGACAAGTCACTGAGACTCCTGAGCTGTAACTTGGAATGCACAAGTGCTTCTGTAAGCAACTTCCTAAAGTGCTTTCGACCTCTGCTCTGCTTTTGACAGAAGCAGCATCACTTCTGCTGGACCCATCTGTTTTTTCTTTATCTACCCTTTTCCACCTGCCTGAGGTTTCTCTCAGGTCAAAGTGAGTGCACAGACATTTGGATGGAGTGCTGACAGGGAAGTCATGAATGGATTTCTGATGTTGAATCTACTGTTTTGAAATCAGAAAATGTGGTGCTGAAGTCATCGTTAGCCTTTGAGAGGGAAACAGGAGAAAAATCGGATAAACTTGTTGCTAAAAATGAGCTGCTTCAAACTGAGGTTGACCACCTTCAAAGTCTTGTTGCGCCAGAGTGCAGAGAGAAAACTTGCTAAAAAAACAGGCTCCTGGTTTGGTCAGGCAACTTCCTAAACCAGTGTCTTACCCTGGCATTGAGACTTGGGAAACCACAGAGAACCCTGATTCTAAGTCTCAGCAGAGAAAGAAACAAGGAGAATTTGAAGTTCAACTGATGTTTCTAGAGTCTCCCAGCTTTCCTCACATTAATGAAAATAGACTGAGTGATCCCTGTGATAATTCTTTAGATTCTGAAGATTATTCTTTACCTCCCTCAATTTCCTTTGTGCCTGATAGTGAATCCACTAAAAAACCTTGGACTCAAAAAGAGAACCCGACCCAGAAAACAACTCAATTCATTCTGATTCAAGTGGTTAAAGAGCAGAAGCATTATGGCCATAAACCTGGACAAATTAAAAGCCAACCAGTGAAATCCTATCAATATATCACATACCTTGGGATTCCACTTTGTTCTCATCAACAGTTAATACAATTTCCAATGGATATGGGGACAAAATGTTGGCAGCAAAATGCCAAAGATGGGATTAAAACCCAGACAAAAAAAGAATTAAAATCACTGGAGAAAAAGAAGAAACCAGTCTTCAACCAAGAGCTTCACCCTGTTACTGTTTTGTTGATATTACCTTTTTGCTTTTTATTCTAATAATCATATTGTATGTTAAAATTTGGATGATTATGAAACAGTCAGCTCACTGATTACCCCCATCAATACTAGACGATGCCCGCAGTATACACCCGTCCCAGCCCCTCCAGGAGCCCTCAAATCCCATCCTGGTCCCACAGGACACTCCCAACTTCCCCTCAAACACTCCGAGGCCCCCAGATTGACTCCCAGATCCAGAAAACTCTTGCTGCCTGCCCATGGAGTGCCCAGTGTGGCCCACCAACTGCATCACAAAGCCAAAGCTTCCAGGCTTTCTTTCCTGGGAATTAGGGCTGTTGTTTCCTATTTTCAGCCATGCCTCCCAACTGATAGCCCGACTCCCAAACTGCTAGCATGTCTGTTGATACAGAATTGTTAAAATAAACCTTGTCAGTATATGTTTTCAGACACCGATTATTTAGTGTCGTTTCACTTTAATCCACCCCAAGGGAATTATTAATAAATACCTGAGTTACACCGTCTCCCCTTTTCCTGGGGCGGGTTGTAACACCAATCAGCACTGACTCCGCCCAGTAGGCATAGCAAAGGAAGTTTCCTTTTGGTTTAGGGTTTAGTGTTAGGGTTAGGGTTAGGGTTAGGGTTAGGGTTAGGTTTTGAGTTAGGGTTAGGGTTAGAAAGGGTTAGGGTTAGGGTTAGGAAATTTAGGGTTAGAGTTAGCAAGAGTTAGGGTTAGGGTTAGGGTTAGGTTTAGGGTTAGCAAAAGACAGGGTTACTGTTAGGGTTAGGGTTAGGGTTAGGGTTAGGGGTATGGGTAAGGGTTAGGGTTAGGAAGAATTTGTCTCAGTGCGCGATCTAACAATCGCGGTTTTAGCCCATTCTGGACACGGAGCGGTGCCCAATAAGCCCCTCTCAGGCTATAAGCCCGATTCATTGCCCACCGCTGTCAGAATCTTTTGCTTTTTCTCTTGGGTCTCTGCTTTTGCTGTTGCTGTTCAGTTGCGTGTCTGGCAGAATACCCACCGCTGTCCGGTATGTACTCTGCTTCTATAGAGCACTGACCCCGCCCACTGGGTGGAGTCGAGAGGTGGAGTCCGTGTTGATTGTTCTGCGTCACTGGCTCCGCCTACTGGGCGGAGTCAGTGCTGATTGGTGTTACAACCCACCCCAGGAAAAGGGGAGAGGGGGTAACTCAGGTTTTTATTAATAATTCCCTTGGGGTGGATTAAAGTGAAACGACACTAAATAATCGGTGTCTGAAAACATATACTGGTAAGGTTTATTTTAACAATTCTGTATCAACAGGCATGCTAGCAGTTTGGGTGCTGTCATACCACAATGTGACACAGAGATAACCTTTGGGGGGGGGAAAGAAAATACATAGGGGAGAGAAAGGCAGGATAAGAGCAAGGGAGAGTAAGAGAAAGAAAAGCTGAGAGTGGACAGATGTATATAGTCACCGCCCTCGGGGTCCAGCAATGCTTCCATGTCTGTCAGTTGAAGTGGTGGCCTTGATCTGCCGGGGGTGAAGGAGGGAAGTCCCCATACTCCAAGAAGTTATGAGTTATAGCCATGATTAGTGTCACGGACCATACCTCGAGCCTCCAACATCTCGAGGGTTGCAGTCTCTCTTCTAAGGTTAGGGAACAGGCTTTGGGCATAGCTTGCAGTTACTGTGTGGACCAATTGTCAGAGACTGAAATGGTTAATGATTTATGCATTCTAGGAGACTTTTCAGGCTTTTGACTTGCATGATACCTCTGATGAGCAGTCGGGCCCCTCCCTCCCTCCAGTGCTGACGGTGTGAAGCCCTGAAAAGGCAAGAGCTGAGCTTACAGGCTTTTGACTGTTGATAGGGTGCCATTAGGGTTAGGGTTAGGGTAAGGGTTAGGGTTAGGGTTAGGGTTAGGGTTAGGGGTTAGGGTTAGGGTTAGGGTTAGGGTTAGGGTTAGAGCTGAGCTTACAGGCTTTTGACTGTTGATAGGGTGCCATTAGGGTTAGGGTTAGGGTAAGGGTTAGGGTTAGGGTTAGGGTTAGGGTTAGGGGTTAGGGTTAGGGTTAGGGTTAGGGTTAGGGTTAGGGTTAGGGTTAGGGTTAGGGTTAGGTAGAATGTGTCAGAATGCGAAATCTAGCAATCGCTGATTAGTATTTAGGGTTAGAGTGAGGCAGAATCTGTCGCAATTCGCGATCTAACAATCGCGGGTTTAGCCCATTCCAGACACGCAGCGGTGCCCAATAAGCCCCTCTCAGGCTATAAGCCCAATTCACTGCCCACCGCTGTCAGTATCTTTTGCTGTTTCTTTTGGGTGTCTGCTTTTGCTGTTGCTGTTCTGTTGCGTGTCTGGCAGAATACCCACCGCCGTCCGGTATGTGCTCTGCTTATATAGGGCACTGGTCCCGCCCACTGGGCGGAGTCAAGAGACGGAGTCAGCGCTGATTGGTCCACGTCACTGGTTCCGCCTACTGGGCGGAGTCAGCGCTGATTGGTCCACACAGTAACTGCTAACTATGCGCAAACCCTGTTCCCTAACCCTAACCTTAAAAGGGAGACTGCAAGCTATGCGCAAACCCTATTCCCTGACCCTAACCCTAAAAAAGAGACTGCAAGCTATGCGCAAACCCTATTCCCTGACCCTAACCCTAAAAAAGAGACTGCAAGCTATGCGCAAACCCTGTTCCCTGACCCTAACCCTAAAAAAGAGACTGCAAGCTATGCGCAAACCCTGTTCCCTGACCCTAACCCTAAAAAAGAGACTGGAAGCTATGCGCAAACCCTATTCCCTGACCCTAACCCTAAAAAAGAGACTGCAAGCTATGTGGAAACCCTGTTCCCTAACCCTAACCTTAAAAAAGAGACTGTTTGCTACTAGGGTTCGGGTTTTAGAGTTTAGGGTTTTAGGGTTTAGGGTTTTAGGGTTTTAGGGTTAGGGTTTTTTTTAGGGTTAGGGTTAGGGTTTTTTTTAGGGATAGGGTTAGGGTTTTTTTTAGGGTTAGGGTTAGGGTTAGGGTTTTTTTTAGGGTTAGGGTTTTTTTTAGGGTTAGGGTTAGGGTTAGGGTTAGGGTTTTTTTTAGGGTTAGGGTTTTTTTTAGGGTTAGGGTTAGGGTTTTTTTTAGGGTTAGGGTTTTTTTTAGGGTTAGGGTTAGGGTTTTTTTTAGGGTTAGGGTTTAGGGTTAGGGTTAGGGTTAGGGTTAGGGTTAGGGTTAGGGTTAGGGTTAGGGTTAGGGTTAGGGTTAGGGTTAGGGTTAGGGTTAGGGTTAGGGTTAGGGTTAGTTAGGGTTAGGGTTAGGGTTAGGGTTAGGGTTAGGGTTAGGGTTAGGGTTAGGGTTTGGGTTAGGGTTAGGGTTAGGGTTAGGGTTAGGGTTAGGGTTAGGGTTTAGGGTTAGGGTTAGGGTTAGGGTTAGGGTTAGGGTTAGGGTTAGGGTTAGGGTTAGGTTTAGGGTTAGGGTTAGGGTTAGGGTTAGGGTTAGGGTTAGGGTTAGGGTTAGGTTTTGAGTTAGGGTTAGGGTTAGAAAGGGTTAGGGTTAGGGTTAGGAAATTTAGGGTTAGAGTTAGCAAGAGTTAGGGTTAGGGTTAGGGTTAGGTTTAGGGTTAGCAAAAGACAGGGTTACTGTTAGGGTTAGGGTTAGGGTTAGGGTTAGGGGTATGGGTAAGGGTTAGGGTTAGGAAGAATTTGTCTCAGTGCGCGATCTAACAATCGCGGTTTTAGCCCATTCTGGACACGGAGCGGTGCCCAATAAGCCCCTCTCAGGCTATAAGCCCGATTCATTGCCCACCGCTGTCAGAATCTTTTGCTTTTTCTCTTGGGTCTCTGCTTTTGCTGTTGCTGTTCAGTTGCGTGTCTGGCAGAATACCCACCGCTGTCCGGTATGTACTCTGCTTCTATAGAGCACTGACCCCGCCCACTGGGTGGAGTCGAGAGGTGGAGTCCGTGTTGATTGTTCTGCGTCACTGGCTCCGCCTACTGGGCGGAGTCAGTGCTGATTGGTGTTACAACCCACCCCAGGAAAAGGGGAGAGGGGGTAACTCAGGTTTTTATTAATAATTCCCTTGGGGTGGATTAAAGTGAAACGACACTAAATAATCGGTGTCTGAAAACATATACTGGTAAGGTTTATTTTAACAATTCTGTATCAACAGGCATGCTAGCAGTTTGGGTGCTGTCATACCACAATGTGACACAGAGATAACCTTTGGGGGGGGGAAAGAAAATACATAGGGGAGAGAAAGGCAGGATAAGAGCAAGGGAGAGTAAGAGAAAGAAAAGCTGAGAGTGGACAGATGTATATAGTCACCGCCCTCGGGGTCCAGCAATGCTTCCATGTCTGTCAGTTGAAGTGGTGGCCTTGATCTGCCGGGGGTGAAGGAGGGAAGTCCCCATACTCCAAGAAGTTATGAGTTATAGCCATGATTAGTGTCACGGACCATACCTCGAGCCTCCAACATCTCGAGGGTTGCAGTCTCTCTTCTAAGGTTAGGGAACAGGCTTTGGGCATAGCTTGCAGTTACTGTGTGGACCAATTGTCAGAGACTGAAATGGTTAATGATTTATGCATTCTAGGAGACTTTTCAGGCTTTTGACTTGCATGATACCTCTGATGAGCAGTCGGGCCCCTCCCTCCCTCCAGTGCTGACGGTGTGAAGCCCTGAAAAGGCAAGAGCTGAGCTTACAGGCTTTTGACTGTTGATAGGGTGCCATTAGGGTTAGGGTTAGGGTAAGGGTTAGGGTTAGGGTTAGGGTTAGGGTTAGGGGTTAGGGTTAGGGTTAGGGTTAGGGTTAGGGTTAGAGCTGAGCTTACAGGCTTTTGACTGTTGATAGGGTGCCATTAGGGTTAGGGTTAGGGTAAGGGTTAGGGTTAGGGTTAGGGTTAGGGTTAGGGGTTAGGGTTAGGGTTAGGGTTAGGGTTAGGGTTAGGGTTAGGGTTAGGGTTAGGTAGAATGTGTCAGAATGCGAAATCTAGCAATCGCTGATTAGTATTTAGGGTTAGAGTGAGGCAGAATCTGTCGCAATTCGCGATCTAACAATCGCGGGTTTAGCCCATTCCAGACACGCAGCGGTGCCCAATAAGCCCCTCTCAGGCTATAAGCCCAATTCACTGCCCACCGCTGTCAGTATCTTTTGCTGTTTCTTTTGGGTGTCTGCTTTTGCTGTTGCTGTTCTGTTGCGTGTCTGGCAGAATACCCACCGCCGTCCGGTATGTGCTCTGCTTATATAGGGCACTGGTCCCGCCCACTGGGCGGAGTCAAGAGACGGAGTCAGCGCTGATTGGTCCACGTCACTGGTTCCGCCTACTGGGCGGAGTCAGCGCTGATTGGTCCACACAGTAACTGCTAACTATGCGCAAACCCTGTTCCCTAACCCTAACCTTAAAAGGGAGACTGCAAGCTATGCGCAAACCCTATTCCCTGACCCTAACCCTAAAAAAGAGACTGCAAGCTATGCGCAAACCCTATTCCCTGACCCTAACCCTAAAAAAGAGACTGCAAGCTATGCGCAAACCCTGTTCCCTGACCCTAACCCTAAAAAAGAGACTGCAAGCTATGCGCAAACCCTGTTCCCTGACCCTAACCCTAAAAAAGAGACTGGAAGCTATGCGCAAACCCTATTCCCTGACCCTAACCCTAAAAAAGAGACTGCAAGCTATGTGGAAACCCTGTTCCCTAACCCTAACCTTAAAAAAGAGACTGTTTGCTACTAGGGTTCGGGTTTTAGAGTTTAGGGTTTTAGGGTTTAGGGTTTTAGGGTTTTAGGGTTAGGGTTTTTTTTAGGGTTAGGGTTAGGGTTTTTTTTAGGGATAGGGTTAGGGTTTTTTTTCGGGTTAGGGTTAGGGTTAGGGTTTTTTTTAGGGTTAGGGTTTTTTTTAGGGTTAGGGTTAGGGTTAGGGTTAGGGTTAGGGTTTTTTTTAGGGTTAGGGTTTTTTTTAGGGTTAGGGTTAGGGTTTTTTTTAGGGTTAGGGTTTTTTTTAGGGTTAGGGTTAGGGTTTTTTTTAGGGTTAGGGTTTAGGGTTAGGGTTAGGGTTAGGGTTAGGGTTAGGGTTAGGGTTAGGGTTAGGGTTAGGGTTAGGGTTAGGGTTAGGGTTAGGGTTAGGGTTAGGGTTAGGGTTAGTTAGGGTTAGGGTTAGGGTTAGGGTTAGGGTTAGGGTTAGGGTTAGGGTTAGGGTTTGGGTTAGGGTTAGGGTTAGGGTTAGGGTTAGGGTTAGGGTTAGGGTTTAGGGTTAGGGTTAGGGTTAGGGTTAGGGTTAGGGTTAGGGTTAGGGTTAGGGTTAGGGTTAGGGTTAGGGTTAGGGTTAGGGTTAGGGTTAGGGTTAGGGTTAGGGTTAGGGTTAGGGTTAGGGTTAGGGTTAGGGTTAGGGTTAGGGTTAGGGTTAGGGTTAGGGTTAGGGTTAGGGTTAGGGTTAGGGTTAGGGTTAGGGTTAGGGTTAGGGTTAGGGTTAGGGTTAGGGTTAGGGTTAGGGTTAGGGTTAGGGTTAGGGTTAGGGTTAGGGTTAGGGTTAGGGTTAGGGTTAGGGTTAGGGTTAGGGTTAGGGTTAGGGTTAGGGTTAGGGTTAGGGTTAGGGTTAGGGTTAGGGTTAGGGTTAGGGTTAGGGTTAGGGTTAGGGTTAGGGTTAGGGTTAGGGTTAGGGTTAGGGTTAGGGTTAGGGTTAGGGTTAGGGTTAGGGTTAGGGTTAGGGTTAGGGTTAGGGTTAGGGTTAGGGTTAGGGTTAGGGTTAGGGTTAGGGTTAGGGTTAGGGTTAGGGTTAGGGTTAGGGTTAGGGTTAGGGTTAGGGTTAGGGTTAGGGTTAGGGTTAGGGTTAGGGTTAGGGTTAGGGTTAGGGTTAGGGTTAGGGTTAGGGTTAGGGTTAGGGTTAGGGTTAGGGTTAGGTTAGGGTTAGGGTTAGGGTTAGGGTTAGGGTTAGGGTTAGGGTTAGGGTTAGGGTTAGGGTTAGGGTTAGGGTTAGGGTTAGGGTTAGGGTTAGGGTTAGGGTTAGGGTTAGGGTTAGGGTTAGGGTTAGGGTTAGGGTTAGGGTTAGGGTTAGGGTTAGGGTTAGGGTTAGGGTTAGGGTTAGGGTTAGGGTTAGGGTTAGGGTTAGGGTTAGGGTTAGGGTTAGGGTTAGGGTTAGGGTTAGGGTTAGGGTTAGGGTTAGGGTTAGGGTTAGGGTTAGGGTTAGGGTTAGGGTTAGGGTTAGGGTTAGGGTTAGGGTTAGGGTTAGGGTTAGGGTTAGGGTTAGGGTTAGGGTTAGGGTTAGGGTTAGGGTTAGGGTTAGGGTTAGGGTTAGGGTTAGGGTTAGGGTTAGGGTTAGGGTTAGGGTTAGGGTTAGGGTTAGGGTTAGGGTTAGGGTTAGGGTTAGGGTTAGGGTTAGGGTTAGGGTTAGGGTTAGGGTTAGGGTTAGGGTTAGGGTTAGGGTTAGGGTTAGGGTTAGGGTTAGGGTTAGGGTTAGGGTTAGGGTTAGGGTTAGGGTTAGGGTTAGGGTTAGGGTTAGGGTTAGGGTTAGGGTTAGGGTTAGGGTTAGGGTTAGGGTTAGGGTTAGGGTTAGGGTTAGGGTTAGGGTTAGGGTTAGGGTTAGGGTTAGGGTTAGGGTTAGGGTTAGGGTTAGGGTTAGGGTTAGGGTTAGGGTTAGGGTTAGGGTTAGGGTTAGGGTTAGGGTTAGGGTTAGGGTTAGGGTTAGGGTTAGGGTTAGGGTTAGGGTTAGGGTTAGGGTTAGGGTTAGGGTTAGGGTTAGGGTTAGGGTTAGGGTTAGGGTTAGGGTTAGGGTTAGGGTTAGGGTTAGGGTTAGGGTTAGGGTTAGGGTTAGGGTTAGGGTTAGGGTTAGGGTTAGGGTTAGGGTTAGGGTTAGGGTTAGGGTTAGGGTTAGGGTTAGGGTTAGGGTTAGGGTTAGGGTTAGGGTTAGGGTTAGGGTTAGGGTTAGGGTTAGGGTTAGGGTTAGGGTTAGGGTTAGGGTTAGGGTTAGGGTTAGGGTTAGGGTTAGGGTTAGGGTTAGGGTTAGGGTTAGGGTTAGGGTTAGGGTTAGGGTTAGGGTTAGGGTTAGGGTTAGGGTTAGGGTTAGGGTTAGGGTTAGGGTTAGGGTTAGGGTTAGGGTTAGGGTTAGGGTTAGGGTTAGGGTTAGGGTTAGGGTTAGGGTTAGGGTTAGGGTTAGGGTTAGGGTTAGGGTTAGGGTTAGGGTTAGGGTTAGGGTTAGGGTTAGGGTTAGGGTTAGGGTTAGGGTTAGGGTTAGGGTTAGGGTTAGGGTTAGGGTTAGGGTTAGGGTTAGGGTTAGGGTTAGGGTTAGGGTTAGGGTTAGGGTTAGGGTTAGGGTTAGGGTTAGGGTTAGGGTTAGGGTTAGGGTTAGGGTTAGGGTTAGGGTTAGGGTTAGGGTTAGGGTTAGGGTTAGGGTTAGGGTTAGGGTTAGGGTTAGGGTTAGGGTTAGGGTTAGGGTTAGGGTTAGGGTTAGGGTTAGGGTTAGGGTTAGGGTTAGGGTTAGGGTTAGGGTTAGGGTTAGGGTTAGGGTTAGGGTTAGGGTTAGGGTTAGGGTTAGGGTTAGGGTTAGGGTTAGGGTTAGGGTTAGGGTTAGGGTTAGGGTTAGGGTTAGGGTTAGGGTTAGGGTTAGGGTTAGGGTTAGGGTTAGGGTTAGGGTTAGGGTTAGGGTTAGGGTTAGGGTTAGGGTTAGGGTTAGGGTTAGGGTTAGGGTTAGGGTTAGGGTTAGGGTTAGGGTTAGGGTTAGGGTTAGGGTTAGGGTTAGGGTTAGGGTTAGGGTTAGGGTTAGGGTTAGGGTTAGGGTTAGGGTTAGGGTTAGGGTTAGGGTTAGGGTTAGGGTTAGGGTTAGGGTTAGGGTTAGGGTTAGGGTTAGGGTTAGGGTTAGGGTTAGGGTTAGGGTTAGGGTTAGGGTTAGGGTTAGGGTTAGGGTTAGGGTTAGGGTTAGGGTTAGGGTTAGGGTTAGGGTTAGGGTTAGGGTTAGGGTTAGGGTTAGGGTTAGGGTTAGGGTTAGGGTTAGGGTTAGGGTTAGGGTTAGGGTTAGGGTTAGGGTTAGGGTTAGGGTTAGGGTTAGGGTTAGGGTTAGGGTTAGGGTTAGGGTTAGGGTTAGGGTTAGGGTTAGGGTTAGGGTTAGGGTTAGGGTTAGGGTTAGGGTTGGGTTAGGGTTAGGGTTGGGTTAGGGTTAGGGTTAGGGTTAGGGTTAGGGTTAGGGTTAGGGTTAGGGTTAGGGTTAGGGTTAGGGTTAGGGTTAGGGTTAGGGTTAGGGTTAGGGTTAGGGTTAGGGTTAGGGTTAGGGTTAGGGTTAGGGTTAGGGTTAGGGTTAGGGTTAGGGTTAGGGTTAGGGTTAGGGTTAGGGTTAGGGTTAGGGTTAGGGTTAGGGTTAGGGTTAGGGTTAGGGTTAGGGTTAGGGTTAGGGTTAGGGTTAGGGTTAGGGTTAGGGTTAGGGTTAGGGTTAGGGTTAGGGTTAGGGTTAGGGTTAGGGTTAGGGTTAGGGTTAGGGTTAGGGTTAGGGTTAGGGTTAGGGTTAGGGTTGGGTTAGGGTTAGGGTTAGGGTTAGGGTTAGGGTTAGGGTTAGGGTTAGGGTTAGGGTTAGGGTTAGGGTTAGGGTTAGGGTTAGGGTTAGGGTTAGGGTTAGGGTTAGGGTTAGGGTTAGGGTTAGGGTTAGGGTTAGGGTTAGGGTTAGGGTTAGGGTTAGGGTTAGGGTTAGGGTTAGGGTTAGGGTTAGGGTTAGGGTTAGGGTTAGGGTTAGGGTTAGGTTAGGGTTAGGGTTAGGGTTAGGGTTAGGGTTAGGGTTAGGGTTAGGGTTAGGGTTAGGGTTAGGGTTAGGGTTAGGGTTAGGGTTAGGGTTAGGGTTAGGGTTAGGGTTAGGGTTAGGGTTAGGGTTAGGGTTAGGGTTAGGGTTAGGGTTAGGGTTAGGGTTAGGGTTAGGGTTAGGGTTAGGGTTAGGGTTAGGGTTAGGGTTAGGGTTAGGGTTAGGGTTAGGGTTAGGGTTAGGGTTAGGGTTAGGGTTAGGGTTAGGGTTAGGGTTAGGGTTAGGGTTAGGGTTAGGGTTAGGGTTAGGGTTAGGGTTAGGGTTAGGGTTAGGGTTAGGGTTAGGGTTAGGGTTAGGGTTAGGGTTAGGGTTAGGGTTAGGGTTAGGGTTAGGGTTAGGGTTAGGGTTAGGGTTAGGGTTAGGGTTAGGGTTAGGGTTAGGGTTAGGGTTAGGGTTAGGGTTAGGGTTAGGGTTAGGGTTAGGGTTAGGGTTAGGGTTAGGGTTAGGGTTAGGGTTAGGGTTAGGGTTAGGGTTAGGGTTAGGGTTAGGGTTAGGGTTAGGGTTAGGGTTAGGGTTAGGGTTAGGGTTAGGGTTAGGGTTAGGGTTAGGGTTAGGGTTAGGGTTAGGGTTAGGGTTAGGGTTAGGGTTAGGGTTAGGGTTAGGGTTAGGGTTAGGGTTAGGGTTAGGGTTAGGGTTAGGGTTAGGGTTAGGGTTAGGGTTAGGGTTAGGGTTAGGGTTAGGGTTAGGGTTAGGGTTAGGGTTAGGGTTAGGGTTAGGGTTAGGGTTAGGGTTAGGGTTAGGGTTAGGGTTAGGGTTAGGGTTAGGGTTAGGGTTAGGGTTAGGGTTAGGGTTAGGGTTAGGGTTAGGGTTAGGGTTAGGGTTAGGGTTAGGGTTAGGGTTAGGGTTAGGGTTAGGGTTAGGTTAGGGTTAGGGTTAGGGTTAGGGTTAGGGTTAGGGTTAGGGTTAGGGTTAGGGTTAGGGTTAGGGTTAGGGTTAGGGTTAGGGTTAGGGTTAGGGTTAGGGTTAGGGTTAGGGTTAGGGTTAGGGTTAGGGTTAGGGTTAGGGTTAGGGTTAGGGTTAGGGTTAGGGTTAGGGTTAGGGTTAGGGTTAGGGTTAGGGTTAGGGTTAGGGTTAGGGTTAGGGTTAGGGTTAGGGTTAGGGTTAGGGTTAGGGTTAGGGTTAGGGTTAGGGTTAGGGTTAGGGTTAGGGTTAGGGTTAGGGTTAGGGTTAGGGTTAGGGTTAGGGTTAGGGTTAGGGTTAGGGTTAGGGTTAGGGTTAGGGTTAGGGTTAGGGTTAGGGTTAGGGTTAGGGTTAGGGTTAGGGTTAGGGTTAGGGTTAGGGTTAGGGTTAGGGTTAGGGTTAGGGTTAGGGTTAGGGTTAGGGTTAGGGTTAGGGTTAGGGTTAGGGTTAGGGTTAGGGTTAGGGTTAGGGTTAGGGTTAGGGTTAGGGTTAGGGTTAGGGTTAGGGTTAGGGTTAGGGTTAGGGTTAGGGTTAGGGTTAGGGTTAGGGTTAGGGTTAGGGTTAGGGTTAGGGTTAGGGTTAGGGTTAGGGTTAGGGTTAGGGTTAGGGTTAGGGTTAGGGTTAGGGTTAGGGTTAGGGTTAGGGTTAGGGTTAGGGTTAGGGTTAGGGTTAGGGTTAGGGTTAGGGTTAGGGTTAGGGTTAGGGTTAGGGTTAGGGTTAGGGTTAGGGTTAGGGTTAGGGTTAGGGTTAGGGTTAGGGTTAGGGTTAGGGTTAGGGTTAGGGTTAGGGTTAGGGTTAGGGTTAGGGTTAGGGTTAGGGTTAGGGTTAGGGTTAGGGTTAGGGTTAGGGTTAGGGTTAGGGTTAGGGTTAGGGTTAGGGTTAGGGTTAGGGTTAGGGTTAGGGTTAGGGTTAGGGTTAGGGTTAGGGTTAGGGTTAGGGTTAGGGTTAGGGTTAGGGTTAGGGTTAGGGTTAGGGTTAGGGTTAGGGTTAGGGTTAGGGTTAGGGTTAGGGTTAGGGTTAGGGTTAGGGTTAGGGTTAGGGTTAGGGTTAGGGTTAGGGTTAGGGTTAGGGTTAGGGTTAGGGTTAGGGTTAGGGTTAGGGTTAGGGTTAGGGTTAGGGTTAGGGTTAGGGTTAGGGTTAGGGTTAGGGTTAGGGTTAGGGTTAGGGTTAGGGTTAGGGTTAGGGTTAGGGTTAGGGTTAGGGTTAGGGTTAGGGTTAGGGTTAGGGTTAGGGTTAGGGTTAGGGTTAGGGTTAGGGTTAGGGTTAGGGTTAGGGTTAGGGTTAGGGTTAGGGTTAGGGTTAGGGTTAGGGTTAGGGTTAGGGTTAGGGTTAGGGTTAGGGTTAGGGTTAGGGTTAGGGTTAGGGTTAGGGTTAGGGTTAGGGTTAGGGTTAGGGTTAGGGTTAGGGTTAGGGTTAGGGTTAGGGTTAGGGTTAGGGTTAGGGTTAGGGTTAGGGTTAGGGTTAGGGTTAGGGTTAGGGTTAGGGTTAGGGTTAGGGTTAGGGTTAGGGTTAGGGTTAGGGTTAGGGTTAGGGTTAGGGTTAGGGTTAGGGTTAGGGTTAGGGTTAGGGTTAGGGTTAGGGTTAGGGTTAGGGTTAGGGTTAGGGTTAGGGTTAGGGTTAGGGTTAGGGTTAGGGTTAGGGTTAGGGTTAGGGTTAGGGTTAGGGTTAGGGTTAGGGTTAGGGTTAGGGTTAGGGTTAGGGTTAGGGTTAGGGTTAGGGTTAGGGTTAGGGTTAGGGTTAGGGTTAGGGTTAGGGTTAGGGTTAGGGTTAGGGTTAGGGTTAGGGTTAGGGTTAGGGTTAGGGTTAGGGTTAGGGTTAGGGTTAGGGTTAGGGTTAGGGTTAGGGTTAGGGTTAGGGTTAGGGTTAGGGTTAGGGTTAGGGTTAGGGTTAGGGTTAGGGTTAGGGTTAGGGTTAGGGTTAGGGTTAGGGTTAGGGTTAGGGTTAGGGTTAGGGTTAGGGTTAGGGTTAGGGTTAGGGTTAGGGTTAGGGTTAGGGTTAGGGTTAGGGTTAGGGTTAGGGTTAGGGTTAGGGTTAGGGTTAGGGTTAGGGTTAGGGTTAGGGTTAGGGTTAGGGTTAGGGTTAGGGTTAGGGTTAGGGTTAGGGTTAGGGTTAGGGTTAGGGTTAGGGTTAGGGTTAGGGTTAGGGTTAGGGTTAGGGTTAGGGTTAGGGTTAGGGTTAGGGTTAGGGTTAGGGTTAGGGTTAGGGTTAGGGTTAGGGTTAGGGTTAGGGTTAGGGTTAGGGTTAGGGTTAGGGTTAGGGTTAGGGTTAGGGTTAGGGTTAGGGTTAGGGTTAGGGTTAGGGTTAGGGTTAGGGTTAGGGTTAGGGTTAGGGTTAGGGTTAGGGTTAGGGTTAGGGTTAGGGTTAGGGTTAGGGTTAGGGTTAGGGTTAGGGTTAGGGTTAGGGTTAGGGTTAGGGTTAGGGTTAGGGTTAGGGTTAGGGTTAGGGTTAGGGTTAGGGTTAGGGTTAGGGTTAGGGTTAGGGTTAGGGTTAGGGTTAGGGTTAGGGTTAGGGTTAGGGTTAGGGTTAGGGTTAGGGTTAGGGTTAGGGTTAGGGTTAGGGTTAGGGTTAGGGTTAGGGTTAGGGTTAGGGTTAGGGTTAGGGTTAGGGTTAGGGTTAGGGTTAGGGTTAGGGTTAGGGTTAGGGTTAGGGTTAGGGTTAGGGTTAGGGTTAGGGTTAGGGTTAGGGTTAGGGTTAGGGTTAGGGTTAGGGTTAGGGTTAGGGTTAGGGTTAGGGTTAGGGTTAGGGTTAGGGTTAGGGTTAGGGTTAGGGTTAGGGTTAGGGTTAGGGTTAGGGTTAGGGTTAGGGTTAGGGTTAGGGTTAGGGTTAGGGTTAGGGTTAGGGTTAGGGTTAGGGTTAGGGTTAGGGTTAGGGTTAGGGTTAGGGTTAGGGTTAGGGTTAGGGTTAGGGTTAGGGTTAGGGTTAGGGTTAGGGTTAGGGTTAGGGTTAGGGTTAGGGTTAGGGTTAGGGTTAGGGTTAGGGTTAGGGTTAG